>NC_039367.1:100673279-100996145 GCF_003573695.1 Papaver somniferum | reverse complement strand
GGTATATTTATTTTATTTTTATTTTGGTTTACTTTTTGAATTTCCCATCTTAATATTTGCGTTGGATGACTCAATTACATTGAGGACAATGTAATGTTTAAGTGTGGGGGAGGGGTTAACTTTTTACTTTATTCTTTCAGGAAATTCCTTGCAAATCATGACCAGCTGTGTAGCGGGTCTCTTTCTCTTTATCTTATTATATGACCAGCTGTTTAGCGGGTCTAAAAAAAAATTTATTATGATTGTTAGGGTTATCACCAGCTGTGTAGCGGGTCTTTTTATTTTTTCTTGCATGTTATGACCAGCTGTTTAGCGGGTCTAAAAAAAAAAGTTGATATGACCAGCTGTGTAGCGGGTCTCTTTCTCCCTATCTTATTATATGACCAGTTGTATAGCGGGTCAATTTTCTGTTTTGCTCGAGGACTAGCAAAATGTAAGTGTGGGGGAATTTGATGAGCACGCAAGTGTGACGCATTTTCACCCATAACTACATTCACTATGACTAATTTAATCACAAATAATCTTGTTTGAAGTCTTTTCAAGGAAATAAGCTCTTTTAGAAAAATAGCTCGAAAAAGTGTTAAAGACAACCAGAGGAACTGATAAAGGCACCCATCATTTCAGATACGGGCACCCAACAAATGGATAAAGGCACCCTCTTCTTCTTCATTTGAAACAGATTCACATAATTTATGGAGATCTCAAATATTTAAGGAAAAGATATCTTCTTGCCTATTATACAGGAAGTTTTCATTTCTTGAAGTTAAAAGAGATAATATATTGATGAGTTTGTTTTTATTGAAAAGGAGAAAGAAAATCTGTGGTTTTATTTATAAATAAAAAAAGATAATATCCCCAGGATTTTATTCTAGCAAATAGAGGAAGATGTGTGATAAATGGAGAAAGAAATTATTCCTGAGATATCTTTCATTAAAGAGAAGATCTGGTGGAGTTAAGTTATTGAAGAATATTTTGAAAAGATGTTTGAGTAATGGGTTGTTGTGTATAAATAGGGTGCTAATAGGACCAAACAGGTATCCGGAGAGGGGGGGAGTTTTGGAAGAGCAAAATAGTTGCGTTTAATTTTTCTTCATTTTCACCATTGTAAACACTTTTAGAGCAATCAAATAATCTTTTAAGAGTGTCTATAACATGATGAGCTAGACCCCTACACTGTGACTGATTGTGTAGATGATTTGTCTAATTTATTAGGAGAATCTATCTCGCAAGATCTCTTACCCGACTTAAAGGTTGTTTCTAGTCCCCTAGACTTCCAAAAGTTACCTAATTTAGGGTTAGAATTATGTGCTTCAAAAATTTTGTTGGAATACTTTGCATCCAAATACCCAGAGGACGTCCCTGTTTCTGATACCGTGCATGAGCCTATTGAAAATTTCCCTGTCCCAATAGTATCCCCATATTATGTGCTATACTCACTTCCATGTGAAGTAAAAATTAGGTTTGGGGGTAATCTTCTATTTCAGACAGTTTCAATGTCACTATATTTTCATAGCTTAATTGTGAAGCTGTCGTTTCTAAATACTGTATATTGGGTTGATCCCCAAATTTTCAGGTTGTTAATCTTTATGGATCCATTTCTGTAAATTCCAGTAGGTATATTTATTTTATTTTTATTTTGGTTTACTTTTTGAATTTCCCATCTTAATATTTGCGTTGGATGACTCAATTACATTGAGGACAATGTAATGTTTAAGTGTGGGGGAGAGGTTAACTTTTTACTTTATTTTTTCAGGAAATTTCTTGCAAATCATGACTAGTTGTGTAACGGGTCTCTTTCTCTTTATCTTATTATATGACCAGCTGTTTAGCGGGTCTAAAAAAAAATTTAAATTATTATGATTGTTAGGGTTATGACTAGCTGTGTAGCGGGTCTTTTTCTTTTTTCTTGCATGTTTTGACCAGCTGTTTAGCGGGTCAAAAAAAAAAAGTTGATATGACCAGCTGTGTAGCGGGTCTCTTTCTCCCTATCTTATTATATGACCAGCTGTATAGCGGGTCAATTTTCTGTTTTGTAAGTGTGGGGGAATTTGATGAGCACGCAAGTGTGACGCATTTTCACCCATAACTACATTCACTATGACTAATTTAATCACTAATAATCTTGTTTTAAGTCTTTTCAAGGAAATAAGCTCTTTTGGAAAAATAGGTCGAAAAAGTGTTAAAGGCAACTAGAGGAACTGATAAAGGAACCCATCATTTCAGATATGGGCACCCAACAAATGGATAGAGGCACCCTCTTCTTCATCATTTGAAACAGATTCACATAATTTATGGGAGATCTCAAAGATTTAAGGAAAAGATATCTTCTTTCCTATTATACAGGAAGTTTTCATATCTTGAAGTTAAAAGAGATAATATATTGATGAGTTTGTTTTTATTGAAAAGGAGAAAGAAAATATGTGGTTTTATTTATAAATAAAAAAAGATAATATCCCAAGGATTTTATTCTAGCAAATAGAGGAAGATGTGTGATAAATGGAGAAAGAAATTATTCCTGAGATATCTTTCATTAAAGAGAAGATCTGGTGGAGTTAAGTTATTGAAGAATATTTTGAAAAGATGTTTGAGTAATGGGTTGTTGTGTATAAATAGGGTGCAAATAGGACCAAACAGGTATCCGGAGAGGGGGGAGTTTTGGAAGAGAAAAATAGTTGCGTTTAATTTTTCCTCATTTTCACCATTGTAAACACTTTTCGAGCAATCAAATAATCTTTTAAGAGTGTCTACAACATTATGAGCTAGACCCCTACACTGTGAATGATTATGTAGATGATTTGTCTAATTTATTAGGAGAATCTATCTCGCAAGATCTTTCACCCGACTTAGAGGTTGTTTCTAGTCCCCTAGACTTCCAAAAGTTACCTAATTTAGGGTTAGAATTATGTGCTTCAAAAATGTTGTTGAAATACTTTGCATCCAAATACCCAGAGGACGTCCCTGTTTCTGATACCTTGCATGAGCCTATTGACAATTTCCCTGTCCCAATAGTATCCCCATATTATGTGCTATACTCACTTCCATGTGAAGTAAAAATTAGGTTTGGTGGTAATCTTCTATTTCAGACAGTTTCAATGTCACCATATTTTCATAGCATAATTGTGGAGTTGTCGTTTGTAAATACTGTATTTTGGGTTGATCCCCAAATTTTCAGTCTGTTAATCTTTGGGGATCCATTTCTGTAAATTCCAGTAGGTATATTTATTTTATTTTTATTTTGGTTTACTTTTTGAAATTCCCATCTTAATATTTGCGTTGGATGACTCAATTACATTGAGGAAAATGTAATGTTTAAGTGTGGGGGAGAGGTTAACTTTTTACTTTATTTTTTCAGGAAATTCCTTGCAAATCATGACCAGCTGTGTAGCGTGTCTCTTTCTCTTTATCTTATTACATGACCAGCTGTTTAGCGGGTCTAAAAAAAATTTAAATTATTATGAATGTTAGGGTTATGACCAGCTGTGTAACGGGTCTTTTTCCTTTTTCTTGCATGTTATGACCAGCTGTTTAGCGGGTCTAAAAAAAAGTTGATATGACCAGCTGCGTAGCGGGTCTCTTTCTCCCTATCTTATTATATGACCAGCTGTATAGCGGGTCAATTTTCTGTTTTGCTCGAGGACTAGCAAAATGTAAGTGTGGGGGAATTTGATGAGCACGCAAGTGTGACGCATTTTCACCCATAACTACATTCGCTATGATTAATTTAATCACTAATAATCTTGTTTTAAGTCTTTTCAAGGAAATAAGCTCTTTTGGAAAAATAGCTCGAAAAAGTGTTAAAGGCAACCAAATGAACTGATAAAGGGACCCATCATTTCAGATACGGGAACCCAACAAATGGATAGAGGCACCCTCTTCTTCTTTATTTTTGAAACAGATTCACATAATTTATGGGAGATCTCAAAGATTTAAGGAAAAGATATCTTCTTGACTATTATACAGGAAGTTTTCATATCTTGAAGTTAAAAGAGATAACATATTGATGAGTTTGTTTTTATTGAAAAGGAGAAAGAAAATCTGTGGTTTTATTTATAAATAAAAAAAGATAATATCCCCAAGATTTTATTCTAGCAAATAGAGTAAGATGTGTTATAAATGGAGAAAGAAATTATTCCTGAGATATCTTTCATTAAAGAGAAGATCTGGTGGAGTTAAGTTATTGAAGAATATTTTGAAAAGATGTTTGAGTAATGGGTTGTTGTGTATAAATAGGGTGCTAATAGGACCAAACAGATATCCGGAGAGGGGGGGAGTTTTGGAAGAGCAAAATAGTTGCGTTTAATTTTTCTTCATTTTCACCATTGTACACACTTTTCGAGCAATCAAATAATCTTTTAAGAGTGTCTACAACATGATGAGCTAGACCCCTACAATGTGAATGATTGTGAAGATTATTTGTCTAATTTATTAGGAGAATCTATCTCGCAAGATCTTTCACCCGACTTAGAGGTTGTTTCTAGTCCCCTTGACTTCCAAAAGTTACCTAATTTAGGGTTAGAATTATGTGCTTCAAAAATTTTGTTGGAATACTTTGCATCCAAATACCCAGAGGACGTCCCTGTTTCTGATACCGTGCATGAGCCTATTAACAATTTCCCTGTCCCAATAGTATCCCCATATTATGTGCTATACTCACTTCCATGTGAAGTAAAAATTAGGTTTGGGGGTAATCTTCTATTTCAGAGAGTTTCAATGTCACCATATTTTCATAGCATAATTGTGAAGCTGTCGTTTGTAAATATTGTATTTTGGGTTGATCCCCAAATTTTCAGGCTGTTAATCTTTATGGATCCATTTCTGTAAATTCCAGTAGGTATATTTATTTTATTTTTATTTTGGTTTACTTTTTGAATTTCCCATCTTAATATTTGTATTGGATGACTCAATTACATTGAGGACAATGTAACGTTTAAGTGTGGGGGAGAGGTTAACTTTTTACTTTATTTTTTCAGGAAATTCCTTGCAAATCATGACCAGCTGTGTAACAGGTCTCTTTGTCTTTATCTTATTATATATCTCAGCTGTTTAGCGGGTCTACAAAAAAATTAATTATTATGATTGTTAGTGTTATGAGAAGCTGTGTAGCGGGTCTTTTTCTTTTTTCTTGCATGTTATGACCAGCTGTTTAGCGGGTCTAAAAAAATAAAAATGATATGACCAGCTGTGTAGCGGGTCTCTTTCTCCCTATCTTATTATATGACCAGTTGTATAGCGGGTCAATTTTCTGTTTTTCTCGAGGACTAGCAAAATGTAAGTGTGGGGGAATTTGATGAGCACGCAAGTGTGACGCATTTTCACTACATTCACATGACTAATTTAATCACTAATAATCTTATTTTAAGTCTTTTCAAGGAAATAAGCTCTTTTGGAAAAATAGGTCGAAAAAGTGTTAAAGGCAACTAGAGGAACTGATAAAGGCACCCATCATTTCAGATACGGGCACCCAACAAATGGATAGAGGCACCCTCTTCTTCTTCATTTGAAACAGATTCACATAATTTATGGGAGATCTCAAAGATTTAAGGAAAAAATATCTTCTTGCCTATTATACAGGAAGTTTTCATATCTTGAAGTTAAAAGAGATAATATATTGATGAGTTTGTTTTTATTGAAAAGGATAAAGAAAATATGTGGTTTTAATTATAAATAAAAAAAGATAATATCCCCAGTATTTTATTCTAGCAAATAGAGGAAGATGTGTGATAAATGGAGAAATAAATTATTCCTGAGATATCTTTCATTAAAGAGATGATCTGGTGGAGTTAAGTTATTGAAGAATATTTTGAAAAGATGTTTGAGTAATGGGTTGTTGTGTATAAATAGGGTGCTAATAGGACTAAACAGGTATCCGGAGAGGGGGGAGTTTTGGAAGAGCAAAATAGTTGCGTTTAATTTTTCTTCATTTTCACCATTGTAAACACTTTTCGAGCAATCAAATAATCTTTTAAGAGTGTTTACAACATGATGAGCTAGACCCCTACACTGTGAATGATTGTGTAGATGATTTGTCTAATTTATTAGGAGAATCTATCTCGCAAGATCTTTCACCCGACTTAGAGGTTGTTTCTAGTCCCCTAGACTTCCAAAAGTTACCTAATTTAGGGTTAGAATTATGTGCTTCAAAATTTTTGATGGAATACTTTGCATCCAAATACCCAAAGGACGTCCCTGTTTCTGATACTGTGCAAGAGCCTATTGACAATTTCCATGTCCCAATAGTATCCCCATTTTATGTGCTATACTCACTTCCATGTGAAGTAAAAATTAGGTTTGGGGGTAATCTTCTATTTCAGACAGTTTCAATGTCACCATATTTTCATAGCATAATTGTGGAGCTGTCGTTTGTAAATACTGTATTTTGGTTTGATCCCCAAATTTTCAGGCTGTTAATCTTTATGGATCCATTTATGTAAATTCCAGTAGGTATATTTATTTTATTTTTATTTTGGTTTACTTTTTGAATTTCCCATCTTAATATTTGCGTTGGATGACTCAATTACATTGAGGACAATGTAATGTTTAAGTGTGGGGGAGAGGTTAAATTTTTACTTTATTTTTTCAGGAAATTCCTTACAAATCATGACCAGCTGTGTAGCGGGTCTCTTTATCTTTATCTTATTATATGACCAGCTGTTTAGCGGGTCTAAAAAAATTTAAATTATTATGATTGTTAGGGTTATGACCAGCTGTGTAGCGGGTCTTTTTCTTTTTTCTTGCATGTTATGACCAGCTGTTTAGCGGGTCTAAAAAAAAAGTTGATATGACCAGCTGCGTAGCGGGTCTCTTTCTCCCTATCTTATTATATGACCAGCTGTATAGCGGGTCAATTTTTTGTTTTGCTCGAGGACTAGCAAAATGTAAGTGTGGGGGAATTTGATGAGCACGCAAGTGTGACACATTTTCACCCATAACTACATTCGCTATGACTAATTTAATCACTAATAATCTTGTTTTAAGTCTTTTCAAGGAAATAAGCTCTTTTGGAAAAATAGCTCGAAAAAGTGTTAAAGGAAACCAGAGGAACTGATAAAGGCACCCATCATTTCAGATACGCGCACCCAACAAATGGATAGAGGCACCCTCTTCTTCTTCATTTGAAACAGATTCACATAATTTATGGAGATCTCAAATATTTAAGGAAAATATATCTTCTTGCCTATTATACAGGAAGTTTTCATATCTTGAAGTTAAAAGAGATAATATATTGATGAGTTTGTTTTTATTGAAAAGGAGAAAGAAAATCTGTGGTTTTATTTATAAATAAAAAAAAAAGATAATATCCCCAGGATTTTATTCTAACAAATAGAGGAAGATGTGTGATAAATGGGGAAAGAAATTATTCCTGAGATATCTTTCATTAAAGAGAAGATCTGGTGGAGTTAAGTTATGGAAGAATATTTTGAAAAGATGTTTGAGTAATGGGTTGTTGTGTATAAATAGGGTGCTAATAGGACCAAACAGGTATCCGGAGAGGAGGGAGTTTTGGAAGAGCAAAATAGTTGCGTTTAATTTTTCTTCATTTTCACCATTGTAAACACTTTTCGAGCAATCAAATAATCTTTTAAGAGTGTCTACAATATGATGAGCTAGACCCCTACACTGGGTCGACGGAGGAATCCGAATTTCATGCATGGGTAGATTTATTTTATTTTTCTATTTGGCTGTTGCACTAACTAAAATAGAATTATGATTTGAATTAATTAGTTATCATTTTATTTGATGGGTCATGCTTGCTTAGATGTTTGATGTCCCATGCTTACGATTTATAACTAATATTTTGAGAATCTACTTTGGAAAAAATAAGAGTCCATGTTATTTTTATTGAGGGATAATTGTTCAGAATAAATAATTGAGCCTTATGATACGAATTCGGTGGAATCCTAGTCCCAGTACCTCCCGCCTTTGTTTATTATTTTCATTAAATCTCTAAATTTAATCTTCACAAGTCTTAGAGTTCGAATCCTTATTTACAACAACGATTAAAAATCACATCACAAGTAAACCTTGTGCTAAGAGTTTAACTACTGGGATTAACCTAATTCACAAAGCTTAAAGCATTCGATTGGATTACACCTTGAGTGAGCTATTACTTGGTGGTTCGGTTGAATAGAATCTGATATTGGAGAGCTTCTGTATCCGTGGTATAAGGAGTTTTTGGGATAGCACTGAGCTAGCTGCTATTCTACGGTTGGTGATGAATGGTTCTTACGAACGATAGATAAGTATTCTAATCCTATTAACGCTTGGTAACGGCGAAGGATTCCTTAATCATCTCCTTTCTTTATTGTCTTTCTATTTATCTCACAACCAAACCCCCTTTGTTATTTATTTTATCTTGCTTATCAAATAACCTATCAATTATACAACTCTCTATGGGAACGATCTCTTACTACCGCTATAGTACTAGTTAATTAGTGGGAAATATCATTATTAATTTGTTGTGCCTACGATAGCCCATCAAATTTTGGCGCTGCTGCCGGGGAGCAGTTGCTAACTGATTTGTTATTTGTTTAGCTTGTTTTTATTTTCTTTTACTCTTGTGAGTCGTCATGTTTCCTTACGGAAATAACATGTACGGAGCACAAGATCAATCATATAATAGTGGTAATCAATATGATTTTCAATATCATTCTTATGACAACTACCAACCATCCTATGGGCATGATCAAAACCTATCTTTTGTCTATGATCAATATCCCAGAGAATCTTATGGATATTCTCATACATGCCAACAACCTTATGACGGGCATGTAAGTGAACAATCACAAGGATGGGAGGATAGTTATGCTTCTAATCCTATTTCTCCAAGTGTTGCAGAACAAATGTGTTCCATGATGGAAGATCTTCATGTGCAAATAGAAAATTATTATGAAAGATTAGAGCAACGTCAACAAAATGTTGATCAATCACTCCAAGAACTTCAAGAGGTTATTAACAACTTAAGGAGAGACATGAATCAACTTAAGGAAGAAATGGAGAAAGATGAGAAACCTTTGGAAAGCCTTTGTAACAGTGATGAAGCTATTCCAACTCCAGATCGTAATAATGATCATTCACCTATTCAAAAGGAGGAGCCTTGGTATGACCGGACCATTATTATGAGCGGTGTGACATACTCAAATGCATATCAACGTTACAATGAACATCCATATTACAATGTTTTTAGGCCGGTTTATTTGCAAGAAGTAGACCCGATTATTTCCTCGACGTATATTCATACAAAATACCCCAAAATCTATATTGAAGAAGAGTTCCTGATAGTGAAATTTGATTCAGATGATGAAAGTGTTGAAGAGATTGAGATTGAGAATGAAACCAAATTGATTAAAGTCGTGGAAGACCCAAATGAGCTAGATAATAATAGTTCGATAGAGGACCACGATATACTTGAGGTAAATAATTCACTTGATATAATTGATGAGGATCCGGTACAAGGTTTGTCTAATCCTTTGCTTAATTTTATATCTATTGATCTTTTCCATCTAATTGAAGTAAATTCTAAAAGAGTTGTTAACCAAACTTTTAAGAAAATACCTCACTTAGGATTTGAGTTGTGTGCTTCCAAAGTTTTAACGGATTATTTTGCTTCTAAGTATCCACAACTTGATGTGTTTGATTCGAGTATTGTGCAGGTTCACCAAGCTGAGGAACCTTTTGAAGTTCCCGAATTCTATGTTCTCTATCCACTTCCGAGTGTAGAAAGGACTAAGTGTGGGGGAAACTTCAATGAAGTGATAACTTCGATATTTATATTTTGTGCTAATGTTTTTGTGAAGCTGTTATTGGAATTGCAGATTGTTATCTGGAAGGATTATAAAATTTTCATATTACTGGTGTACAGACGATAACAATAACGTCGGGCTGACGACGTTAAACCAAGCGCTTCGTGGGAGGCAACCCATCGGTTTTGTATCTCTATCCCTTTTGTTTTTAGTTTTCTTATTTTTTCATATCATATATTGCACTCCCATCTTAGATTTTACAAGTCCTATATCTATAATAAAAGTTTTGACGAATTATTCTCAGAAAACTCTGACTGCGCACTTGTTACGAAAACAACTCTCGGGACTTCATACGGAGTCCGATTTGAGTGGTTGACCCCAACTTTTAAATAGGACAAACTCACATTTCTTTTACAAAAGAAAATTTGAATTCGGAGTCTGTTAAGTTGGAGAGATAAGCCTGGACATTTGAGTTTCAGAATTTTTCCAGAACTTTTTCAGATTGCATGTCAGTCAGTCCGGAGGCCATAAAAGTCAGAAAATTTGTCGAAACACTGTGCCCTTTTGACACCTTATAGAAAAGACGTAGGAGAACAACTTTAGTTTAGGAAGTTTTTCCTAATTTCCTACCCATTTGTACAGTTTTCGAGTTTTTCAAGGCTGTTATTTCGTTTAGAATTTTCGATTTTGAACATTGAGGACAATGTTGATTTTAAGTGTGGGGGAGTAGTTAAGCATGTTTGGTTTGCACATAAATAAATAATACTCTTTGATTTCTTGCATTCTTGAGACTTCATCTTTTGGAGTTAATTATGAGCTATTTAGGATGACACACTAAACCTTTTCAGGTTGAAACAGTTCTTACGGCTATAGATTGAGTTCCACTTTATCATTCCACAATCCTTAATTATATATACGTTCATAATTGAATGCGAAACTAAGCTATGGTATTCGTTTGAAAGATTCATCCTCGCAATTGATCATTACTGAATCACTTTATTTTTATTTTTGCAGTTATATGTTTCTCTAAAGTGATTTGGTGGGATCCTAATACTGTCGTTGATGTTGTAGCAAGGTAATCATTGGTTGAGTTTATTTAAAAGCCCCATAAGAAAATTGTCTTACACTCATAAAGAGTGATCCGGGGGAAAAAAAAAACATATACAAGGCTCCTCTTCATTTATCGATACTAATAAATGATAGGTCCAGAATTGCGGACTAATCATAGTCGATAAAAACAAAAACCATATCATCATTATATAGCAAGTCAAAAGACTATTGATGAGGTTCTTGACACTTTGATAGCAGTATGTATGAAATGTGGTCCCTGTCTCCGTCGCCTAAGCAAGCGTGGAACGCAGGATCCAAGGCAACTATCATGTACTTGATGAAAAGGAACATGTGCTTAGGGTATCCAATCATGTGGTCGAGTTAAATGGGTGCTTCTCTCAACTATTGCGCTATAAATATATATCCTTTGACGACATTCATACAAGTATTGTGGGTAACATATTTTCACTTTAGTTTACATTTGCTCACTTCACTTTTTTATTCCATTTTCTTATCTATCCATGTGATTTCAATATGCGAGTGTTGTGACAAATGTTGCAACAAGTACGATGACTATCTTAGTAGAGTTTTGCAATCAGGTTGAATGTCACACGTAAGTAATTGCTTGTGTGTGATGATTGAAATGTATATGGGATATTTGCAGCTAAAGAACATATGCAAGCTAATTATTTGGCTTCTTGCTTTGCGTCTATCCTTAGTAGTTATTCCAAGGCGAGAAGTTGGAGTAGGTTTTTTGGGTATACCTCTTGTAAACCCTCACGAGACTATAACTCATCCACTACGGACACCTAGGGGTTTAAAGGCCTGTTATTCATGCTAAGAGTAACCGTATCCTCACGACATGGAGTTGTTGTATTTAGGATTAGTTTTATTTATTTTGATCGAGGACTAGAAAAATCTAAGTGTGGGAGAATTTGATAAGTGCATAATTCATATGATTTTAGTGTCCATTCCATACTTGCTTTAGCTATTATTCTTGCATATATTCGTATCATTACTCTTGTTTTCTCTTATTTGCCTCAATTAGATGAATCATCCAAAAAGGAGCTACAAAGTTCTGAAAAGAGCTATGGAGAGAAGTATTCCAAGTATCCAAGTGCCCAAGTCCAAGAGAAGTTGAAGAAGTGCGACGAAGAGGAGCAAAACGCTCAAAATCAAGAGATAGGCCAAAGACGGATATTAACTCATTCAAATTAAGGATTTATCATCACCATCTTGAAGAGAATTCAAATATAAAAAGAATTCAAAAAGAATGAGGTCATTCCGAGTTCGGACGAAGAAGTTGTGGCCAAAACGAGTTTTTATTGAATACATAAGACACTAGGGTACGGGTACGAGTACACATACCCTAGTTCCGAAAATATCTGCTGGAATTTGAGGTATGCGCACGGGTACGCATACCTAGCAAGTAGTAAAACGTGTATAAACTCCTTGGAAGGCCTAAGGGCACGTTTGGGAACGTTATTTCGTTATTTTGGGTCGGGTTCTTGAACCGAACTAAATACTTGATGGCCAAGCAATGTAAACCTATAAAAAGTTATTAGGTCATAGAATCGATAATCTCATATTACACTTTTGTTCTTCATTAATATTTTAGGGTTTACCCCTTTAGGGGGAAACCGGGTAATTGTGTAATCATGAGTAGCTAAAACCTTTGTTGATTAAGGATGAATTCAATGTTCTAAGCGTGAAGCTTTATTATTAATACAAATCTATTGAGAGTTTTTATCATCATCGTTTGTCTTTACCATATCTAGGGTTTATGAATGGTTCTTAGATTGATTTGGAGTGCACGCTAGATTGATCGACTAATCGTTCTATTGCTAGTGGAAGTTAGGAGATAAATAATCGTCGAGTAACTCTTTACACAAGTAGAAATCGCGAGACCTTACAGAGGGATTTTATGGAGGAATCGTGTGTAAAAACAACACCAGCAAGTAAACCTTGAGCTAAGAGTTTAACTACTGGGATTAACCTAATTCACAAAGCTTAAAGCATTCAATTGGATTACACCTTGAGTGAGCTACTACTTGGTGCTTCGGTTGAATAGAATATGATATTGGAAAGCTTCTGTATCCGTGGTATAAGGAGTTTTGGGGACAGCACTGAGCTAGCTGCTATTCTACGGTTGGTGATGAAAGGTTCTTACGAACGATAGATAAGTATTCTAATCCTGTTAACGCTTGGTAACAACGAAGGATTCCTTAATCATCTCTTTTCTTTATTGTCTTTCTATTTATCTCACAACCAAACCCCCTCTGTTATTTATTTTATCTTTCTTATCAAATAACCTATCAATTACACAGCTCTCTGTAGGAACGATCTCTTACTACCGCTATATTACTAGTCAATTAATGGGAAATATCATTATTAATTTGTTGTGCCTACGACAGCCCATATAGTTTGTTGGTGGAGATACAGCTGACGAGAACACATATAGAGGTAATAGAATCAAGTCATTCATGGATGCATCATTTTCTTCGTCTCGGCCAGCTCATCTATATTGTCCACAATCAACACTAATAGCAACGGGAATCGGGAGTTTGGTATCGATTAAAACTAGGGTCTCAGATGGTTGGTATTTATGCTGGTGATAGTTGGTACTGCGAGATGCCTGGAATTGCAACAAATCGAAGTTTCGACGGGGATCTTTTGACTGTTTGTAGATCTAAAGACGTCTTGTGATAATCCAACGTTAACAAACTCCATTCTGTGTGTGAATGGAATTCACTTAAACTAGATCGAAGTTTCGACGAGGATCTTTTGACTGTTTGTATATCTAAAGACGTCTTGTGATAATCCAACATTAACAGATTTTGTTCTGTGTGTGATTGATCACAAGAGATTCAAGTTGATTGTGTGCAGGTGCTGATTGAAGATTAAAGAAGATTTGAAGACAAGAAGACTTTTTGGGTTCATAATATTTGGTGTGCACATTACTTGTTTCGGCTGGAAAGGGATCCAACTATAATCGGTTTATCTTTGTGATAGATTGGATTGATTAGTTGAGTAGATCGGCATCAATACACTTCTTTATAGTTAATAGTATTGATAGCATAGTCTAACAATTACTTCGGTAGTTATTGAGAGATAGATCTAAGGACCCGACAAAGGAGTTTATTGGTTAAACGGAAGAGCCTTTGTCAGACTCATATCACTTTGTTTGAAAAGAGTTGTTACCGAACAGATTTGTTGTTCCTTTACTGTTTGGAATATGAACCAAAGGAATTGTTCCAAGTGCGTGACTTATTAACAAGTTCGAGGCGCAGGGATACTGAAGAAACTAGGTGAACTATAGGTTTAGTTTCTTGGTCTCAACTATATGAAGTTGGTTTGATTTTGTATAGCGGCTTAATTCTGAAAGTATTCAATTCTGGACTAGTGATGAGCGCCAAATATTGTATATATCGGCACCTTTTTATTGGCATTTAACTCATTTTTTGTGCATTAATTCTACATTTTATCCCATATTCTGTATTTTCATTGTTTTCAAGAATAAATATTTTTATTAATTAATTTTGCATTTTTAGGTTATAAATAAAGTTTGGATGGAATTACGGAGCGAAAAGAGCAGAAAAGTGGTGGAAGCCGAGAGGAATCACGCAAGGAAGCTGCGAAGAATGTTGTGCGCAAGACCAAAAGGTTAGAAATGGGCTTAACAAGGAAGAAGTTGTTCTTAAAGAAGACATGGGCTCAGAATTATCCCAAGCCCAACTTATCTCCCAAACCAAAACCAAAATACATAGCCCACTTGTCATGTAGCCGTCAGATTGGATCCTCAGCTGAATCCAACGGTCGCTTCACCGCCGATACATCAAATTTGCTACAACCGCTTCACACCACAGCACCTAACTCCATCTTGAGCCGTCAGTTTCGTTGTATTTTTGCATCCAACGGTCGCTCATAATCTGTCTCCATCTCGCCGTTAGATCCGTTTCAGAAGTTATCATCCCACGGCTCAGCTTCGCGAAACATCAAAATCTTTATCCCTGCCTCACACCCAAACACCAAACTCATGTACACCCAAAATAGAGGTCGACCCAAACACACCCTAATCCCTAAAAACATCGACCTTCTCTTTCTTCTCCACTCCGTCTTCATCACATACCCTGTCTCTGCCGCAGACACCACCTCAGCCATCACCACCACCTCTGCCACAGCCACCCTACGACTTCCATAACCACTCTAACGAAACACCACCTTACCCTATATCTCTAGCCACTTATTTCACCAATTTCCCCTCTATCCATTTCTGAAACCCTAGGTGGGAAATTGGTAAAATAGGTGAGTCTATAGAAGTGATTGAAGACAGGAGAGGGAGCAGGAAGAACAAAGAAAGAATGGGTCGACGCTATAGGTAAGGATTATCCCATCCAATCAAGTAAAAATTGTAACCCTAGTTTAATGTTTCCATTTGGGGATTTGTAAGAACCCTAATTTTGTATTTTGGGGTATAAATAGAGATGGGGGTTAGTGTTGTTGGGGTATGCCTGGACTAGTCAGTGTACCACCAAGATGCCTGGACTAGCCAGTGTACCACCAAGAGGCCTGGAATAGCCAGGACCTCAACTGTTAGTGTTGTTTCAATTTCAATTCAACTCTGTTAATGTCAAATTCAGTTAATACTGTGTTCATTATGCTTTAGTTATTTTGCTTAGGTTTCAATGAAACCCTAACTTGTTGTTGTGCATTGCATTCTGATGACACTGCTTTTGAATGTTAATAATGCTCATGAAAGATCAAACTTAGTGCTGATCATATTTCTCTCACATGGCATGTCATGCATACCTTGTAGTTAGGTTCACACTATGATGGTGGAACACAACTTATATCAAACCAGATTATCATTGATCTTTAGACTAATTGTGCTTTAGCTAGAAAATTAGTACTTAGGAGATACGCCTTAGTTGTGTTAGGTCTTTCTAGTGGGGAAACACCTTAGACATAGGGAAGACATGAATCTAAACCCTTGTCTATCATAAGGACAAGAGGAGTGTACACAAAGCATGCTTAGTGGAGGTTAGCGATGAATTTGAAGCCTGAGTTTCACATTGTCCTGCATTCCTTTCTTTTTCCTTACACTGCTGTGTAAAACTCAGCAGCTCACTGCCAATTTAGTTGTGGTTCAACACAACAAGTCAAAGCTCTCACTTCACTGCCTTTGCTTATTTTTGGCTCACTGCCACTGTCACTTACTGTCACTGTTTAGTTTTGTTTTGCTCTTGTTACACTTAGCTCACTGTCACTGTTAGAGAGTTAGCTTAGTTTCAACTTCAACTTTACACACCCAAGTCCCTGTGGACTGACCTGTGCTTGCACACTATCTACATTGACCCTGTGCACTTGCAGTAAAACATAGTTTGTAGGTTGTTTTCCCCTCCTACCAAGTTTTTGGCGCCGCTGCCGGGGATTTGGCGTTGTGTGTTGAAGTTTCTTGGCTTGTATATTAGGTATTCTTGCACTTTCTTAGCTGTACTTGCATTTATCTTTTATCTTTTTCTCTTGATGTTCATTTGCATCATCACTACATCTGCATCTTCTCTGCTCTAGTAGCATTTGCATTTTGCATCTTCACTGCATATTGTTCTTGCATTTATCTTTGCATCCTGTTTTTCATCATAACTTGCATCTTTCAATTAATATTACTGCCTCCTGCATTCACATGATCTCTGCCTTCTTGCTGTGCATCTCATTGCATTCCACTGAACTTGCAAATTTTGCTGGTGCTGTGGAGCTGGTGTTGTTGCTGCTGCTCTTGGCTGTGCTGCTGTTGTTGCTGTGTTGTTGCTGCTGAGATGTTGCTGTTGTTGCTGCTGTGAACCAAAGCCCAACTGGGATGTGCAACTAGAACAACAGAGCAGCTGGGATGTGCTAAAAAGAGTAAGCCTAAACCCAATAACTGTGTGGGCTTGCTTTAAAAACTGAAATTCTGGGCCTTGTAAATTGATTCTGAAACTCTTGAACCCAAGTGCACTTTGTTTCTGAACTCTGGGCTTGAACCCAACTCAGAATTTGTAAAACGTTTTTAAGCCCAAGTGGGCCTCTTATTTTGGCTAACTGAGAGCCCAAAAATCAAATACCCAGCTGGGCCTCGTGCATTTCTGGGCTTGGTTCACTGAACTCGTTAGTTGGGCCGTGTACTCAAATCTCTAGGTCATTCGCTGGGCTTGTCCCACAGAAAATTTGAACCAGTTAGCTGGGCCTCATCCCATTAAAACCAAAAGGATTTTTCAAAATCCATAAAAACCAAATGTTTCCCATCAAAAACCAAATGTTTTTCATTCCCATCAAAACCAAAATTTTCCCATAAAAAACCAAATTTTTGAAACCCATAACTGAAAAGTGTGGGCCTTATTTCTCTTTTTGAATTGTGTGATTGTTTGATAAACATAACATGTCTGGATTTTGGTCTGCCACTGGGAATAAATCTATTAGAGAAACTTACGGGCAAGATTCACCTTATGAGCCTCGCACAGACCATGATGTCAATAGTTATAGGGATTATTATTATGGACCCTCTGTAGGTCATGAACCTCAATATGCAAACCCTAATGACTATTCACACATGTATCATCACCATTGAGTGAAAATGAACATCTAGACAATATCCAACTCACACATTCGTCACTTGTGAATCAGTTAGAGGCTCGGATCACTGCTTTAGAAATGCAAACACATGAGAAATCTGTAGCATCTAGTTCACATAGACGACCGGAAATCTATGCATGTACCTTATGTGGTGGTTTAGACCACCCTGATAAATATTGCTATATTTTGCATGATTATAGGAAATTTAGAGAATCCCATGAAAATCCAAATTATGAACTGCCCACAAATTGTGAGGCTGGTAGTCATTGGGACCATAATCAATCCTTTGAGGGTTGCGATCAATCTTTTATAAACCCTAATGACCATGCACACATGTACCATTCACCACAATTTGAATATGAAGAATTTTGTACTCCCATGAATTTAGACTCCACCACAGAAGCTTTCAGACTCAGTGAGCAAAACTTTGCTAGATCTACATCACGAATTCAGGCATATTTAGATCAGATTTTGCTTCACCTACAAAAGGAGGAAATTCATGAGGAAATGTATGTTGTCCCTAATGAAGTGTCTAGTCCCATTCATGTAAATGATGTTGAATATGAACCTAATTTAGAGGAACATGAATCGACTAATGACACCACCACTGTTAATGAGGACCAATATGCATGTTACCATGATGATGATTATGAAGATTATGATGATAATGATGTTATGTTAGAAGAACATGAAAATATTGTGGAACCTTTTGGTTCAATAACATATGGCTTCTCGCCCTCGACCTTCATGAATGTTGTTTCTTCTAATACTCATAGCAAATCATATGATTTTGATATTGATATGGTACTTGTACAATTGTTCTTCGAAGATGAGCATGACATAAGAATAGTTGAATCTTCTGTAGACACTAATGTTAATATGCATGAAAACAAATTTGATGTGTCTGATTCCTTGCCTAAGTCACAAAATGTTATTTCTTCCGATGTTGATTTGAGTACTACGGACAATCATGATACCGTTTTAGGTCTTGATGTTTTGTTCGATGAATGTGAGCATGATTCACCAATTTCTAATTTAGGGAAAGTATGTGTTGGTACTATTGATCTTATCCATGAAAATAACTTAGAAGTACCAACTTTCTTACCTAAATCGCATATTGAGATTATTCCACCCAACCTAGATTTGGTTTGTAACAAAACTTTTAAACCAACTTTTCTGAAAATTCCCAACCTAGGATTGGAACTGTGTGCCTCCCAAGTCCTTTTGGACTATTTTTCATCAAAATACAATACTTTTAAGGAGCCATAATTGGAATACATTTCTTTGCCCATCCCGCAAAAAGTCCATTTTGAGTTAGACCTGGTGAATCCCGAACCCCCAAAATTGCTAGATTTTGTGCTTAAAGATAAACCTGTTGAAAAATATAGGTTTGGGGGTGATTCATTTGGTTTTTCACTCTCACTCGCATTTCAGTCCAACTATAGTTGTTTGAAACTGTCTATGTTTCAACACTTTGTCTTTTGGGTTGATCCTCAACTCTTTAGACTGTATGTATATAGTGAATTGTTTGTATATAATCTGGTAGGTAATGTTTAGTGGAATCATATGTTTCTTGTATATATTGTGCTAACCCAATGTGAATTCAGTTGAGTTACCGTTGGATTCTAACCATGAATAATGGAGTTCAAAACTTGCTTTCGCCAATATCCGGTAATCTCTTTCCTTTTTCTACAGTTAGCATCGTTCTCATGGTATGTGTTATAATCATGTTTATCTTTTGAAACATTGAGGACAATGTTTAGTTTAGGTTTGGGGGTGAAAAGTAGATACTTTGATAACATGCTATAATTGAAAACAAAACTCTTTCTTTTTGAATTTTTTTTTTTTTGAAAAAATCAAAATAGAAAATTAAAAAAATTCGAAGAAAATGATAAAAATATAAAAATGGAGCTCATTTACCTTGAAAGAGTGATTTTTGTGCATATATGTTAACGTAGGGTTCTTAGTCTAGAACGATGAGGCACCCATGATTCTAGCACAATTCACATGTGCTAAGAAACTTGCACACGCACGATCTACCAATACATGTATAGCCTAGATCTTCAAGGTGTTTGATAGGAAGTTAGATTGCCAATCACTTTAGAATACTGAATGAGACTTGACTAGCTTGTTCTTTGGTTGGCTGGGATAGAAATCGGAGGATACGTTAAGAAAAGCAACCATAGAATTTGACCGGATGCATTCGATAAGGGCTACCTCTTGCTAAGAGTCATGTAATTATGTTTTTCTTTTTGTTCATGTATCAAAAGTGTCACTATGTTGTAAAGATCAAAGTTATTTCTTCAAAAAAAAAAAACAAAAAAACAAATCAAAAAAAATCAAAAAAATCAAAAAAATATCAGAAAAAAAATACAAAAATATCAAGTATTTATTTATTCCATGTTTTGTCATGTTAAAGACAATAGTCTCTCTTGTTCCAAAAATAAAAGAGAGTAATCAATGTAAATAAGAGTCATGTAAAGAGTCATCTTTTTGTTGTAAATAGTCTTGTAATAAGCAAGGAGGGTGCATCCATCGATGTATAACGCGGGTAAACTGAAATATCACCAACTCATTGGGTGAACATTCACAATTCTCGTAAAGCCGGACAGCTAGCTTGGCTTAGAATTCGGTTCTTAGCCTAAAAACTATCTCTTGGTGATTAGTAGTCATAACTTCAGGTCATTCTAGAAACATGTGTAGATACACTTTACACTCTTATCACGTGTCTTTAGTTGTTATCAGTGCTAGGATTGTGCCTTTGAAATGCTAGATTGACATATTCCTTTTGCTGTGAGCTTAAACTGTCTTGCACATATCACATTTCATGGAATCTGAGCTTATATTTTGTCCTAGAACTTTGTAGGTACGTTCTAAGCAAACCTTCACGAGACTTCAACTCGTCCACTAGGGACACTTAGTGGTTTAAAAGGCTTAGTGCATATGCTAAATGCATTCGAGAAACCAGCGACAATGGTATAGTTAGGATTTCCTTAGTTTCGTTTTACTTGAGGACAAGTAAAATTCAGGTTTGGGGATATTTGATGAGCGCCAAATATTGTATATATCGGCACCTTTTTATTGGCATTTAACTCATTTTTTGTGCATTAATTCTACATTTTATCCCATATTCTGTATTTTCATTGTTTTAAGAATAAATATTTTTATTAATTAATTTTGCATTTTTAGGTTATAAATAAAGTTTGGATGGAATTACGGAGCGAAAACAGCAGAAAAGTGGTGGAAGACGAGAGGAATCACGCAAGGAAGCTGCGAAGAATGTTGTGCGCAAGACCAAAATGCTAGAAATGGGCTTAACAAGGAAGAAATTGTTCTTAAAGAAGAAATGGACTCAGAATTATCCCAAGCCCAACTTATCTCCCAAACCAAAACCAAAATCCATAGCCCACTTCTCATGTAGCCGTCAGATTGGATCCTCAGCTGAATCCAACGGTCGCTTCATCGCCGATACATCAAATTTGCTACAACCGCTTCACACCACAACACCTAACTCCATCCTGAGCCGTCATTTTCGTTGTATTTTTGCATCCAACGGTCGCTCATAATCTGTCTCCATCTCGCCGTTAGATCCGTTTCAGAAGTTATCATCCCACGGCTCAGCTTCGCGAAACATCAAAATCTTTATCCCTGCCTCACACCCAAACACCAAACTCATGTACACCCAAAATAGAGGTCGACCCAAACACACCCTAATCCCTAAACACATCGACCTTCTCTTTCTTCTCCACTCCGTCTTCATCCCATACCCTGTCTCTTCCGCAGACACCACCTCTGCCATCACCACCACCTCTGCCACAGCCACCCTACGACTTCCATAACCACTCTAACGAAACACCACCTTACCCTATATCTCTAGCCACTTATTTCACCAATTTCCCCTCTATCCATCTCTGAAACCCTAGGTGGGAAATTGGTAAAATAGGTGAGTCTATAGAAGTGATTGAAGACAGGAGAGGGAGCAGGAAGAACAGAGAAAGAATGGGTCGATGCTATAGGTAAGGATTATCCCATCCAATCAAGTAAAAATTGTAACCCTAGTTTACTGTTTCCATTTGGGGATTTGTAAGAACCCTAATTTTGTATTTTGGGGTATAAATAGAGACGGGGGTTAGTGTTGTTGGGGTATGCCTGGACTAGCCAGTGTACCACCAAGATGCCTGGACTAGCCAGTGTACCACCAAGAGGCCTGGAATAGCCAGGACCTCAACTGTTAGTGTTGTTTCAATTTCAATTCAGCTCTGTTAATGTCAAATTCAGTTAATACTGTGTTCATTATGCTTTAGTTATTTTGCTTAGGTTTCAATGAAACCCTAACTTGTTGTTGTGCATTGCATTCTGATGACACTGCTTTTGAATGTTAATAATGCTCATGAAAGATCAAACTTAATGCTGCATCATATTGTTCTCACATGGTATGTCATGCATACCTTGTAGTTAGGTTCACACTATGATGGTGGAACTACAACTTATATCAAACCAGATTATCATTGATCTTTAGACTAATTGTGCTTTAGCTAGACAATTAGTACTTAGGAGATATTCCTTAGTTGTGTTAGGTCTTTCTAGTGGGGAAACACCTTAGACATAGGGAAGAAATGAATCTAAACCCTTGTCTATCATAAGGACAAGAGGAGTGTACACAAAGCATGCTTAGTGGAGGTTAGTGATGAATTTGAAGCCTGAGTTTCACATTGTCCTGCATTCCTTTCTTTTGCCTTACACTGCTGTGTAAAACTCAGCATCTCATTGCCAGTTTAGTTGTGGTTCAACACAACAAATCAAAGCTCTCACTTCACTGCCTTTGCTTATTTTTGGCTCACTGCCACTGTCACTTACTGTCACTGTTTAGTTTTGTTTTGCTCTTGTTACACTTAGCTCACTGTCACTGTTAGAGAGTTAGCTTAGTTTCAACTTCAACTTTACACACCCAAGTCCCTGTGGACTGACCTGTGCTTGCACACTATCTACATTGACCCTGTGCACTTGCAGTAAACACATAGTTTGTAGGTTGTTTTCCCCTCCTACCAACTAGGTCCCGGGATTTTTCTGCATTTGCGGATTCCTCGTTAACAAAATCTTGCTGTGTCATTTACTTTTATTTTTCACAATTATAATTGTTGTTATTATAATTTAAAGTAAATTACACAAACGTTAATTCCTATTTTACTCGATAGACAATTCCTAGAGTTTGGTTAAATCCGAACCTATTATCAAGTAAACATACTTCGTTGTTGTATTGTCCCGATATTGTATCTATAGTCAATCACACAAGTTATCTTGTTGTCGTATTATCTCGATCTCGTATCCATAGACAATCACACGAAGTGTGAACCGATTAGTTATATTGTCTCGACTCAGTCTATATACAATCACTTTCGGAGAAAGGACTTATAGGTGGAAAAGTTTTAGATTGAGGTATATCTGGGTACCCTCGTATTTTCAATTGGTATCAGAGCAGGCAAACACGAAAAGATCTAACAATCTGTGTTTGGTGCGATCCAACCTATAAGAAATTGAATCTATATCTGATTCAGTTAACGTTATGCAAGAGTATGAATACTCAAATGTTGAAGATGTTCCTATTTTGTTAAATCATGATCCAGGAGTTACGAAAATTGAGAGAACATCCGAATCTATCTCTGATGAAAAAGAAGATGCTGATAAAGAGTTGGTAAAACTCCTAAAGCCAATTAAATCTCTGTCTACAAAAATGTTAATATTAAAGGCAGAGTCAAATCTTCTTAAACATGATATCAGAGATAAAGATATTCAACTAAATCTTTTAGCCAAAGAAAATATGGATCTCACTGTCAAACTAGAAACTCTGGGTAAATCTCTTACTTATGATAAAGAGAATCGTCCTATGACTCTGACTAATGATGCTGTTGTGATTTCTTCTGATGCCGAGGAAACTAAAAGTCCTTGCTCGACTTTTATAGATTGTGATAAAACCGGTTTAGTCACATCTGAAACAGATCAAGATGATGGTAGTTTTCCTAACTACATCAAGTCATAAGAGGATAAAAAACCATCTTCTATATATACTCATGATCAAAAGAAATCTTGTGCAAAGGAAACTTTGAATCGATTCCGTGAAAGTGATCTTAAGGAATACAAATTTCAGTCACTTGACAGGAAACTTATACTTCTTCAACATACGATGGTAAAAATATTGAAAGAAGTTTCTTTTCTTAAAAAACTGAAAGACCATTCCTCAGTAGAAAGACAGATTATACCACTACCCGATAAGATCAACCCAAAAGAATCAGAGGAAAGAGTTGATAATCGTTTCTGGAAGAAAGTTCCTCCTCATCCATATCAAAAAAATTCTTGTTTTGATGAAGAACGACTCAAGAAGAAAGGGAAAGAGAGAATCTCTTCCAAAAAGAAACAATCATGAATTTTCGATAATTGTTTCAGTCAATCTTACTGATGTGCCTTAGAATGAGAAAATCTTATAAAAATCTCACTGATAGAATTAAGAGATATTTATCTAGCCATGAAGATTCTCACATTAGTACATCTTCTCCACATGATCATATCTCTAGAGTTAGAAAAGAATATTATTCTGCGAGAAAATATTTTGGGCAGAAATTCTCAAAGAGAAACATGAATTATATTTCTAATGCTCGACGTAAGCCAGAAAAGGCGTACTCCAATACAACCTAGTTTTATGGAGATTGTGCAAACCCATTCTTTTGCTCATAATGGGAAAAGCACATAAAATGAGAGCATAATATCAATCTGTGTTTTTATCAGAAAAATCGGGTGCAATTTATGGATAACTACGAATCCGTGGTTGTCTAAAAATGTTCATGTTCAACATTATCTTCCAAAAATTAGGATTTATTTGAGATTTTTGAATTCTAAATAAACCTTCCATCTTGGGAAGATTCGGACAATGGTAACAAAATATATTATGCGTATATTTTTGGTATTCCACAAGTTTTTCAAGTCCGAAACTTTGTGTCTTACTGGAAAACAATCTCTTTCTTGTATTTTGAAACCCTGAGTAATCCCTTTTAAATAACCGAGCATTCCTCCAATAACTCGCAGTGTTACAAAGACGAATAAGGAGGAAGCTCAAAAGGTTAAGGATTGTCAAGGAATCAATACAAAAAGGAGAACGAAAAACATATCAAAAATCATGTTGATTATGATTCTGATGGTTCAATTGGATCTCAAGATGAGTCATATATGTTGGCTTACAACCTTCAAAATCCAATCGAAACCAAGTTGATTCGTTCTGATAGTATGACTTACTATATCCAAGATTTTGAAGAACTGAGAACCAATCTCGTAATGACAATTCAACATCAAGATTGGGTCAAAAATAGAGTTGATGAAACAAGAGGTGTTCTTGTTGAACTTAATGCTCTTCTTCAAGATCTTGAGAAACAGGAAGTGGTTGCAGACAAGTCCCTTGAGACAAGCTTCAAAAGGTTGAGTACTGATGAAACTTCAGTAAACAATAAGAGCATCACTAAAGATTAAGTCGTATGCTGAAGACTTAATCCAGAAAAATAAACTTCAGTTTTTGATTTCTTTCAATAATTTTAAAGTCTATTATGAATAAAACTATCTTATTATTATGAATAAAATTATTATTTTATAATATTTCTTGTGATAGTTTTCGGTTACATAGCATGTGCTTGAATGCTTTATTTTATTGCTAAATATGTTTATGGGATGTTTGATTTCGGTTGTATTACCTTGATATTCTATCTCATAATGTGTGAACCCTTATGGTTTGGGTGACTTTTTGATTTTGCGGGATTAAGTTCTAGCCCATGTTGATAGGCTTTATCAAAGGATCATGAGGGGTTCCTGTAGAAACAATATGTGAAAAAGTCACAATATGTTGAATCTTTTGGTTTAGCATAAAAGCATATGTGTTTCGAGGTTTCAACTTTTGCATCGCATAATTAAAACCGGTTTTCAACCTTTCTCTGGTAAAGGTTGGTTGTTATTGTTCTTTTATTTTGCATAAGGATGACAACATAATGATATTTCGGTATCAATTCTCCCTGGAAAGAAGATGCAAACATATTGGAGAAGATGATGCGAAATTTGAGGTAACGTCTTTGTTAGTTAATCGTTTTCTTATTTAAGAAAAGCCTGAGTTTATTGCGTATATTTATTGCTTTTGCTTAACAAAATTTCGATACAATTGATGTTTTATTCCATTATTTGTGTATGGATGTGTGTGTGATTCAATTGTTTCCGGTTAAGAAAAACTATTGTTATCTTGCTTTATTGTTTGGTATCAATTTTTTAGGCTTACAACATTTCTGTGCAACTGCAGTGTTATATTATCTATGTTTGTTTCAATTGCTTCAAGTTAAGATAAATGATTACGCAAGTTGATTTATTTGCTTTGTATGGATTGTTTATGGCTTAAAGAAAATGTTTCGGGATCATTTGTTTAGTCCAAGTGATTTCCGGATAAGAGAACCTAAGTTTCTCGGATCTTAATTAGACTTATCAAATGTGAAGGTTTCGGTTATTCAAATCTAACCGACTTCCTTAACAAGAATTACTAGTTAACTAACCTAGTATTTGTCTTGTTTAAAAGTGAAAGGTCTAAGTTATTTTTGAGAATAATTAGATCCTGATGAGAAAAATAAAGTTAATTCTGATCTTTATTTTGGTCTTATCTAACAAGCGATTGTACTTGTACAATCGGTTTAGCAAAATAACTAAGGTGCTTAGTCGATTTGATATGCTAAACTATTAGGGAAAATTGCTTCGGGAAATTGTTTCCTAGATAACATGTTAAAACCAAATTACTTGTAGTTTCAGTTTTGATATTGGTTATCTAAAATGGTGTGTAAAACCCTCGTGCTCAACTCTTATAGGTTTGCAAATTCTCCTTGTGAGATTTGTAAGATCCTTTCGGTTTGTCCTTTATTTTTTCGTTTCTTTGCCATTTTGTGACAAAAAGGGGGAGAAATATATGGAGTAAACAAGTGATATTGACTTGTTGTGAGTTGGTATCACTAAGGGAAAGGAGATTGTGCTAAAACGTTTATTCTAACGAAAAGAGTGAAAGCATAAATTAAGGGGGAGTCACATACCATATGATATGTAGTTATGAGGAAATACATGGAAATAACAAAGACTTGCGGATTGAAAATCTACCTATCTTACCTTTAGGGGGAGTATTAGCTTTGTTATTATAATGTCAGCAGTGGTATTTAAGGACTGAATTTAATGCAGGTTTTGTGCTGTTGAACTTGGAATCAAGCGTATGTGTATAATGAATTTTTGTAATTTGTTTATCCATATGATGTAAGAGTTTTGTTACTAAAATTGTCAAAGGGGGAGATTATTAGAGCACAGCTCGGTTGAACCCACCAAGCGTTGGTATGTCAAGTTTGGTTGTCATATTTTAGTGAATCAAAACTCATTTAAAGAGTCGCTTGATTATATACTAGAGTCAACTTCGTATAGGTTAGCTTGAAAGTGTTAGGATATGAAACTTACAAGTATTACATGAAGACTTGACTAATGTGAAGAAGTATGGAGCTACAACGAAAACATCATCCTTCCTCTTGAGGTTAGTAATATTTGACTTGAACTGTTTCTTTCCATAACGTATCTTTCAAGTCATGCATATTGAAAACATAAATGCAAAGATGTGTATGAAACTCTAGTTAGACATAGTATTAAGGAATACAATACGAGGTTTGTTGCTTAACCATTAAACTTTGTATATAAGACATCAACATGATCATATGAATGCTATTGTGATTATGTATGGGTATGAGTTAAGATTTCATCCTAGGAAACAATGTTTTACATTCGTTTAAAGGAAGTAAGTTCATAAACTCGTTTTGTGAATCGAAAGGGAAATCAATAGGCTTATTGGTATTTTTATTCATTGCAAATCTATTTTGAATTACCAATATGTGTGTTTATTATAACCGCTCATAAACTTGTATGTATCTTGGTAAAACTATTCACAAGACCTGACTTATGTATTGGTATGAATTTTATTAGTGAAACCGATCTTAAGTAATCACTCAAGATGGTATGATTGATGCCTTGTAAATAACAACTTTTATCTAGTCATTTGGGAACCGATCCTAGTAAGAGGTGCAACAAATTTGCAATAGGGAATCGATCCTTGTAAGAGAAGCAACATGTTTTTAGTAGATGGGGGAACCGATCCTATGAATATGTGCCACAAGTTTGTAGTTTTGGGGGAACCGATCCTATGGACATGTGCAACCGAATACAGGTAGTTACCACAAGTTGTGGGGAACCGATCCTAGTACCTAGTCAACCGAATTTTGGTAACTAGCGTGACTATACACATTACTCACATGGAGGTAGAACCGTTAAACCCATAATTGGTGATTTGATAGGATAATCAATCACATAGTTCTTGGAATTCAGACGAACCAATTCTAAACTTGTTTGGAAGTGTGGAAAATCGTTTCCAAGATTGTAAGTATGAAAAAGGACTTGCAAAGTAAAAGATGTCGACATACTTTGAACATGTGCAGTAACTATCATTAATTATTCAAAGATATTCCTTAATAGCTAAAGGAGAATCCCAGGATCGAAATAAATTGAGAATTTTTTAATTAAGGTTTCTTAGTTTTTTATATGCTATTTATTCTCCAGCAATTAAATGCATATCTTTAGAAAATAATAACTAGTAATGTGCATTTACTGATTATAGATTTTTCTATTCGGATTTCGGTCAATATTTGGACAATGCATTTCCAGGAATTATGAAAACCGATTTTGTGTTTATTGCATATCTTTGAGAATATTCGGTTTTGTAAATTCCTTGGTGTCCAAACTTCCTTGTCTATAAATATTAAAGTTTTTATTTCTAGCAAACTAATCCTCAGAGCCAGCAAAACTACCTAGTTGTGTTGTTATTGGTGCAGTCGCCTATTCGGAGAGGAAAGTAACCTAATTAGGCGAAATCTCTTACGGCTCGGTTTAAAGACTTCTTTGGGATTGAGAATCTCTATTAGCACCGTTGGTGGGAAACTATATACTTATAGTTTATTATTAGTTTCCGATTGATTTGATTGACTAATGGTTGTTGAACTTTGATTGCACCTAGTTTATTTATGCTTGAGAATCTTCTCTTCTGATATAAGATTCACTCAAACTAGATGAAGTTTCTACGGGGATCTTTAGAGTGTTTGAAGATTTAAAGATGTCTTTTGATAATCCAATGTTAACAGACTCCGTTATGTGTGTGATTGATCACAAGATATTCAAGTTTATTGTGTGCAGGTGCTGATTGAAGATTAAAGAAGATTTGAAGACAAGAAGACTTTTTGGGTTCATAATCTTTGGTGTGCACAATACTTGTTTCGGCTGGAAAGGGATCCAACTATAATCGGTTTATCTTTGTGATAGATTGGATTGATTAGTTGAGTAGATCGGCATCAATACACTTCTTTGTGATTAATAGTATTGATTGCATAGGCTAACAATTACTTCGGTAGTTGTTGAGAGATTGATCTAAGGACCCGACAAAGGAGTTTATTGGTTAAACGGAAGAGCCTTTGTCAGATTCATATCAATTTGTTTTAAAAGAGTTGTTACAAAACAAATTTGTTGTTCCTTTACTTTTTGGAATACGAACCAAAGGAATTGTTCCAAGTGCGTGACTTATTAACAAGTTCGAGGCGCAGGGATACTGAGGAAACTAGGTGAACTATAGGTTTAGTTGCTTGGTCTCAACTATACAAAGTTGGTTTGATTTTGTATAACGGCTTAATTATGAGAGTATTCAATTCTGGACTAGGTCCATGGGTTTTTCTGCATCTGCGGTTTCCTCGTTAACAAAATCTTGCTGTGTCATTTACTTTTATTTTCCGTAATTATAATTGTTATTATTATAATTTAAAGTAAATTATACAAACGTTAGTTCCTATTTTACTTGACAGACAATCCCTAGAGTTTGGTTAAGTCCGAACCTATTATCAAGTAAACATACTTCGTTGTTGTATTTTCTCGATCTTGTATCCATAGTCAATCACACAAGTTATCTTGTTGTTGTATTGTCTCGATTTTGTATCCATAGACAATCACACGAAGTGTGAAACGATTAGCTGTACTGTCTCGACTCAGTCTATAGACAATCACTTTCGGAGAAAGGACTTATAAGTGGAAAAGTTTTAGATTGAGGTATATTTGGGTACCCTCGTCTTTTCAATTTTTATTTGTATTTGCAGTCGAGCATCTTGGAAAGCATAGAATCACAAGAAAATTCCAATATCAGTCCAAGGGAGTGAAATTCTTTCTCTGTTGTTCAATGAATACTTGGACACCACCTTATTGGACTACTATACATACATAAAGTATAATGCTGCAAACACGGAGAGAATGTTCATAGAGAGCCAGGATAGTGAGACTCGAAGAAAGTATATCAACTTCGAGATTATGAATTCAACAACTTTCGTAAGTGTGTTTCTGCCTATTCATTTGATGAAGTGAACTGTTTGCTTGCAATTTATATGATTTAGAGAAAAACATGGCTCTGAAGGTTATTTAATTTTTATCTATTTGAACTGTATAATAAACTATATAATCCAACCTGCATAGAATGAACTGATTATCTAGCTCATTTCTATTTTTGTTTTTCAGACATATTTTGCGCAGCATAATGAACTGAAGAGAACGGAAGAAGTTGATCAGTTTATAAGAGACATGCATGACAGAACTGAAAAGATGCTCATTCCTATGAATACAGACCCACACAGTGGTAATGCGAAATCAAAAAGGCCTCTAGGTGAACATTGGCATCTGCTGGTTTTTGACATTGGTAACTACACATGGGAGCATTACAAATCCATCAAAAGGGGAGAGCTTGGTAAGCAATGAAATACTGACGCAAACAAAATGGCTGGTTACTGCATGAAACACACCAACTTGTGGCTACAATCTCATGGTAGGGTAAGATGCACCAACATTGTCTTTGAAAATCTGCCAGGAGTGCAAGATCAAGGAAGATTCCCAATTGCCTGATGTACACCTGCTATTGGATCAAGAGAAGTTTCAATCCAACCACAAACAAGTCGCATAGTATGATGAAGAAAGCTGACATGGTAGATAAGATGCAAGCAAGAAGAGTTGGGATGGCCTACAAACTTCTTACTGCATCAGGAGATGAAGAGAGCTGGGGTGAATTTTACAAATCAGAATTCCTTCGGAATTGCATACTTGATAATGGTGGAACACATTAAACAGAAAAACTCTTTTAACGATAGTATTTTGGACAGTAGATTACTTCTTACTGTAACATAATACTCTTCTTAGCTTCTAATGTAATTGATACTCTAGTATTTTTTATATTTTCATCTATAATATTTTGGATAGTAGATAATATCAATGTTCTGTCTTATGTCTTGTCTTACTGTAATATCAATGTTCTGTCTTATGTCTTGTTGTAAGGACCCTCAAGCTCGTTAATGCTATTTGACTGGTCTCGTGATGATCAATTGACGAGTTATCCGATAATGACTCGATTAGTTTAACACGAACGCTAATTAATAGAAATTAATCTAACAATGATTTAGATACGAAACTAGTATTATGGAATAGGCATCGAAAAGTTATGCGGAATGGACTACTCGAACGTGTCATTCGGATACCGGACGAAAAAGATTTATCAATTTGTTTTCAGAAGGGTAAAATAGTAATTTCAGATTTTACCCTTGTGGATGCACGTGTCGAAGAAAGTGGGCGTGTCATCAAATTGGGTCAGCCTTATCTCCCACTCGAGAAGAATAATTAATTCTTATCTTCTTTCTTCTTCTTCATTCTCTTCGTTCTTCTTCTTCTTCATATTCTTTCTCTTTCTCTTCTCTGTTTCTTTTTCGTCGAGAATTTAAGAGTTATGCATAGAGTTTTGTGGATCACAGTTAGTCCATGAAGGTGATGATAGTCTGGTTAATAAAGAAGGATGAGAGTTAGGGGTTTTTGTTGAGATGATATAACAGAGAGAAGTAATTTAGGGTTTTTAGATTAAGACTCGAATTGGTAAGAAGTTGTTAAGTAATTGAGCTGATAATGGTTAAATAACGAGGGGGTTGATGTTCGATTGAAGTGGTGAGGTTTTTTTGAAGTGCAATTGAAGAGTTAGGGTTTCATAAGATGAATCAAAGAAGGATCAGAAGAAGAAATTGAGGCTTTAGAAGATAATTGGAGACGGGTTTTGCTGAATTAAAGAACTAGGATGTTTTCTTGTGTTCGAATCAGGGAAGCTTTGATTTGGGAATTATTTTAAGGTTCTTCTGAGAATAAATGACGGGGATGAAGATTGTGAGTTGACGTCTAGGGATGATTCTGTTAATAAGAAGATGTTGTAGCTATTATTGGTATTGATTCAAAACTCGGGAGAAAAGGTTTGGTCTCATATTGAAATGATGAGATGAGTTAGATGTGGTGGTGATGAACTGAGTTAAGTGAAGAAGGAATCAAATTCAATTGCCAGAGTAATATATATTTGAGGTAATTACTTTTTCAGTCATTAAATTCAATTCATTTTTATTAAGATATGAGTATAAAGTTGAAGTGTTTATTGTGTTTGTTTGGATTGAGTAATTAATAATGATATTGGTTGAATTTCTGATAGAAGTTTTGTGGTAGTTGTGGTGATGCTGCAAAGTTGGAGGTGTTGGGTTGAATTGCAGTTGTGGGTGTTGGATTTGATTTGGTAGCGAATTGATTATGGACTGCATGTGGAATGGATGGTGTTGCTGTATGTGTTTGTGTTAATGGAAGGTGTTATGAATTGGTTTAGATGAATGGGTTAGGAAGAAATATGAACTTGTTGAAAGGTGGTGGTGATTGATCTTAATTGAGATGTTATTGAAGTTCAGGGGTTATTGGTGGATGTAGCTTGGAATTAAACCGAAGTTGGTTGTGATAAACTGAAAGGTGGTCTTGATTTTGATTATATCACTAAGATGGTGATGAATGAAGATTGTGGAGTTTATTTGGTTTCTTGAGATGATGATTGAACTATGAGTTGTTGGAATATTTTGGTTATTGCAGTAATGAGAGTTATACCCATGATCTGAGTTCATATGAATTACAATTACGGGGATTAGTGATGAATGAGTTTTAATGAAATTGAGATTATGAGATGAGTCGCAAATGAAGTTGAATTGCAGGCTGGGAAGATGTGATGGGACTGTGTCTGTAGTTAGAGGTGGTTTTGATAGTAATGGGTTTGAGTAACTATGGTTAATGGTTTGAGTTTGATCTTAACTGAAATTGCAAGAGGTATATGAATTAATGAAGGTGTTGCCTGAGTTGAAGTTAGTGAATGCAGATGTTGTTATGGTTGCAGTTAGTGATAGTTTTAATAGAAGCTTGCTGTTGAAAGTACTGAGTTTGGTGGAGTTGGTGGTATTGTAGACTATAAGAAATAAGTTCTAAAGAATATGTTTTGTTGTCAATTGTTGGTGGTTGAAGTTGATTGGCAGGAAGTAGATGTATGAGTTAGGTATGAGTTGTGAAGGTGGAATGGAAATAGAACTGGAAAGGGTGATAATGGGAGTGTAGGACTGTAGTTAGTGCTAGCAGTGAAAGCTTGCAACTTCTGCTGTTGCAGGTAGACTTTGTTACTTTTGTAATTCAATTTTAAGTTATAATTTGAATGAATGAATTGATGCAATGATTAGATTGAAGTTCAACTTGAGTAGAGTTGTAGAGTTAGAGTTGCAGTTGTGTAAGTAAAACCCTTGGCCTGACTGACTGAGATTATTCAGTCTTGTTTAGCTGACTCAGTTAATCTGACTTAGTCGGATCTGTTGACTCACTGAGTTACCTGTCTTGACCTGAGATGTCTCAGTTGACTGATTTAGTCTTCGACCTTTGACCAGGACCTGACCTTGACCTGACTTTGAGACGTTGACCATCACTTGACCCCGTGGACTGTTAGTGACCATTAGTTGACCTTGGTGAACCAGGCCTTGTGTAATTGGCTTGTTTAACGAATTTGGGCTTAGGTATAGTTTTCTTACTTTGATGTATTAGACCCTTATGGTCTGAATTAGAGTTTGACTTCTTCTACAAAGTTGTAGATATTCATTTGGCTTAGCTAATGGACTATAGAATCAACCTAATACAATTAGTAAACCTTAGTTTTGCTAAAGATAGAGAATGAAAGGATGTAAAGTCATAAATGGACTTAGAACCATTAGTTAGACTTGTATGATTCTTATATGAGCCATTTTGACTAGTTTCTTAGACTTCTTGTGTGATTAACAATTAGTCTATATTAACAACGATCGATTCAAAGGATGAACCAGTGGATCGTGGATCTCGAGGTAGGCGTGGCTTGTCATCAAAAGAGGTTGGAATACATTTGACTCTTTGGTAACCATTATTGTTTTCCTTTACAACAGTTTATGTTTAACAAACCCATGTATTTCTGTTTGTGCGTTCTATGCATTGTTTAACTTGTTTTACGATAATTCTGTTGATTCTGTTAATCTTTCCATGGTTTGGAAAGGACCTGTAATGTGTTGTGGTCAATATGAATTGTTATGAGAAATAATAATTTCCACGTGTGGTATATAGGATACGCTCCTTCACATTTATACCTAGAGATTTTATGGTATATTGGTCGACAGTTTGCGAGTTCGGAATTGTCGACATCCATATTTACGATTAGGTATGGATTTGCGAGTTCGGAATTGCACAACCATACTATACATTGTTTGAAGAAGGAGTTTGTCCATATACATGTTTGTTTACTTCTATGAGGATATGCTCTTTCACATTTATATCTACATGAATTCAGCTTTTATGCTTATATCGGTCGACAGTTTGCGAGTTCGGAATTGTCGACATCCATACATACGATTCGGTGTGGATTTGCGAGTTCGGAATTGCACAACCATAGTATACATTATTTGAATAAAGAGCTTGTCCATATTCATGTTTGTGTATCTCAGTAACTTGGTCACTATTTAATGTCTGGGAAAAACATTATTGTTATTCTTAATCTTGTTTATGATTACTTAGAAGTTAAATGTTAATTATTCCCACTTTCAGATTTCAGAGACAGATCAGAGTTGCGCAGCGAAAGCCACAAGTGTTGACCCTGTTAATTAGTTAACTTCTGCTATGTCTATTATGTTGTCTATTGTATCTGTAAACCAATTGACTATTGTATATGCATCATTTAAGAGAAGTTCATGTATATATATATATTCTGAGCGGGGTTAGTTTTGGGATAAGTTTTGTAGCAGATTTCTAAATTGAATGTTTAAGTATTTGAATTAGATTCGTGGTGCCTCTTTATTTAGTTAATCTCTTGGATTAGTCAACTGCTAACTTAGGGGGCGCTACACTTGTCTTACTGTATTAGGCCTTGTCTTACTGTCTAATACCTGTTCATTCCAGTATTGAAGTTCATTCCAAAAATGAAGTGGGTTCATTCCATTACTTCTAAGAAAAAATGGACTTCAATCCAAAAATGTTTTATCTTTTTCATTTGGGATAGTTTTATGTCTTGTCTTACTGCCTTATGGATACCTGTTCATTCCAGTAATGAAGTTCATTGCAGAAATGAAGTGGGTTCATTCCGGTACTACTAAGAAAAAATTGAATTCAATCCAAAAATGAAGTTCATTCCAGAAAATGAAGTGCATATCAAAAAGCTCTTGAATATATAAATAATAACCACAAAAAGTTTAAGAAAAAAAAAACTACTACCAGTTCATAATCAAAAGTAATAGCAATTCAGAAACCATAAAAAAACTACCACCAGTTCATAATCAAAAGGAATAGAAAAACAATGAAGTTCATTCCAGAAAATGAAGTGCATATCAAAAGTTTAGGAAAAAAAACTACCACCAGTTCATAATCAAAAGTAATAGCAGTTCAGAAACCATAAAAAAACATAAGCTAAAAAAAGAAGTTCAGGCATGCTACTCCAGCATTAATACACGACAGGTAGATTTGTCGTGGTTCCCAATCTTCTTCCAATTTGAGCACTTCATAGGCCTCCTCTCCTTCTCATAGGCACTGCGAATACGCTTCTTTGGTGGTCTTCCTGGAGGTGGCCTTGGAATACCAGGAAGCACTCTCTCTTCAGGTTCATACACTTCAAGCCTGTCGTAGTTGGGAATGGGTCGAATTGCAGGAGCATAAGAATTGAGAAAATGATTTGAACCAAAGTAAGGTTGAATATACTTCAAAATCTCAGAACCCTTCATAGTAATAGCAGCAGTGGCGTGTGCACAAGGGAAGCCAAACACTTTCCATCTCTGGCAAGTACACGTCATCTGCATCAGATCAACATCATGAGAGCTGGGAGAGTGAACCTCATATATATCATTACCTGACTCGGTAACATTCCATGAAAGACATATATCGACATGTGACTTGAGTAAAGATTTATAGATGGGAGTCAAACTATCTAGATAAGTTCTACCAAGCTCACGCTTTTCTGAACTCATCCTCATAATCTTTACCTTGAGCTCATCAACAAGAGAAGCTGGAGGCAAATCCCTTTCATGATGAATCCATTTATTGAATGGTTTTGCATTACTTGATGAGTGTGTCCTATACCTACATCCTACGAAGAAAGAATTTGCCCAGTGCTTGGGATCGATATTTCTGATGTACGTGGAAACCCAACCACATCCTATGATGCACATCTCATTCAAATAAAACTCATATTTGGCAACGCTGTAACATTATGATGCTTTATGGAACAAATCCGTAACTTGTTTATACTTCTCATGTCCTTTCTTGATACAAAGGCTATTCTTCAAATGATAAAAACATTAACTATGATAAGAGTTAGGAAAAAACTTACGAATACTTTGTTCAGCCCTTCATGACGATCAGTGATAAAGGTAATAGGACGAGAGTCGACACAATGCTGCAAGTTTTCCATGAACCACTCCCAACCTTCAATGTATTCTGAAAGAACTAAAGCAAACACAAAAGAATAAAAACCTACAGAATGAAAGAAAACAAAAAGAACTAAAAGTGTCAGTTCATTGAGAAAAACTATCAGTTCGTTAAAAAATCAATGCATACAAAAAAATAAAGGTTCATTGAGAAAAAATATCAGTTCGTTAAGACCTTCTTAACAAAATAGCAAAGTAACAGATAAACAAGCAACATGAATGCTTCTTAAAATGAAGACCTTAACAAAGTAAAGGACAAACAAGCAGCAGGAGTTTATTCCCACTTATGAAGAGCTAAAAAACTTAACAAAAAATAAAGGTTCATTCTTAAAATGAAGACCTTCTTATTAAAAAAATAACAAAGTAACAGACAGGAATACTTCTTCTTTAACAAAAAAGGAGTTCATTCTGAGGGGTGAACTCTAACTTTTCATGCAGAGGTTGGAGTTCATTCTCATGGATGAACTCTGGCTACAATATAGAAGTTGGAGTTCATTCTGAGGGGTGAACTCTGACATTTCATGTACAAGTTGAAACATTGAAAAGCCTTAACAGAGAAATGATATTCATTCACATTGCTCTTAAAATCAAACAACAAACTAATATGAGTTATACAGAAAAGAAAGAAAATTTACCTTGGTTCCCATTCATGCCAGTGGCAGCTATCAATGTTCCCTTGAATCTCCCAGTGAGAAATATCGGATCACAGTAAAGCATAGGGCGAATAAACCTGTATCCTTCGATACATGCAGCAAAACATATGAAAAGCCTCTCAAACCGTTTAGTCTCTTTATTATATTCAAACTTAATATAGCTTCCAGGAATGCCAGCCTTTATTGCTTCAACATACCCGACAAGATCTGTATAACTTTTTACATCATCACCGTATATCTCTGCCTTCGATGCTTCCTTTCCTTTATAAGCATGATGGTATTTTATGTTAATACTATAACAACTCTTCACCTGAGCAACCATATCATTAGGATTTATTGATGGATTTGACTGTATTTGATCCTTGAGGAGATGTTTAATCAATTTCTTCTTCGCAGGGGGATCCTTCAACTTATAAGAACCACCACATGTATGATTCCCATTGAATTCCTTGATAGCAAAGACACTTTTAGCGGTATCGATTGGAATAGTGTGAATATACCAAGGACACTCTGCATCCCTACCACACTTGACTGTGTACCTAAGTCCATCATTCTTAACCTTTGCAACTGTGTAACCAGACTTGCTGCAATATTTGTTGACAGCTAAGCGAACCTCATCAACACCACCATGAAAAAATTGACCAACACCTTTAAAAGTATCCTCCCAACTGTCATATAAAATAGGTTTTAATTCCTCATGACCTTCCGTCAGATACTTAATCTTTGAAGTCTCAGTGAACCCACTACATGATTTGTTGTTACTGAGCGACTGCGTGGAAATACCAGATGAAGAGCTAGAAGCACCACCATTAGAAGTCTCCTCAAAGAACAAATCAAAATGTGACAAATGCTTTAAACAAGAAACAACAATTAGACCTTGAAGAGAATAATCACAATTGATGACAGCTTTATTACAACCTTCGCCATGACTAAATCTTATGCTCCAAGGATTCAAGTTTCTCCAATAACCACAAACATATATTTTCAGATCATGCATCGTCATATCTAAAGAAACTTCCAATGGAATACCATCCCCTTTGTAATACACAATTGCTTAACAACTGGAGAGGGCCATACTGAACCTAAAAAATGAACACACAAAAAAAATAGTTCATTCTTAAAGAAACAATTCATTCTTGGAATGAAGCTGAAACAAGATAGCTTCATTCAATAACATTCTAACAGATAAACAAGCAGCAACATTACTTCTTCCTTAACAAAATAAAGAGTTCATTCTAAAAAATGAAGCCTTAACAGAATGACTTCATCCATTAACATCCTAATGGATAAAACAAAAGCAGCAACAATACTTCTTCCTTGACAAAAAAAAACTTCATTCTTGGAATGAAGCCGTAACAGAATATCACTAGTAGCTTCTTCCTTAACAAAATAAAGAGTTCATTCTAACAAATGAAGCCTTAACAAAATGACTTCATTCATTAACATCCTAACAGATAAACAAAGCAGCAACAATACTTCTTCCTTGACAAATAAGAGTTCGTTCTTGGAATGAAGCCGTGACAACAGAATGACTTCATTCCTTAACATCCTAACACATAAACAAGCAGCGACACTACTTCTTCCTTAACAAAATAAAGAGTTCATTCTAACAAATGAAGCCTTAACAGAATGACTTCATTCATTACTCTTAAAATTCCAAAAAAAAACTAATCAACAAAATACTTAGCTGATCTATAAAATTACTTCACATAAAAATAAAACCAGAGAAAGGATTAGCGTGAAAACTCACCAGAAACAAGAAGAATTCATATCAACTCCAGAAAAACTCCAATCTCCGAATCTGTAATTCCCAAAAATCAACTCCAATCGAATCAATCTTCAAAAGCCTCGAATCTTCAAAAGATCTGTAATTCCAAATCAAACTCCATAATCAAATCACTCTTCATAACCAAGTTAATCTACTATAAATCGAATCAATCTTGGTATCAAAAAGAAAATCGAGGAAGATTTCGTAAACCCTAGAAAATAATTTCTGCAGCAAGAGAAAAAAAACCCACAGATCGGAGTAGGAGAGAGAAAATAAAACGGAAACTGATTCTTGTTTTTTCCTGGTTATATACGTCGGTGAAAAGACCAAATAAGAAAATTTAGGACCAAACCATAAATTTAACATGTGCAGGGGTATTTTAGTAACATAAAAAGAATATTCCGTGTGGGTGGACAAAACCCTAAGACCAAACCATAATTTGTAGGACCAAAACTCTCTAATATATTATTTCCTATTGGTATTTCCTACTAATAAACTATTGGACTTAGCAACTAAAAAAAAACAACAATGAAATCATGTTTTGGATGCTTTCTCACGTGCGGTCCATGTACAAAAGAAAAGAAACTGATTTCTTTTGTGATTTCTAGACCCCTAGAGTAATTCAATTAATAAAATGTCAATAAGCGATAGAAATTCATACACCATCAACAAAGAATAGTAAAAAATACATTTAATGGGAGCCTCTAGTACAGAAGATCTGACACACATTAAAAGTATTGAGTACATATTCAAATAGAAAACAAATGTTTTTTGAGGGATGATTTTTGGAACTCTTTCCAATCATTTGGATAACTTCTTCAAATCTTGATGCTCCCATAGCAAGGAGTAATAAGCACATAACATCATAATCATGATTAGAACCGGTAGTCGTGGATCTTGTATCGAATTGCAGAGACCTACGTCACGCCGGAGGAAATCGTCGTCGACAATATACATGAGCATACCATCACATGTTAACAAAGTGCCGTTAAGGTTATTATATTCTTCATAATGACAATAGTCAGCCAGTAGAAGAGATCAGGAGAATATATACAAAACCTGACTTTAAGATCCCTGTAAAACAATGACAAGTTTTATTGAAAACATAAAAACCTAATTTAAATATTGTAACAACGTTCTTAGTTGGCATCCGAGCAACAAGCTGGGCGCCAACCCCTTTTTGAATAGCAACACCCAATCTATGGAAAATAAAACTACCTAGACCACTACCAGCATCATGACTAACTACACAGTTCTTCAAACGCTTGAAAAAGCAAACAATGTCTTCATTGAGTTCCCCTAAGGTGGTGAACGCCAAAACTCCCAAACCATAACCATGCGAATCACATTCACTCAAATATTTAGAACGTTTGCGCGCAATTGCTTTAGAAATAGCCTGCCCCGGAATGAAAGAACGGACTCCATCACCAGTAAAAGGTGAAACACCTGTGACATCCATGCAAACATCTTGGACGTTTTCCCAGTTGAGAACAAGGATATCCGCTGGGCGTAAATCCTTGCCAGATTCTGAAGAAAAACCCAAAGAGACCTCTTTGCGTGCAGGAACACCAGCTTTGTAGCAAATACTCGCAATAACATCCCGAACTAAATCATGACGAAACTTCAACCCCACGTCATTAGCACAATGTAATGCATGGTCTCCAAAAATATCCATAGATCTATTACAACAAGAGCACAAACCATCTTCAATAAACAAAGGGATGCCGAGGCGATAACAAACAACTGCTCTAAACTGTCTGGGGCCAAGGCACTGATTCAATCCATTGATAGGGACATCTAAGAGGTAGTCTTGAGCATGTTTGATCTGACTGCATTGCCACAGAATGAAATCTCTTGCAGACAAGATAAATTGGACAGGAATATGCTTCTTAACTGCATCAAAATAAGTGACTAATTAATATTAAAAATAAGTGACTAATTAATATTTAAATGTTACCCAAATTTACCCTAATTAATATTAGAGTAAATCTAGGCAACACACAAAAATCTACTAAAAAATTGATATGCAATTGAAGATTTGTAGAAGGAGTTGATGATGAAGAAGAAGAAAAGCCGTAGTTTGAGTTTTTTTGGGATATTCCAACAGCTGTTGTTGAGAGAAGAAAATTTTGATTAATTGGGCTCGTGTCGAATTTGTTCTCCGAAGCTTTTATCTCGATAATTAGTCAGCAGCAAAAGCTAGGCGACGGTGGTATTCTTAGTAGCTACAATGGATCTGTTTTATGAATGGCATTGCATGTTCAATAGTTGGAATAGCAATTGACTGTGTCAGAATCAAGAGAGACTCTAACCTGGAGAGACTTAAATATTGAGGGCTAGATGGAGTCTGGGGTCATACTTGACCTGAATTGTAAAACGGAGCTAGTGGTGCAAATTTAGGTTTGAATATGGGTTGATTTGAGTCGAATCTTGGATGTAGCGGTAGCATTGGGGAAAAATAGAAGTTGTCTAGATTTGTTTATGCTGTGAAGGTGACGATTGGGTTTTGATGATTAATGAAGATTGACGAAACTGCGGCTGCTTGTTCGAGTCAGATAGGTTTATTTGACTGTGTGATTAGTAATTAGTTCATAGTGCAACTCTTGTATATCGGCTATGAAATAATTAAAAAGAATGAGAATGGATGGATGGTTGCTGGCATTTGCATTGAAGAACAGGCAGATAAAGTGTTGATAGGTGCCGTGACTGAGATATAGATGGACAGCTGGGTTCTTGTTCCGAATGCAGTGAATCTGGGAGGATTTTCTGGAGCTTGTACAAACGTTGGAGGAAGAAAATATTCAGTAAACGGAAACTGGTGCTGTAGTGGGTTTGTGGTAGTTTTGGTGACCGAGGAAACACGGAATCAGATCACTTCTTTCGGCAGTTAGCAGCAACAACAATGGGGGATCTCATATCTTCCGGTATGAGGTTTTGAATGGCATTTCTCGTTTGAGAAATAAACACAGCAACAAGAGTTGGGAAATGGGTTAGATAGAAAGAAAATAGAGTTAGGTGCTGGTCGAATTTAGGAAGAAGTCTGGATCTCGGTGTTTGGACTTGGCCTGGCAATTTTGTTAGGACTGAATGGTTGGACCTCTCCAACAGCAAGGAGATAAATACGAACGGAGAAGAACACAGAAGGGGCGGTGCCCGACAACGACGCCAAAAATTTGGTAGGTTCAGAAACTTATAATAAAATATTGCAAATGCACATCGTCTAACTAGTAGACAATGGCAAGTACAGGTCGTTCCCACGAGGAGTGTGAAATATTACTACTAACTAATATCAAGAATATAACAAATCAACATTATAATGTTTTTGAGAGTTTTCAGAAATTCGAAACAAAATGAAATAATAAATAATAAAGACGTAACCAAGAATGTGAGAGTCGGTAGCCAGAGTTTTATGGTATCCACCACTACTTCTATTCAATTACTGAAATGAAACATAATTATGAATATATGTTTATCCTTCCTTCTATTGACATCACCTACTAGACGCATAGAGTCGCAAATATCACTGGTATACTCTAAGCATAGTGCATCAAAAGAATGAATCCAAGCATGCACCATCAAATTGCATCAGCGAGAAAAATATACGAAATTAAATATTAGAAAATTATATGATGATAATGTGATTAATGAGGTGAATGCTTTGTTAGATTAAGCCCTTTTGATAGACACTAGTAATGAATGGAAACCTAAGTTCGAACCACTGACAGTTTCTAAGTATACCCTAGTTCATTATCTCTGTGAACTCTCCCTTTGTCAACCTCTCTCCTATGAATCGGGCGACATTGCACACCCAACTCAGTTAGTATCTTCTTTGATTTCAATCTTAAATTTCGTATGTTTTAAACATTCATCGATTGTTTAATGATAATTCTCATCTTCTTCATGATTTTTACTTTCATTTAATCAGTCTTTACATTTACAATCTTAGTTTCTTTCCTTTACTTTTAATTTTTCTTTTTGTTTAAATTGCATTATGTCACACTAATCTCCTTGTACTTTCCTAAGACGTGTTTACAGTTTGTTGTTCCCCTAATGGCGTTTTCCACTTATATTGTTGTGTTCATGGCGTTTGCCGAGCTTGTTTTATTCAATCTTTTGATGAAATGGAAAATCTGTGATAGATTCAATGATGTTTGGTTGAAGAAGATCCAATGTTGTACTGACTCAGTCCCTAGTCAAACATCCCGCTCACCAGAAAATTCAAAAAAATTCAAAAATCCCATTTACTTTGTCCTCCACAATTTCAGGCTTACGTTAGCAACTAGTCTAACCATCTCCAGTTGTAGTTACCTTATTAACTTCTTTTTCAATGGTCATACCTTAAATGAGTATATCTCGGTGAATGGTAACAATATCATCCGCATTCATAACCCTTACCCAAAATACTTCCTCATCCTCAGTATTAAGACTTGCCAAAACCCTAAAAACTGCATCAACCCTAAAAAGTGCAGCAATCTTATCATGGAAGAAGAAGGATCATCTCAAGTAGGTGACTTGGTTAGCAAATTCAAAAAAGCAACTTTGGAGCTAGGTGACACTAAGGAAGTAATCATTGCTCAGCCTGATGATGGAAAAACTGTGGAAGAAACCAATTGGGAAGCAAGCGCCATTGGAAGGTTTATTATTGAAGGAAGGATGAGTCATGATATGGTGCTCAAATTTATTCATTTCACGTGGCCTTTTATGACAGAAGAAGATGTCAAAATCGTGGAGATTGATCCAAACACTTTCATCTTCAAGTTTAGTAACTGGGATCTTTTGAACACTTTTATTAATGAACGAACCTGGAATATCAACAAAAGACTCTTGGTGGTACATGACTACATTCCGGATATGGTGTATTCATAGTCCTATTTTGCTTCTTACTAATTCTCATGATAATGTTTGTTGGAAGCCTTTTAAATTCTTCTTAACTTGGTTAGAAGATGCTACTTGTTCTTCTGTCATTGAAGAAGCCCGTGATATTGATATTAATGGTTCACCTGGATTTCAACTGGTAAAGAAGTTTCAGTCATCTAGGAAGAGACTTTCTCTGTGGAACAAACATCACTTTGGTAATATTAGTCAAAAGGTTGATGAGTTACAAAAGGAATTAGAAGTAATTCAATCTCTTCCACCAACTGATGACACTCACAACAAGATACTCAGCATCAACAAGGATATTAACAAATGGCACAAAACAAAGAGTGAATTCTACCAACAAAAGTCTAGAGATCATTTTATGAAAGACATGGACAACAACAACAAATACTTCCACTCTAAAGTGAACAAAAGAAAAATCAGAAATAATATTGATGCTTTACAAGATCATTCTGGTAATTGGTTATTCACAAGAGAAGATATTTCTCAACACCTTACTTCTCATTTCAAGAGCATAAGTACTTCCATCCAAACTACTCCAGATGAAGGTCTTTTTCAAGTCATTCAATCCATTGTTACTGCAGAAGAAAATGCACTCTTGACTAGTATTCCTTCCTCTCAAGAAATTCATGATACCCTCAAAAGTATGGAGAACTGGAATGCTCCAGGGCCTGAAGGGTTTCAAGCAGGTTTCTACAAGAGTCAATGGCATATTATTGGCAGTGATGTAAGTCATATGGTTACTAGATTCCTTGAGTCTAAGTACATGGTGAAAGAAATCAACAAAACTTACATATCTCTCATTCGAAAAAAGAAGAAAGCTATTTGTGCAGCTGATTATATACCAATTGGTCTATGCAACACCTCATATAAGATTATTTCTAAAATTATTGTCAACAGACTTAAACCACTCATGGAGAAAATAATCTCACCTTATCAAGCAGCTTATGTTTCTGGAAGGTTAATAAGTGACAACACTGTCATTTCACAAGAGATTCACTCCATGAAGAATAAAATAGGACAAATTGGTTGGCTAGTTCTCAAACTAGATATGTCTAAATCCTTTGATAGGCTGGAATGAAATTTTCTTCTAAAAGTGTTGGATTACTTTGGTTTCAATAAGGAGTTTTGTGATCTCATTCAGCAGTGCATAAGTACTACATCATTGTCAGTTATGTTAAATGGATCTACATGTGAAGATTTCACACCAACAAGGGGAATCAGACAAGGTGATCCACTATCACCCTATCTTTTCATCCTCTCTATGGAATTTCTCTCAAGACATCTTGTTGCTGCTCAACAAGATAAGTCCATACAAGGTATCAAAGTGGCTGCTACTTCTCCAGCCATCAATCATTTGCTCTTTACAGATGACTGCTTGAATTTCACTCAAGAAAATCTTTCCCCAGTCAACAATTTACTTGATTTACTTCAAAATTTCAATACACAGTCAGGTCAGATGGTTAATTTTGAGAAATCATCAGTGCATTTCAGCAAGCACACAAAACCAGAAGTTGTTGCATCTCTTACCCAAATTCTAGGTGTTAAAACCATGAATTCAAAAGAGAGGTATATTGGTTCTCCTTTATTATTAGGACACTCTAAACATGAGGCATTTAAAGCTATTGAAGAAAATTTCTCAAGCAGATACTTTATATGGTCTTCTTCTTCTCTTACACAAGATGGCAGAGCCACCATGATCAAACATTTTATCAATTATTTACCAGTTTATCAAATGGGTACTTTTAAGCTTCCCAATAACTTGATAAATAAGCTCGCAACTATTCTGAGGACATTTTTCTGGGGCCATAATTCTAACAGAGGTCACAACCCAATTGGTTGGCAAAAGGTATGCAAATCTAAAGACTTTGGAGGATTGTCTTTCAGAGATCTAGAGAAGCTTAATTTAGCATTGTTAACAAAATTGGCCTGGAGAATGTGTACTGAATCAGGAGCTCTTTGGACAAGGATTATGAGCAGTAAATACTTCAAGCATGGCAACATTCTTCATCAAGTTATCAAAGCAGAAAATTGTTCATATACTTGGAATGGTATGACAAAAGTTTTGGAGATTGTTCAACAAAATTATTTTATGGAAGTAAAAAATGGGAAGAAAACCAAAATTTGGTTGGATAGGAGGATACCAGGTATCAATACTCCTCCACAACCTATTAATGAACTTCATATATTCTTCCAGGATATTGAAGAACTGATTCTTCCTAACTCAAATAGCTGGAATATTGTGCTCTTGGATCAACTTTTTGATGTTAACACCTCACAAAAAATACATGGTATTTTCTTGGATATCTCTAAAGAAGACAATATGATGTGGATGCCTTCAAGAGATGGCAAATTTTCAGTTAAACGCACTTACAAAAAGCTCACCATGAATTCTTCAGAGGTTACAATCAATGGAAGAGTGATTCACAATCACACTTGGAAAAGGCTCTGGAAAACTAATACTACACACAGAATAAATATATTTTCTTGGAGATGCATTCATGAATCACATTATACAAGAAGTATATTGGATCGTTTTGATCCTAATATTGAAACTCAATGTGCAATCTGTGGCCAAGGTGAAGAAACAATGGAGCATATTCTCTTTCAGTGCAGACACGCTAGAGCTGTTTGGGTTTTAATGAATGTGGATATAAATGAAGTGCAAAGGAATTATGATAACATTTCAATCTGGGTTGAAAGCTGGTTCACAAATATTAATGGAGATGAAAGTGATTTGACAACCTTAATGATCACTGCATGGATCTTATGGAAGGACATATGCGAAAAAGTTTTTCAGGGAGTTAATCTAAATCCTTATACTAGCATGCATAAAATCCATTATCACTTGAATTCTCATCTGCATACATCATCAGTAAACCAAAACATCATTCTTCCTGCTGTAACATCTCACTGGAAACCACCATCACATGATGTTTTAAAATTTAATATAGATGCCTCATATGATGAAAACACTAATACTCTTGGTACGTGCATCGTTTTGCGAAATCATGCAGGTAGCTGTGAAGGGGTCAGAGGAAACTACTCAGATGGAGTGTTAAGCGCAGATACTGGAGAATGCATAGCTATTCGGGAAGCATTACTATGGGCTCGGGAAAAACAGCTCATGCATATTCAAATCGAAGCTGATGCAAAGCTAGTGGTCCAATCGATTACTGATAATGTCCTCCTAATTCAATGGGAGAATAGGAACCTACTGAAACACATTAAACATTTAAGTTCAAGTTTTATTTCTTGTAGTTTTTCTTATGTTAGCAGAGTTGACAATAGAGTGGCTGATGCAGTTTCAAGAACTGTCAGAGAAACAACCACAAATATTAGTCTTTTAAATAATTTCTCTGAAGATATCTGTAGTCTCTTGATAAGAGACATGAACCTTTCTCCATCTTAAGAAATGAATTATTTTTCGTATCAAAAAAAAGAAGTATACCCTAGTTCCTTTGTTAGAATAGTGTTAGAGCACTGCTCGGTCGAACTCGCAAGTGTTGTTATCTCAAGCTTGTTTGTCAAGTTTAGTTGTCAAAACTATAAGTCTTGATTTCTAGTCTATTTATAGATATGTCTTGGATTAGGATAGAATGTGTAGTTGAGCTTTAGACTTCACGGCGTTCATCGATTGAAAACGAAGAACTACTTAAGGGAGCTTGTGGAACTTCATCAACAAAAGGTATGTGGAGAGTTGAACTCATTTATCAATCAAAAGTCTATCTACTCTATCTCCTATTTGAGACAAAATTCGTATAGATAGACTTCGATTATACACATTTGATATTTCGAGCTGAGTTTAACTCGCATACATATTTCTCGAAATATGTGCTTGTAAGCTTTCGCTTTAACCAAGTTCATCTTATATTCTTGACGAAAATCAAAAGATGATCATGTGAAAATCGCCTGGTAACATCTTACATGATTTGTGTGAGACAGTCATTTGATGTAGACTCGGAATGTTTCGTATTGATCATTCGATCACTTGAAAATTGCTTTGAAGCTAATAGTTTGTGTAAGACAGCTATTTTCGTATTCTAAGAATGTTTCAATGATTTAAATGGGAGTTTAGAACAATTAATCATTGTCTAGATATAGCACAGTATGCATACCCGTATGGAAACTGTTGTAAGAATGATTCAGGTTCGGGAACCAAGTATGCATACCCGTATGCGAATGGTTTTAACTGTGAAAGTCCGGGAACTAAGTTTGTGTACCTGTTGCAAAATGTTTCACATGAATTCGATCCGTAACGACAGTATGCGTAACCGTTTGCAAACTGTCGGAAAGTATTAAGTCCGGAACTTAAGTTTGCGTACCCATTTGCAAATTTATGTGGTTAAGTTCTAAAATCGGTTAAGCATGATTTCATACTCATGAACAAATACATTTATATATATATTAAGGAATGCAATCTTTTCAAACCGTGGCTAAAATGTTCATGAACTGATTCATTTGAATCAATCCAATTTTGCTTCAATTATGTCTTATATACTTCTATGAGAATATAAACAATTGAACAACTCTATGAGTAATACAATTAGATTCATTTGATTATTATTTGATCAAGAAGTGTTAAGATGAACATGGTTAATACAAAAGTTTTCATATGGCTAACTTCGCTTAATTGTTATTGAGCCAACTCAATATACACGTTAAGGTACAGCTACCCATATATAAATGAAGGTATATTTTCATTTGTGTGTAACAAGCTAAGACCATCAAACGGTGGAAAGATATTAGCTTGAATCTTAAATCAGGTTTTCATCTAACGGTGAATATTGATTGCTTTGTTCCAAAGTTATCAAACCCTGATATGAAGACTATATAAGGGAGAACTCTAGCAACTAGGAAACATAATACCCACACCTCCTGTGTGATACTAGTTGCGACTAGAGTCGATTCTCCTTTAACCTAGGTTTTTCCTAAAACCATTATAGTTAACGACTTAAAGACTTCATTGGGATTCTGAAGCCAGACCCAACTATTTTCTCTGTAGTTGTGTGTTTTGATCTTACTTGTTCTATCATATTGAGTATTATCTTCTTTAAGATTTTTCTCGAGATTTATATCCAATAGGTAAGATATAAAAAGTAATCACAAAGCTCTTCGTCTCATTCTTTGTGATTCCACAATAAATTGTTCTACTACCATATAGTTAAGTTATTGTAAGGTAATTGATATTTCTAGGCTGTTTTTCGGGAATATAAGACCGGATTATCGATTGGTTCTTGTTCACCTTGATTTATCAAAAGACGGATCAAACTTCGTAGGTATTTCTGTGGGAGACATATTTATCTATCAGAATATACTTTTCCGCGGGAAACAGATTTGTTTATCAAGTCTTCGACTTTGGGTCGTAGCAACTCTTAGTTGTGGGTGATAACAAATAAGGGAAATAAGTGCGTAGAGTCCTGCTGGGATTCAGAGGCGTAAGGAACGTGACTATACCTTAATCAGTGTGAGATTGGCTAGGACTCAACTGCATTCCAGTCCGAAGTTAACTTGTAGTAGACTAGAGTCTATAGCGGCTTAATATAGTGTGGTGTTCAAATTTGGACTAGGTCCCGGGGTTTTTCTGCATTTGCGGTTTCCTCATTTACAAAACTTCTGGTGTCTGTATTATTTCTTTTCCACATTATATTTTCTATATAATTGAAATATTACAGGTTGTGCATAGTTTAATCAATTGGTAATTGGTGTAACCGATCCTGGTAACTGGTGTGACCGATCACAAGCAATACCATGGAAATAAGGTAACCGGTCCTGGTAACTTGTGTGACCGAAGTATTTCCATATTGAGTTATAACCGATCCTGGTAGAACCGATTGAACCCATGTATGTGATTTTACCTGATCAATCATATAGTTATCTTGGAATACTGGTCAACCAATTCTAAACTTGTTTGGATGTGTGGTATAACCGATTCCAAGAATGTAAATCCATGTAAATATGAATAAGGATGTACAATGAAAAGATGTCAACATACTTTGAACACGTACATTAATTCTTATCATTTATTGTTCAAAGATATTCCTTAGTACTCAAGGAGATCTTGTGCCGAAATAAATTGAGAATATTTTAGTTAAGGTTTTTGGTTTTATATGCTTTAATTTCCAGCAATTAAATGCATATTTCTAGAGAATAAAAATTAGTAATGTGCATTTACTAATTGGAGATTTTCTAATGAGAGATTTCTGAAATTTTGGACAAGCATTTATTGGAATCAGGAAAACCGAATTTTGCCATTCATTGCAAATCTTGAGAATATTTTCGGTTTTATAAATTCCTTGGTGTCCAAACATCCTTGGTATATAAATACCTAAGTTTGCATTTCTAAAAAACTATCGTAAGAGCTAGACAAACTTCATTTCTTGTTGTTTCTGGTGGAACCGTCTATTCGGAGAGGAAAGTATCCTAATTAGGTGAAATCTCTTATGACTGCTCGTTTAAAGACTTCTGTGGGATCAAGAAGCTCTACGAGTACCGTTGGTGGGAAACTAGATAATTGCAGTGTTATTAGTTTTCGATTGATTTGATTGACTAACGTTTGTTGAAACTTTGATTGCACCTATTACTGAGAATCTTCTCTTTTGATATATGATTCACTCAAACTAGATCGAAGTATCGACGGGATCTTTAGAACTGTTTGTAGATCTAAAGACATCTTGTGATAATCCATTATTAACAGACTCCTCTGTGTGTGATTGATCACAATAGAATCAAGTGGTGTTATGCAGGTTATTATTGAAGATTAAAGAAGCATTGAAGACGAAGAAGATTTCTTATTCATTCTCATATCTTTGTGTGTGCACAAACCTTTATCGGTTGGGATCCAACTAGAATCGGATTTATTCGATTGATTAGTTGCGTGAGATCGGCATCACTTTATAGCTTCTCGTTGAGATCTATACTGATTGATTGCGAATCTAAACTTAATCGGTTTTGTAGTTATTGGATAGATTGATCTAACCAGGAAAAGGAGTTTATTAGATTAAACGGAAGAGCCTTTGCGTATGACTTGAGATATATTTATCTTGAAAGAATCAATAGAGTTATTACCAAACAGATTTGTTGTTTCTTTACTGTTTGGAATACGATCCAAAGGAATTGTACCAGTGCATGACCTTCGAAGTTGGAAGCTCAGGGATACTGAGGAAACTAAGTGAACTAGGGGTAGTTTCTTGGTCTCAACTATACGAAGTTGGTGTAGATTTTGTTTAGCGGCTTAATTCTGAGAGTATTCAATTCTGGAATAGGTTCTGGGGTTTTTCTGCATTTGCAGTTTCCTCGTTAACAAAATCTTGCTATGTTTTCCGCAATTATATTTTTTTCTATAATTTAAAGTAAATTACACAAACGTTAACTTTGATATACTTGATAGTGATCCTATAGAGCTTGGTTAAGTCCGAACCTATTATCAAGTATCACACTTTGGTAGTCGTATTGTCCCGATCTCGTATCCATAGACAATTACACAAAGTGTGAATACCGATTTGTTGTATTGTCTCGACTCTGTCCATAGACGATCACTTTCGGTAAGAGGATTTATAGGTTGAAATAAAAAGATTGTGGTGTATTTAGGTACCCTGGTCTTTTCAAGAGGAAATCCAGAGCGACTGGAACGAGAAGCTTATCGACTACCCTTTGGTGTAGAAATCTGTGACGAACATATTGATAAAGAGATTGCAGAGAAAAATAAAAGCATTGATGACGAATTAAAAACTAATGTTTCTTCTGTAAATCACAACATGAGCTTCAATAAAGCTGAACCAGAAGGTTATAAGCTAATCAACATTTCTGATCTTCCTTCGGTGACGAGTCATGTACCAATTGAAGCTAATGAGACTATCTTAGAGACTTTACATGTTGAAGATTTGAAGCTTGGTGAGAACTCTAGCTTAAACAAGAAAGTAGGCAACGAGATTCTTGAGAAAGAAAATACAGATAAAATCGAGATAGAGATGAAATAAAGTTCTACATGACACGTGAAGTTAGAAATGCCCCTAGTACCTGAATATAGAGATCATATAGCTTAACCAATTTTACAGACAGATGCAACTAGTGTTATGATTCCGCCAGTCATTGAATTAGATATGCTACAGGAAACTTTTGTACTATCATCATAAAAACTGAATCGGGAGTCAACTGAGGCAGACATGACTATTAAAGATGATACACAAACAGAGGATCAGATCCAAGATGAGGCATAAGAAATACCAATTAAACGAACAAAAGAAGAGGAAAAAGAAACTTCAATTGAAGAGACAGTTGATGTGCAAGAGAAAAAACATATAATGGAAGGTGAAATATTGAATCCTAGAGTTGAGGAAGTTTTAAAGCAGAGCCTACAAAATGACGTATCTGAAATGAACAAACAAAAACGATATGTAGTCCTGATGTCAAAGGGGCTTCACACAATTGATTCAAGTGCCAATGATGACAAAGATACAAGTGAATAAGTAGAGGGAGGTGAATAAAACCTAAAGGAAAGCGTCAAGGAAGATGTTAGAGCATAGCTCGGTTGAACCCACCAAACATTGGCATGTCAAGTTTGGTTGTCATATTTTAGTGAATAAAAACTCATATAAGAGTCGCTTGTTTATGTACTAGAGACAACTTCGTATAAGTTAGACTAAAAAGTCTAGGAATATGAGACATACAAGTATTACTTGAAGACCTGAAGAACGTGAAGAAGTAAAGAGCTACAACGACGACATCATCCTTCCTCTTGAGGTTACTAATATTGACTTGAACTGTTTCATTCCTAACGCATCTTTAAAGTCGTGATATATTGAAAACATAACTGCGAAGCTGTGAGTGAATACTTTACTCTAGTAGTGAGACATGATCATATGATCATAGTACTAAGTGATTAGCCTATGAGGTATAACGTTTATCTTTTGAACTTCGTAAATATGACATCGACATAATCTTATGAATGTTATTGTGATTATGTGTATGGGTAAAGGTGAAGATTTCATCCTAGGAAACAATGTTTTACATTAGTTTCAAGGAAATCGAAAGGGAAATCGCTAGGCTTATTGGTATTGTTAATCATTGCATATCTTTGGACTACCAATATGTGTGAGATGGTAGAACCGATCATAACTTGTTATGTATCTTGGTATAACTAATCACAATGCCTAACTTATGATTTGGTATGACTAGTTTTGATTAATTAGTGTAACCGATCCTAAGTAATCACCTGAGATGGTATGATCGATTTTTGTAATTGGTGTGACCTGTTAGAGCATTGCTCGGTCAACCTCGCATGAGTTGCTATCTCAAGCATGTTTGTCAATGTTAGCGATCAAAACTATAAGTCCTGATTTCTCGTCTATTATAGATAAATCTCGGACTAGGATAGAAATTATAGTTGAGCTCAAGGACTTCATGGCGATTCATCATACAAGAAGAAGAACTACTCAAGGAACTTGTGGAACTTCTCGACAAAAAAGTATGTGAAGACTTGAACTTATCTGTCACTCAAAAGTCTATCTATTATATCTCCTACTCTTTGAGACAAGAAGTCGTATGTTATATATATATATACTTGGATTATACACATTTGGTATTTCGATCCGAGTATACCTCGCCTATCTATATCTCGAAATATGTGTTGGTAAGCGTTTCGCTTTGATCAAGTTTATCTTTACCTAGTGACGAAAGTCATGATATGTTTCAATCACTTTGAAAATTGCTTTGACGAGAAATGGTGTAACAACTACATAACGTCCTCTAAGAATGTTTCATTGATTGAAATGAGAGTTTAGAATACATAATCAAAGATGGACATAAGCATTGTTCTGGAAACACATTTATGTATAAGTCCAATCCCTTGAACCAAAGTTTGCGAACTTTGTTGATCAAGAGAAACCGGAAAATGGCGTGAGCCAAGTCCGCGAACTTCCGAACTTCTCATCCAGAGAAATTCTGCTAGAGTTGACAAACTAGACTAGTCCGCGAACCCAGTCCGCGAAACCAGTCTGCGAACCGGCGGAAAGTATTTGCCGAGATTTTCTGCTGGAGTTTGTAAACTCTACCGGTTACTTAAGTCCGCGAACCTAGTCTGCGAACTTGAGAAAAGTTATATATCTGAAAATGATTTCTGAACTTAAACTTATAAAGACTAAGGAATGCAATATGCAAACCGTGGCTATAAAGTTCATGAACCGATTCGAGTGAATCAAATCATCTTTGCTTCAATTGTGTCTTGTGTAGTACATAAGATTTCTTTGCAGTTGAACAACTCTCTAACTAGTTCATTTGAACTAGTTATGGTGAAGAAGAACATGGTTGATATGAGATGCTCATATGGCTAACCTTTTGGTTGACTATTATTGAACCAACAAGTGCATACGTTTGGGTACGGTTAACAAACCTAGAAACGTGCATTGTCAAGTGTGTATAACAAGCTAAGTTTTCGATCTAACGGTTGAGAAATATTAGCTTGAATCTAAATAAGGTTTTCATCTAACGGTGGATATTGTTTGCTGTGTGACCAAGGAAAAACCCTGATTTGAAAGACTATATGAAGGAGACATCTAGTATTGTGCAAAACTAATACCCACACCTTATGTGTGATACTAGTTTGCGTGCTGGAGTCGATTCTCCTTTAACCTCTGGTTTTATTTTCTCAAACCGAGTTAAACGACTTAAATACTTCATTGGGATTGTGAAGCCATACCGATAATACTTTTATCGTAGTTGTGTGATCTGATCTTGCATATTCTATCGTACGAGTACAATTAGATTGATTGGCTTGAGATTGATATCTCTGATAGGAAAGATATAAAAAGTAATCACAAACACTTTGTCTCATCATTTGTGATTCCACAACATCTTATTTCGCTACCATACGATTAAGATTGTTGTGAGGTGATTGATTAATCTAGGTTGTTCTTCGGGAATATACGACCGGATTATCAATTGGTTCCTGTTCACCTTGGTTATTATCAAAAGACGGAACAAAACCTTTAGGGTTTATCTGTGGGAGACAGATTGATCCTTTGATAGACTTGTCTGTGTGAGACAGATTTTTTTATTGTCAAAGCCTGCGATTTTGGATCGTAGCAGCTCTTAGTTGTGGGTGAGATCAGCTAAGGGAATCAAGTGCACAGTATCCTGCTGGGATCAGAGGCGTAAGAGCATAATTTTACCTTGGATCAGTGGAAGATTGATTGGGGTTCAACTACAGTCCAGTCCGAAGTTAGCTTGGAGTAGGCTAGTGTCTGTAGCGGCTTAATACAGTGTGTGTTCAATCTGGACTAGGTCCCGAGGTTTTTCTGCATTTGCGGTTTCCTCGTTAACAAAATTTCTGGTGTTTGTGTTATTTCAATTTCCGCATTATATTGTTTTATCTTTACAATTGAAATAATACAGGTTGTGCGTCTGAATCACTCAATTGGAAATCCGACCTTTGGTTGTTGATTGATATTGATTGATCCTTGGATATTGGTCTTTGGTACCATCCAAGTTATTCCTTGTGTTTGATTAAAGACTCGCTGATTTCTATTAGCTTGAGTAAATCAAAAAAAGAGAGAGATATTAACTCCTCGATATACTTTAATCTAGATTGAGTCTGACTGTCTAGTTGATTCTCTATTAAAGTATATTGGAGTAAGTCCATACAGATTGCTAAGCGAAATATTGGGTGGTGTTGTTAGACCCCCGCTTTTTCATGACCGATCCTAGTAATTCGTGTGACCGAACACTAAAGAGTTGTGTAATCGATCCTTGTAATTGGTGTAACCGGTCTTAGTAGTTGGTGTAACCGATCATAGTGACTGGTGTGACCGATCACAAGCAATACCATGAGTATATGGTAACCGATCCTGGTAACTGATGTAACCGGGTAACTTGTGTGACCGATCACAAGTGTTCCATATTAAGGTATAACCGATCCTAGTGATTGGTAGAACCAATTGAACCCATGAATGTGATTTGATATTTGATCAATCACATAGTTATCTTGGAATACATATGAACCAATTCTAAACTTATTTGGAAGTGTGATATAATCGATTCCAAGATTGTAAATATTAAAGAGGACTTACAAAGAAAAGATGTCAACATACTTCGAACACGAACAATAACTCTTATCATTTATTGGTCGAAGTTATTCTTTAATTACTCAAGGAGATCCCGATCCGAAATAAATTAACAATCTTTTAATTAAGGTTGTTAGTTTTATATGCTTTAATTACCAGTAATTAGATACATATCTCTAGAGAATAAAATTAGTAATGTGCATTTACTAATTTGAGATTTTCTGTTGAGAGATTTCGGAAATTATTGGACAAAGCATTTCCTGGAATTATGAAAACCAAATGGGCATTTATTGTATATCTTGAGAATACTTTCGGTTTTGGAAATTCCTTGGTGTCCAAACATCCTTGGTCTATAAATACCTAAGTTTTCATTTCTAGTAAACTATCCTAAGAGCCAGGCAAACTTCATCTTTTTGTTGTTTCTGGTGGAGCCGTCTATCCGGAGAGGAAAGTACCCTAATTAGGCGAAATCTCTTACGACCGCTCGTTTAAAGACTTATGTGGGATCAAGAAGCTCTACGACTACCGTTGGTGGGAAACTAGATAATTGCAGTTTATTAGTTTTCGATTAATTTGATTGACTAATGGTTGTTGAACTTTGATTTCACCTAGTTTGTTTATTCTCGAGAATATCTCTTCTGATATAAGATTCACTCAAACTAGATCGAAGTGTCGACGGGATCTTTAGAACTGTTTGTAGATCTAAAGACATTTTATGATAATCCATTGTTAGCAGGCTCCGTTCTGTGCATGATTGATCACAACAGATTCAAGTGGTGATGTGCAGGTTTAATTGAAGATTAAAGAAGATTTGAAGACGAAGAAGATTTCTTATTGGTTTCTCATATCTTTGTGTAGCACAAACCTTGATCGTCTGAGATCCAACTAGAATCGAATTTATTCGATTGATTAGTTGCATGAGATCAGTAACACCTAATAGTACTCTTAAGATCTATTTTGATTGTTACAAATCCGAATCTTTTTACTTAGGTAATAGAGATTGGATTGATCTAACCAGGAAAAATATTTTATTAGTTTAATCGAAATATATCCTTTGCATATGACTTGAGATATCTTTATCTAGAAAGAATCAATAGAGTTGTTACCAAACAGATTTTTTGTTCCTTTACTGTTTGGAATACGATCCAAAGGAATTGTTCCAGTGCGTGCACTTATTGAATGGGAAGTGCAGGGATACTGAAGAAACTAAGTGAACTAAGGTTAGTTGCTTGGTCTCAACTATACGAAGTTGGTTTATATTTTGTATAACGGCTTAGTTTTGAGAGTATTCAATTCTGGACTAGGTCCCAGGGTTTTTCTGCGTTTGCGGTTTCCTCGTTAACAAAATCTTGCTGTGCCTTTTACTTTTCTATTCCGCAATTATAATTGTTTATTATAATTAGAAGTAAAATACACAAACGTTAACTCTGCTTTACTTGATAGTGATCCTATAGAGTTTGGTTAAGTCCGGACCTATTATCAAGTAATCACACTTTGATTGTTGTATTGTCTCGATCTCGTATCCATGGACGAACACACAAAGTGTGAATACCGATTTGTCGTATTGTTTCGACTTTGTGCATAGACAATTATTTTCGGTAAGAGTAACTATAGGTGGATATTTTAAAGATTGTGGTGTATTTGGGTACCCTCGTCTTTTTAGTTGGTATTGGAGCAGGAAAACACGAAAAGATCTAACAATCTGTGTTTGGTGCGATCCAACCTATAAAAATTGAATCTCATTAGTGATTCGGTTAACTTTTTAAAGATTTTAAACACTCTTCAACGTGATCTAGAAGATACGAAAGAGTATTACTCGGTACTTGCCAAGATATTAGAAGAAAATGTTGAACAAAACCGGTCTTATACTGAAGATATCAGTAATATCTTGATTGATAGACGACTGGTCAAGGATATAGAAGTTCTTCACGAAAGGAAGTCTCATGAATATTCAACTCTGGCATCGAGACATTTGAAACTAAATAAGAAGAAACAATTCAAAGTTTTTCTTCAAAAAGGATGGAATGGTTTAAATCAGAAGATTTTTTGTGTAAAGAATCTGTTTAAACGTGTTAAGGGATTGTTTAAGGACTTAACAAGACATCCTAACTCAGAATCAAAAGACCAAGATAAACGGTCTAGAGAACCTTTTGAGCAGTGTCTGAGAGCTTTTGCACTCAAAACTACCTCTCCATTTCAGTGGTTTCTTGACAGTGGTTGTAACATACATATGAAAGGTGATCTCTCTTGGTTCACAAAGACAGAAGACTACAAGGGAGGCTATGTGACTTTTGGATATGGAAGTAGCTGTCTTATTAGAAAAAAGGGAACTATCAAACTTCCAGGTATTCCTGAAATTCATGATGTAGTTTATGTCAAAGGAATGAAAGCCAATCTTCTTTCAGTAAGTCAAATTTGTGATAAAGGTCATAAAGTTATCTTCAATATGAGAGGTTGTGATATTGAAGATAAGTATGGAAAAATAATTTTTAGAGGACGAAGAAGTATGAATATCTATTATCTTCTTGATATACAGTCTAATCTATACTGTAACCTGACCAAGGTAGAATCAACTCATTTTTGGCATGAACGGTTTGGTCATATCAACTACCGAATGCTTGGTAAGCTCATTAATCATGAACTTGTCAGAGGCGTTCCCAAAATAAATACTAAAGTAGAAGGTTTATGTGGTGCTTGTCAAAAAGGTAAGCAAGGAAAAATTTCACACAAACTTTCTCGAGACATAGCCACTCGTGATCCCCCCGATCTTATTCATATGGATTTTTATGGTCCAATCCAACAAGCAACTGTTGGAGGAAAGAAATATGCTTTAGTAATGGTAGATGACTACCCATGATTCACATGGGTTGCTTTCCTAAAGCACAAAAATGACATGCTTGAGGAATTCAAGATTATTGTGAGTAGAATCCAAAATGAAAAAGGTCACAAACTTAAAAAAGTAAGAAGCGATCGTGGCACAGAATTCAAGGATACAAAAGTATATGAATACTGTAAGCAACTGGGGATTTCTCATCAATTTTCTGCTCCCATTACACCTCAGGCGAATGGTATAACTGAAAGAAAGAATAGAAATATTCAAGAAATGGCAAGAGTAATGCTTCACAATAAAAATTTACCATTAACCTTCTGGGGTGAAGCTGTTTTCACATCTTGTTATCTTATAAATAGAGTTTATCTAAGGTCAAAAACTCTAAATACCCCTTATGAATTATGGTATGGAAGAAAACCCAATCTAAGCTATTTAAGGGTTTCCGGAAGCAAATGTTATATACTCAAGGACAAAGAACATAGAGGAAAATTTGATTCCAAAAGTGATGAAGGAATCTTTCTTGGTAAAGATGAACTTGGTTCGCGGACTAAGCTCGCGGACTTAGTCCACGGCTCTTGTTCCGGTTCTCTTGATCGACAAAGTTCGCAAACTTCGGTTCAAGGAATAAGGACTTATACATATATGTGTTTCCACAACAATGCTTATATCCATCATTGGTTATATAATCTAAACTCTCATTTCAATCATTGAAACATTCTCAGAGGACGTTATATAGTTGTTATTCACAAACCATGTTTCGTCAGAGCAATTTTCAAAGTGATTGAAACATGACATGACTTTCGTCACTAGGTAAAGATGAAATTGGTTAAAGCGAAAGCTTACCAACACATATTTCGAGAAATAGATAGGCGAGATAAACTAGGCTCTAAATACCAAATATGTATAGTCAAAGTCTATATAGCAAAACAACTTTTGTCTCAAGATAGGAGATAGAGTACATAGACTTTTGAATGATAGATAAGTTCAAGTCTCCACATACCTTTTTGTCGATGAAGTTCCACCAGTTCCTTGAGTAGTTCTTCGTCTTGTATGATGATCCGCCATGGAGTTCTTGAGATCAGCTACATTTTCTATCCTAGTACGAGACTTAGCTATAGTAGACTAGAAATCAAGACTTATAGTTTTGATCACTAACATTGACAAACATGCTTGAGATAGCAACGCGTGCGAGTTCGACCGAGCAATTCTCTAACAATCCCCCCCTTTGTTAATTTTAGCGACAAGACTATCAATACATATGGAATACAAAAAAGATAAAGAAACTTAAGTAGCTCCTATTCCACATATCTAATCTTCAACATTACTCGAAATCTTCGTCACTTCCAAGTAATCCAATGATCCCAAAGGTTGTAAGTTCAGCATAATCGTTGTTGAAAATCCGTAGTTATAACAATGAGAAAACATAATTCTCGATCATTGTTATATATACAGTGTCATAGTATCATTATACATCATCAAAGTTCAATTGTATCACAACTTTGACAACAATACTATGGTGACATGTATTACTCCCCCTTAGTCAATACTCCATCTCATATGGAAACCACTCCACCTTACATAATGATCCGAAAACCATATGTCTTTGTAGTGTGAACTACATATTAATTCTCCCCCTTTTTGTCAATAAAATTGGCAAAGGTACAAGAACGGAATCCTAATGAAATTTCCGAAATAGATGTTTCATGACCAAAAGTAAGCATATATCATCTTGTTTAGATGCAATCATAAAGCCGAAGCTAAATGCATTCATCAAGGAGTTTAAAGATACAAGATAACCCCTATAATATTCCACAACCGCACTCCCCACAAAGATTTGGAAATTAAGCATAAGTTCAATTAAGAACTCTCCCCCATAAAATGTCATTCCCGAAAGAACAACAAGAGCGACCTTAATTTTAAAAGTAAATAAGGATTTATTTGGACATATCAAATCACATACGAATATGAATTTGAATCCAAAAATACACAATTAAATTAACCAAAATAGAACCTATGATTAATTTAATCTGAAATGCTCAACATAAATGAACTTATGGAGACTCAAAAATACTCAATTAGATTAATCACAAGAGAACCCATAATTAATATAATCGGAATACACAACCAAATTAACCACAAAAAGTAATCAATTTAATTGGTCATGCTCGACATAAAGTATCTCATGGAGCAACAACTAAGCTAATCATAAGAAAATAATCAACTCAGTCGATAGTGCTCAACATAAGTCACCTTATGGAACAACACAGTATATACACAAAAATTGTCGATCAGAGATCGACCAAATACCGTGGAATAAGCAAGGACTCATTCTATTTTCCATCACTATTCGCACAATGACATACAATAGACATAATCCTTGTAAACAAAATATTTTAACCTATCTTCCATCAATAATTGACATCATATAATAGGCTTAACTTTTCTATTTGTCAAAAGTTCATTCCTTCTTTTATCAACACATGCATATAGACATATAAAGGACTTAACTTTCGACAATGTATGGGACAATCACAGTTCATGGACGCAAACACACATATCCCATAACAACTTGCAATATATAAAACCATAAACATTAATACTGCAAAAATCATCTTCCAAACAGTTTTAGAATTTAAACATATAAATCTAAAAACATGAAGATGAAAAACGTTGAACATAGCTATGTGTAATCACAATAATTGTTATTCCAAACTCTAGTTATTCTTCTAAATAAGATCAAAAAAGAAGATTTACTAGGCAAGCTAAAAAACAGAATCCAGTGCCATTCCCGAACACGAACTAAGATCATATGGACGGTTCAGGATCCTCACGAGTCTTGGGGTCACTCAGCTTGTGACTGACAGCATCCATTACATCTTCATAGAAGAGATTCTCTTTGTGAAGATCATTGATGTGAGATCTTATGAGACCAAGGTTAGAAGTAACCTTTTTCAACTCAGTTTTCAACACATCAATACTTTTCAGAGTAGCAACAAGCTATAGCTTTGCTTCCTCAAAATACTTAAGAAAGTCATGAACCACTTCAGCAGAAACCATATCCTCCTTCTCAATATCCTTATGAGTATAGGCATAGTAACATGAGGCATTAGGATGATTATATTCTACTAGGGTTCTTTTCTTTCTTCCCTTGGACTCGAAACCAAAACCCTTCTCAAGAAATCCCCTTGCGAAATCACCATAGGGAGATGAAGAAGAAGACATTCTTGATACCCAAAAAAAAACCTAGGGTATGCGGACGTGACTTACGTAACTCAAAAGGTCGGGTACTTAAAGGATTTCTTAGGAAAGGAATTCTAGGGTTTTTCAAAAATTCGACTCGTACTAGAACGCAGTTATCCGTGCGAATACAACTTGACCCAAAAAAAAACAACAAATATTCTTGCTACATGAAAAAATAAATGGCTCGATAAATTTCATAACTTCAGAGAAGCAATTTAGAGCACAAGTGTAGCAACAGAAAGGATTGCAAAGAACACTTCCTTAAGATAAGGAGGAAACTTTAGACACAACCAATACTTAAGCACAACTTGTCTGTAAACAATAGCTTAGCTATGGATGATAAGAAAATAACTCAACTAAACAGAACCAATTTTTCCAAAAGTATACCTGGTTATTAACATATCTTATTCAACATGATTTTTATGAGTAAGTTCTTTAACCCTTGTGATTAATTAGCACAAGTATGAGCTTTAAGCTCATTGAAAGATTTGTGTTTATGATCGAGTTTATTTTTCCACCCGAATCTAGAAAGAGATCCCTTTTGATGTGAGAAATTATCATAAAACTTACGGTCATCAAGATACGAGACATAGTTTGAGTCCTTACCAGAGGATTTTTGCCTTGAGAGGGTAGACAACCTGTTGATGGTTTCTTTATAACCTTTAATCATTTCCTTCAGGTTATCATTAACATCATCACTTCTCCTCCTTTCTTCTGGAATTTTATTCTCACTTAAGGTAACATCACCTTTTCTGTTAACAGAAGGCAAGACTTGATCTCTCCTTAGACGATGTTTGTTAAGACATCTGTTCTGCTTTTGTGCATTCGAGGAACTAATTGAACTGACCTTACTGGTAGCATACATAGCGTAAGTACGAAAACCAATTGGTTTAGACAAACGAATGTCAGTTACACATTTGAGAATTAAGTCTAAGGTGCGTTGAAGTTGAACCAAGGAGTTTTTATTCAACCTAGAGTTTCCCTTTTGTTTAGCAAAACTCTCTGTCTCACAGAAGAGACATACTTTCTGATCACAAGAGTGATTAGATAGTACCATCATATTACCATAGTTTGAAGATTTCTTCCTTCCATTTGATGTGCAACATCCTTGATTGATGGAGATTTCAGGCGCATCCGTTTTAATAGAAAGGGATTCCGGTTTTACTTCTGGAGCTGTAACATTTTCAGTCGTAGCAGAAGTACTTGGTATATTAGACTTCCTAGAGCATCCTTGAATAGAGAGTTTACTCAAGTGTTGTTCAATTTCCAAAGCATCCTTTTTGAGGCTAGCCTCAAGAGTCATACGTGAAGAATGATCTTCAGTATTTTCTTTGAATTTTCAGTCTTTTAGTACACCAAGAAGAACATTGACATGGTGTTTCAACCGATTAAATCTATCATCTTGGATTCTAACAAGATTTAGAATCAATTCACTCTCTTCAGTTGTTTCCCGTTCATCAATCTAGATGGTCTCTTTTGAAGGGTAATTGGGATCACACATGTCAGTGTTTATTTGTCTTTTCAGAACACACGGTTCATCTATATTCGAGATCGAAGAACCTTTATTTTTAATAGAATTAGACGAGAAAGAACTTTTATTTCTGGTGACGCGTTTATCAGAGATAGTACTCTTGTCCATAGAGTCATATCGCCACAAACACAGACTTATAAGGTCTTAAGCGTGTTTGCCTGCTCTGATACCAATTGAAAAAGCGGGGGTACAACAACCACACCCAATATTTCGCTTAGCAATCTGTATGGACAAACTCCAATATACTTTCTAGAGAATCAACTAGACAGTCAGACTCAATCTAGATAAAAAGTATATCAAAGAGTTTATATCTCAATCTCTCGATTTGATATATACTCAAGCAAATAGAAATCTGCGAGTCTTTATCAAATACTAGAGAGATAACTTGGATGGTACCAAAGATCAATATCCAAGTCTCAATCAATTTAAATTAACAACCAAAAGGTCTGATATTCTAATTGATTGAACAACGCACAACCTATGATATTTCAATTATATAACAAAATATAATACGGAATAGAAATAAGACAGACACCAGAATTTTGTTAACGAGGAAACCGCAAATGCAGAAAAACCCCGGGACCTGGTCTAGATTGAACACACACTGTATTAAGCCGCTACAGACACTAGCCTACTACAAACTAACTTCGGTCTGGACTGTAGTTGAACCCCAACCAATCTCACACTGATCCAAGGTACAGTTATGCTCCTACGTCTCTGATCCCAGCAGGATGCTACACACTTGATTCCCTTAGCTGATCTCACCCACAACTAAGAGTTGCTACGACCCAAAGTCGAAGACTTTAATAAACAAATCTGTATCACACAGAAAAGTTTATATTGATAGATAAATCCGTCTCCCAAAGATATACCTACAAGTTTTGTTCCGTCTTTTGATAAATCAAGGTGAACAGGGACCAATTGATAACCCGGACATATATTCCCGAAGAACAACCTAGTATTATCATTCACCTCACAATAATCTTAATCGACGCGGCGAAAGAAGATATTTTGGAATCACAAACGGTGAGACGAAGATGTTTGTGACTAATTTTATATCTTGCCTATCAGAGATATCAATCTCAAGCCAATCCTTACGATTGTACTCGTATGATAGAATATGCAAGATCAGGTCACACAACTACAAGAAAGTAGTATCGATCTGGCTTCACAATCCCAGTGAAGTCTTTAAGTCGTTAACCTGGTTTAGAAGAAGAAACCAAAGGTTAAAGGAGAATCGACTCTAGCTTACACAACTAGTATCACATGTAAGGTGTGGGGTTAGGTTTCCCAGTTGCTAAAGTTCTCCCTTATATAGTTTTTCAAATCATGGTTTGCAATCAATGTTGGCTTGGTAACAAAGCATTCAATATTCACCGTTAGATGAAAACCTGATTAGATTCAAGCTAATATCTTTCGACCGTTAGATCGAAAATTTAGCTTGTTACACACAAATGAAATGCACGTTTCTAAATTTGTGTAACCGTACCCAGACATGTACATTTGTTGTTTCAATAATAGTTAACCAAATGGTTAGCCATATGAGCATTTTCATATCAACCATATTCTTCTTCACCATAACTAGTTCAAATGAATCAAATGAACTAGTTAGAGAGTTTTTCAATTGCAAGGAAATCTTATGTAATTACACAAGACACAATCGAAGCAAATATGATTTGATTCACTCGAATCGGTTCATGAACTTTATAGCCACGGTTTGAAATTAGCATTCCTTAGTTTATATAAACATGAGTTCACAAACAATCGTCTTTAGATATAACCTAACTCAAGTTTGCGGAAGGAGTTCTCAAACTCCAGCAGATTTTCTCGGGTCGAGAACTTCCGCCAGTTCGTGGACTGAGTTCACGGCTCTTGTTACGGTTCTCTTGATCGACAAAGTTCGCAAACTTCGGTTCAAGGAATAAGGACTTATAAATATATGTGTTTCCATAAAAATGCTTATATCCATCATTGGTTATATAATCTATACTCTCATTTCAATCATTGAAACATTCTCAGAGGACGTTATATAACTGTTATTCACAAACCATTTTTCGTCAGAGAAATTTTCAAAGTGATTGAAACATGACATGACTTTTGTGACTAGGTAAAGATGAACTTGGTTAAAGAAAAACCTTACCAACACATATTTCGAGAAATAGATAGGCGATATAAACTCGGCTCGAGATACCAAATGTGTATAATCAAACTCTATATAGAAAAATGACTTTTGTCTCAAGATAGGAGATAGAGTAGATAGTCTTTTGAGTGATAGATAAGTTCAAGTCTCCACATACCTTTTTGTCAATGAAGTTCCACCAGTTCCTTGAGTAGTTCTTCGTCTTTTATGATGATCCGCCATGGAGTTCTTGAGCTCAACTACACTTTCTATCCTAGTCCGAGACTTAGCTATAGTAGACTAGAAATCAAGACTTGTAGTTTTGATCACTAACATTGACAAACATGCTTGAGATAACAACGCATGCGAGTTCGACCGAGCAATGCTCTAACATCTAGGTTGTAAATACATCAATAAAAGGACAATATTTTTTTTTCCATGAAAAATATGCCAGGAATTTGGCTGAAAAAATTGAGCTAAAAGGTGCAACACCTATGGAAACACCAATTCCAACTACTGGAAAACTTCAGTCTAGTACAGGTGAAAAATCGATTGATCAAAAATTATACCGATCTATGATAGGAAGCTTGTTATACTTGACTGCAATAAGACCAGACATTGCCTTCAGTGTGGGATGTTGCGCTAGGTTTTAAGCAAATCCTAAAGAATCATATCTAAAAATCGTAAAAATGGTACCCTAGACTATGGTCTATCATATTCTATGGATACGAACAACAGCCTTGTTTCCTATTCAGATGTTGATTGGGCAGGATGTGTGATAGGTGTCTTAAACACCTTGATATTTATCTATTATTTATGCTTTATTTGCTATTTTTCTCATAAATTATGTATCTTATATTTGCTTTTGAGTTTATTAGGTGCATTGGAGTCATTCGACACAAAAAGAGGAAAAAATCATTCATGTGGAAAAAATCAAATTAGGTGAATTCACGGGCGAGCAATACTTGGAGTCCGCTAAGTTGCGCAAGAAAGAGGTGATGAAAGAACTTTTGGGTTTGGTCAAGAAAGAGCAGTAAGTCAGTTCTCTGTAACTGACAGGCCAAATTATCACTGGGTGGCCCATATCCAATTACTGAGCGCCCATAGTAATTTCATTACACCAGCCCTAAAATTCAGATGAAAATGATCTCTCAATCATTTCTTCTAAAATTCAGAGAAGCCATGGCGGCTGCTCTGAGAGAGAAATCGAGAGAGAGATAAGAGCTAATCTGGTTCGTGTAAGAGAAGAAAGATGAGTGACTGTTGCTGGTGATTTCAACTGAGTTAAACGAAGAGGAGACGACAGAAACTAGTGATGAAGAACAAGGAAGAATCCATGGTCCTAATGGAAGAATTGGTTGCGGTGAAGAGTTATAGGAATGAGAAGAACAGATGGGTTTTACTGAATCAATAAGTAACTCAAGTTGTTGGTGTTAGAAATAAAGCTGATCAATAAGAGAAAGGGGTTTGTGCCGATGAAATTAGGGTTTGATTTGTGAGTTCTTCCCTGAACTGAAATGAAGATATGGGTTTGTTGGATTATTGAAGAACATTGTGTGATGTACTGAGTTATTAGATGAGGTAATATAAATGATAAGGTGGTACTAATCCGTATTCAAGAGACATAGTACATCTAGATAGGAGAATAATGGAGATATAACTATTGAACAAAGTAACCTCAGTACCATTGTACTGCCTCTTTTCTTCTAATTTCATGATCCGCACTAAATGCAAGTACAAGCTTATTTATAGAAGAAGAAGACCTAACACTGAACCTAATCGACACTGACCTTACACGTGGTCGAGATGTCAACGTCTATCTAAGCAGTAACTTAAAACAGGGTTAACTGTTAAAACACAGTTAATTAATTTGAACAGAAATATAAATGCACCCTTTTGCTGGTTGCAGGCCACCACGGAACGAGCCATGAACCACAGGACCATGACAATACTCCCCCCTTCAGAATATCCTTGTCCTCAAGGATGGTATTTAGGAAAATGAGCTATAACGTTAGCCAAATCTTCCCAAGTGGCATCAGCTGGTGTAGTGTGTGACCACTGAATCAAAAGTTGTTGTACTGCCGTGCCTTGACGATAATCCAGAGTATCTATGGTCTTTAGAATGATCTCTCCATCTGAGTCGACCAATGACAATGAAGGAATAGTGGAAACAGCAGGACCTAGCTTTTTCTTTAACTGAGAGACATGAAAGACAGGATGAATCTTTGAGCTTTGAGAGAGCTCCAGTTTGTAAGCCACTTGACCTATCTTCTGAATCACAGGAAATGGTCCATAATACCTAGCAGATAAATTGAAATTCTTTCGCAAGGCCATGGAAGTTTGCCTGTATGGCTGTAACTTCAAGTAAACCATATCTCCCACAACAAAAGACCTGTCAGTCCTCTTCTTGTCAGCAAACCACTTCATTCTTTCCTGTACCTTGTGAAGGTTTTCTTTCAAGAGGTCAATAACTGCATCTATTCTTTGGAGGTATTCTTCAACAGATGCTACAGGGGTATTAGCAATAGTTGGAAAAGCCAAGTGAGGAGGGACATACCCATATAGAGCTTGAAATGGAGACATTTTTAGGATGGTGTGGAAGTTGTTATTGTACCACCATTCTGCTAAGGGAACCCAGTTGAACCAATGTTTAGGTTTATGACCTGTCATACACCTCAAGTAACCTTCCAGACAAGCATTAACTCTCTCAGATTGGCCATCTGATTGAGGATGGTAAGCAGTGCTCATGTTGAGATGTGTGCCCAAGATCCTGAAGAGTTCCTGCCAAAACTTTCTTGTAAAAACTTTGTCTCTGTCAGAGACTATGGAAACTGGCAACCCATGCAACTTGAAAATGTTATTCAAGAATTCCTGAGCCACTGTAAGTGCAGTAAAAGGATGAGTGAGACCAATAACGTGACTGTATTTAGTGAATCTGTCCACTACCACTAAGATAACATCCTTATTGTGTGACTTAGGAAGACCTTCAATAAAGTCCATACTGATGTGTTTCCAACCCTGATCTGGTACTGGAAGTGGTTGTAGAAGTCCAGGAGGGTGATGATGTTCTAGCTTATTCCTTTGGCAAGTGCCACATTGGCTGACTAAGAGAAAATTGTCTTGTTTCAAGCCTTTCCAATAAAAATAAGCTTTGGCTCTAATGTAGCTTCAATGAATACCTAAATGATCCCCAATGGCAGATGAGTGGATAGACTGAAGGATATTGTGCCTCATATAAATAGTAGTGCCCACATAAATTCTACCCTTGAACCTCAAAATACCCTCCGCATAAGTGTAGTGAGGAAAAGCAATAACATTAATTAACTATTGTGGAATGAGCTTAGAGTCCACATCATCATTGTGATAACTATTAATGATGTCTTGAGTCCATGTTGGAGTTGACAAAGCAAGAGTACTACTTGTGGAGGTGGATCTAGTGACAGGAAGTCTTGTAGGATCTGGAGAACAAATCTCATCATGGAAAGATGCATGGGTTAAAGAACAATCTCTAACAGAACTATTTCCTAATGATGATTTCATTCTAGAGAATATAAACATGAAATTGTATGAACTAATTGTGAATGGGGAATGGATCATATCTTCAAATTTACTTCAATACTTCCAGATAGAAGAGCTTCCAGTTATATCAAGGCAGGAGGATACAAGAATTTGGAATGGTACATTGTCAGGTAAGTTCACAGTTTCATCTGCAGTTGAACTAATCAGATCACATTATAATAAAGTTAAATGGAATAAATATGTATGGTATCCTGATAGGATTTTAGGAGAACCCTATATATAATAATTGCAAACGCACGGTGCCTAACTAGTAGACAGAGGCAAGTACGGGTCGAACTCACAGGGAGCGGTGATAGACACATTTTTGTGTCTAAATTGTCCTCAATGTCTACATTGTTGGAACTCGATTTTTGTACTAATATTGTTTTTTTTTTTAATCTATTCTTAGGTATTTTTGGAAAATAAATATTGTTCGAAAATTCGGCTCGAAAAGTTGCTCGGAGCACCCCGGAGGACATTTTCTATACGGACCCCCATTTTTGCTAATTGTCACCCACAGCTATATGTAGCCCATTTTTGTCCACATCACCCATTTTTGTCCACAACACCCATCTTCTTCAAATTCAAATATAAATTTTGACGGGAAAATATTCACAAATTTTCAGTTCGTGATTTGGAGGGGCTATAATGTGATTCAATGGCTGAAACTTCATGGGAAGACTTTATTTAGCTTAACAGGCGTGGAAGAGTCGTTGGAATTGATCCAGTTTGGCTGGATAATCGTTGGGAAGAAAACAGAGGTGTGTGTGCAAAGGGAGGAGATATTCACGGGATTTGCATGAGTTGGAGAGAGTTTTCACATGCTGGGAAGACTCTAACAACTGTTGGAAGCGTGTACGAGGTAACAAAGGAGAAGTTGACATCCACAGACGCGTGAAGGAATCAAGAATTGAAAGAAAATATTCCACTGCCGGATATATGAAGATCATTTTGAGTTATTACGGAGTATTTTCTTCACCTGTTGGATATAAATATGTTGCTGAGGTTGCGAGGAAGGGATATAGAGAGTTTGGGAAAGTTACAGAGCATCACAGAGCCGAAAAATCGAGTTGCAGAGAACACCATTTCTGCTGCTGCAGAACTTAAGAACACGAAGAACAGACTCACGAAGACAGTCGTTTAGCAACAGTGATAACGACACAGAGGCGGGGGTCGTAGAAGCTGAACAACGACAGTTGGCTTTTATTGTTTTATGTAACAGTGTTTTGCAACAATTAAAAACGTTGCAAACACCCGATTTTTAATAGTTTTTCTCCAATTCATCATTTGTAAACACTTTGAGCAATGAAATCAACTTTTGAGCGCGTTTCCACAATGATGATCTAAACCCAATCCTTGGGGCTATGGAGGAAGTCGTTGTTTCGGTAAAAGTGATATATTTCTATTAATTAATTACAACAACTCTATTATGGTTTTTGCATTGAACTAAAAATTGTTTTTATGATTTTGATTAGTTAGGTGTATTTTCTCTTGATAGAATATGCTTGCTTTAGGGTTTCGATATTCTATGCTTGGATTAACATCTATTCTTTTAGAAATCTACATGTCTAGGCAATACTATTAGAATCAATTTGAATGTTGAGTTGCATAATTATTATTTTATTAAATCTTAATATCAACCAATGGTGGAATCCTAGCCCCATTCTCTCCATAATTTTCGCAACATCTTTTTAAATTAGTTCGCTATATTTATTTATAAAAATTAAGTCTAAAAAAATCTTCCTTCACAAGTCTCAACGAACCTTTTTACTACAACAACTTTGAAACCACATCAAATTTTTGGCGCCGCCGACGCGGACTTGTCTTTAGGCTAGAGTATTTAGATTTTTTGTTTTTTAGGTTTTTATTTTTATTTGTTCTTCTTTACGTTTTTGGGTTTTTGTCTTTTCTTTCAGATTTTGGAATTTGGAGCGAAAGAAAATTTTGCCAAAGCTTTTTGGTGAATACTTAAAGACTGGAGTAAAAGGCAAAGCGAAAGGAGCGAAAGAAGAAGATTTTTTTTTTTATATAAAAAAGAGAGACATTTTTATTTTTGTAGATTTTTTTTTTTAGACTTTCTTTTTCTTTTGCACTTTATATTTTTGGACTTTGGACTTTAAATTTTGTGACATTATTTTTTTTAAAACCTATGGAAGGGTAGTTTAAATATAAACTGTTTGAAGAGAAGGACGGTGATTACAATATCACCTCGGCCCCTCGGGTTCGTACATGACATAGGATTCGTGTCCCGAGTCGACTACAAAGGTTCATCCCCCGTCTGGTACGGGAGTTAAGTTTGTCGAAACACTCGCGAATCCCCTGTCAGCGAGTTACTGTCTTCCTTCGTATGCATATATGTTGAGGACTTGAAAATGGATGCTTTAATTTCCTAGTAAAGGGCAAGGACTAGCCATACATGATAAGGGTTCGGATTTCATCACCGTTCTCTTCTTTTCCGCCTTAGGAAAACGACACCAAACGCGAACCTAATCCTAAAATTTTGACTAGAACGAGATCGATAGGCTAACGAGCTTAGCAGGAAAGTCATTCGAAAAATATTGGTTACTCTTTTAAGCATACTTCGAAGTTCTTGACGGTTTCTGTAAGTTGAATGCGTGATTGCGTCGTCTTGTGATACCGGTGAGGCCTTGGGTATCAAAGCTCCATCGAGATTCCCTCGCCTCTATTCAACTTACTTTGACTCGGATTGATTCCACAGGGGTTTTCTTAAATTATAACGAATTCCCGTTCGAAGGATTAGAAGCTGGTATAGAAACAATCTAAGTGGAGCCATCATGCTTTTTGTTTGCTAGAAATCAGTAGGTTTGTTGTGGTGGAGTCAGCCTTGTTTGTGTTTGCATAGAACATCCCTTCCGTTTTAGGACTTTTTCTTTTTGATTTTGTTTTTCTAGTGTATGCTCGAAGTTTTTAAACCGGCTTGGAAAAGAAACACTCTAGGTCGTTTGATTAGTGAAAAACCTAGTAGTTCTTCTTGTGAAGACGGGGAGCTCGAAGACTCTTCTTTTGAGATCCCCGTTTTTGAAAACTTCAGTTTTGAGAATCTGTCTCTTTGTGAGGAAAGTACCCCTAGTACTCCTAGTCCTTTGGTAGTGCCAGAAATGGAAACTTTGAAAGCTTTGTTAAATCCAACTAGGACCTCTCGTCCGTCTTGTATCAAGTTAGTTGAAACCGAGGAAAATTATGTGAACCTGGGACTTTACATATGCTCCCAATGTTTTTAGGGAAGGAGAATGAGAACCCCTATTTTCATGTTAGGGAATTTGAGGAAGTTTGTAGTACTCTAAAAATTAAAAACCTAAGTGATGATGCGTTGAAACTTAGGTTATTCCCCTTTTCCTTAAAAGATAAAGTCAAATCTTGGCTGTATAGTTTGGACTCTGAGTCAATTGAAACCTATGACCAACTTACGTCTGCCTTTATACATAAGTTTTTCTTAAGGCATAAAACATCGTTTATTAGGACACAAATATGTACTTTTGCCCAACAAGAGGGAGAATCTTTATATAGGTACTTAGAAAGGTTCAATGACTTGATATCTCAATGTCCTCATCATGGTTTGGAGAAGGTTAGGTTAGTTCAGATCCTCTATGAGGGTTTAGATTATTCAACAACAACCATGGTTGAGTCCTTATGCACAGGTGGGTTTGAGAATAAAACTGTTGATGAAGCGATGACATTTTTGAATGAAATCGCCGATAAGACCCAACAATGGGAAAATAGTAGGGAACCCCAGAAAACAATTCTTCTAAGTAGAGGAAATGTTAATAAGGTTGAAGGATCTTATGAGTCAGATGCCAAAACAGCAGCTATAGCCAAAGGTTAGAAGCCTTAGAATTAGGTCATTCTAGTGGTAGTAGTGGAAGAAATAAGCCTTTTTAGAAGGCCATGCTGTTGAAGAGCAAGCCAATGCTCTTTATAACAACACTAGGTTTGATAACCAACAGAAGCTTGACCCATATTCAGAAACCTATAACCCTGGATGGAGAAACCATACAAACCTTTCTTGGTCCAAGATCCAGAATCAAGGCCAGTCTAGTAATGCTCAGGTTACCCCAGGTTTTGGCTATACTAAGAATCCTTCAGCTCGGGCAAAGTTTCAGAACCCTTCAGATGAGAAGATTATGAGTTTAGAAGAGTCTCTTGCTTTGTTAACTCGTAACACTGTGCAGTTTCAGCAATCTGTTGCTCAAGGTTTAGAAGAGAACAAGAGAATAGGTCAGGCTAACTCTCAGGCTATTTCCGAGTTGAAAACCCAGGTTAGTCAGATAAATGAGACACTGAGAGAAAAAGGAAAGTTTCCTAGTCAATCACAACCCAACCCTAGGGGAGTCCATCAAATATCTTTAGCTGGTGAGAAATTACCAAACCATGTGAACTCGATAACAACCCTTAGGAGTGGTAAAACGGTAGACAATAAGGTATCCATGCCTAGTGGACATACTGTAGTTCCACCTTCTACTTCCCAAGAGGAGCCCGTAGACGAGGAAACTGAAACAGTCTCTAAGGATTCCCAAGAAATTCATGATAGGTCTACCTTTGTGCCTAGAGCCCCATATCCACATTTGTTAGCCCCAACAAAGAAGGATTCGACTTTCAACGAGATAATGGAAACATTTAAGCAGGTGAACATCAACATTCCGCTATTAGAAGCAATTAGGCAGATGCCTGCTTATGCCAAGTTCCTTAAAGATCTTTGTACACGAAAGCGTAAGCTTAATATCCATAAGAAAGCTTTTTTAGCTGGTCAGGTAAGTTCCATTCTTATGAACCAAACACCCCCTAAGTATAAGGATCCTGGATGCCCCACCATATCTTGTGCGATTGGTGATCACATGGTCGATAAAGCTTTACTTGACTTAGGAGCTAGTGTTAACTTACTCCCGTATCATGTATACACCCAGCTAGGTCTTGGTAAGTTGAAACCGACTAAAATGACACTACAATTAGCTGATAGGTCTGTCAAAGTCCCTCATGTGTCATAGAGGATGTTCTGATTGAGTTTGATAAGTTTATTTATTCTGTGGATTTCGTTGTTCTAGACACCCAGCCTGTTCAGGACCCAAGTCGTCAAATCCCAGTGATTTTAGGTCGCCCAATTTTAGCCACAGCTAATGCTGTCATCAACTGTAGGACTGGGCTTATGAACATATCCTTTGGTAATATGACCACTGAACTAAATGTCTTTAATGTTACTAGACAACCTTCTGAGAACGATGATTTAGAAGAAGTGAATAGGATTAGCACTTTAGTTCATGATTTGGTTCAGGATAATTGGCTTGACACTTTACTGGTATATTATTTAGATGATTTTGAGGAAACCATTCTCTTAGATCAGATATGTGATCAATCTTTAGAAGAAGCTCTTGAGTATTTTAAAGATTCTATGGACCCAGAAATTCAGGCAATAGTTTTAGGTTTTTCTGAGAATAATGATGACCCTAAGTTTGGGGGTAGAGAACTAGAAAAATCTCTTGAGTATTTTAAGGACTCTGAAGATCCGGAAATTCAAGAAATAGTTAGAGGTTTGTCTGTGAACCCTAAGTTCGGGGGTAGTGATGGTTCTTGTGATTGTATCGTATCCCTAATTAGAGTCCCTAACTTGGGACTCGAGCCTTGTACATCTGATATATTACTTGAGTCTTTTCAGACTCTGCAACCCGATCCTCCTGATACTGTCCAGGAGGTAACCCAGGTATTAGAGACCCGTTTTTCGGATGAATCTATTTATCGAGACACACATATGAAGTTCAATTACGCGCCGCAGATAAACCCAGTTGTCTTGAAAGAAACCTTAGATGAGGACGTGCTCCTTCTTTTCATTTTTCTGAATCAATGCAGTTGTCTCATACTGGTGTCATCTTTATTTGGTCTTATGGACCCACAATTGTTTCGACTGTTGATATATGACTTTGGAAGGTGAAAATCCTTTTTGAGGTATTTGATGTCCAGCTAAAGACTTTAAATTTAGCATTTCCTGGGAGGTACTCATGGTTACGGTAATATCCTTCCTTATTTCTTTTTCCATCCATCAAGTGGTAACAGTTTCTTATTGTTCATTTCATCTTTAGAACATTGATGACAATGTTAGATTTAAGTTTGGGTGTGGGGAAGAAACTTTTTGTTAGCTCTTAGCTGCAACAAATAAACTCCAGAGCCTACAAATTTATGCTTATTAAGGTTGTCACTAACCAATCTAAGTGGATGGGAACATCCTGGTTGTAGGAGTTGAGGAACCAATCTGATTAGATGGAAACATCTAAAGAGTCTATTCATAAAAGCACAGAGCTCAGGTGTTAGAATTAAAAAAAACATGGTAGTTTCGCCATATCTCGTTGAATCCTAATCCTTTTGTTTTTATTTTTTAAGTGATTTGGTGGGGCACACGATTCAAGTTGTTACATTTTCTAGGGTGGAATAGAGTAATTGAGATACCAACATAAAAAACAAAAAAGACCAGACCATTAGATCAACCAGAATAAATTCAATAAAGTCGACCACTGGTTCCCTTGTATATGTCAGTTGTGTTGACCTAGAGTTAGTTTTATCGACCACTGGTCCCCTTGTATATGCCAGTTGTGTTGATATTAGTCAGACCGGTATCTCAGTCCATTAGGATCGGTTCACCTTGGCAGAGGCCTTCAGACAGATATGGGAAACACCATTCACTTTTAACCATCTCTTTATCCATCTTCTTAATCTTTCCATGTGATTGGTTGACTCCGGTTATGATGTCTAGAAACTATCTGAGTAGAGCTCTGTCACTTATATATGAATTATAGTATGTTGTGTGCAAACTCGTGTACAGCAATTGGAAATTCGCACCAGGGTACTTCCTCCTATAGTCAATGTTTGTATGCCAACCAAGGAGATTATTTAGTGCCTTCCAAGGTTCTGCGTAGATAACTAGGGTCTGGAGTAATGGTTTTGTGGGTACACCTCTGGTAAACCCTCCGGAGACAACACTCCGCCGCTAGGGCCACCTAGAGGTTTAACGGCTTGCTACACGTGCTAAGTGTAGTCATTTTTATTTTCTAGATTAGATTTGATCGATGACTAGCAAATAATAAGTTTGGGGGTATTTGATAGATACATTTTTGTGTCTAAATTATCCTCAATATCTATATTGTTGGAACTCGATTTTTGTACTAATATTGTTTTTTTATGTATTTTTAGGTATTTTTGGAAAATAAATATTGTTGGAAAATTCGGCTCGAAAAGTTGCTCGGAGCACCCCAGAGGACATTTGCTATACGGACCCCCATTTTTGCTAACTGTCACCCACGGCTATATGCAGCCCATTTTTGTCCACATCACCCATTTTTCTCCACAACACCCATCTTCTTCAAATTCAAATATAAATTTTGGCGGGAAAATGTTCACAGATTTTCAGTTCGTGATTTGGAGGGGTTATAGTGTGATTCAATGGCTGAAACTTCATGGGAAGACTTTATTTAGCTTAACAGGCGTGGTAGGGTTGTTGGAATTGATCCAGTTTGGCTGGATAATCGTTGGGAAGAAAACAGAGGTGTGTGTGCAAAGGGAGGAGATATTCACGGGATTTGCATGAGTTAGAGAGAGTTTGCGCATGCTGGGAAGACTCTAACAACTGTTGGAAGCGTGTACGAGGTAAAAAAGGAGAAGTTGACATCCACAGACGCGTGAAGGAATCAAGAATCGAAAGAAAATATTCCAGAAAATATTTTCTTCACTGCCGGATATATGAAGATCATTTTGAGTTATTACGGAGTATTTTCTTCACCTGTTGGATATAAATATGTTGCTGAGGTTGCGAGAAAGGGATATAGAGAGTTTGGGAGAGTTACGGAGCATCACAAAGCCGAAAAATCGAGTTGCAGAGAACACCATTTCTGCTGCTGCAGAACTGAAGAACACGAAGAACAGACTCACGAAGACAGTCGTTTATCAACAGTGATAACGACACAGAGGCGGGGGTCGTAGAAGCTGAACAACGACAGTTGGCTTTTATCGTTTTATGTAACAGTGTTTTGCAACAATTAAAAACGTTGCAAACACCCGATTTTTATAGTTTTTCTCCAATTCATCATTTGTAAACACTTTGAGCAATGAAATCAACTTTTGAGCGTGTTTCCACAATGATGAGCTAAACCCAATCCTTGGGGCTATGAAGAAGACGTTGTTTCGATAAAAGTGATATATTTCTATTAATTAATTGCAACAACTCTATTATGATTTTTGCATTGAACTAAAAATTGTTTTTATGATTTTGATTAGTTAGGTGTATTTTCTCTTGATAGAATATGCTTGCTTTAGGGTTTTGATATCCTATGCTTGTATTACATCTATTCTTTTGGAAATCTACATGTCTAGGCAATACTATTAGAATCAATTTGAATGTTGAGTTGCATAATTGTTGTTTTATTAAATCACTAATATCAACCAATGGTGGAATCCTAGCCCCATTCTCTCCATAATTTTCACAACATCTTTTTAAATTAGTTCGCTATCTTTATTTATTAAGTCTAAAAACATCTTCCTTCACAAGTCTCAACGAACCTTTTTACTACAATAAATTTGAAATCACATCAAGCGGTGGAAATACTCTAATCAATATCTCTAATGAACTGACCAGAAATGGTTTTTTGGATTTTTGAAAGCTTAAAAACAAAGAAAATAAATCAATCTAATTAAACGAATCCAATGGAAAAGTCGGTAACCAGGGTTTATAGTATCCACCACAACTTTTATTCAATTATTGAAATGAAACATAATCCATGAATTATTTATCGTCTGTTCTATCGACATCACATATTATACGTATTAGAATCGCAAATATCACTGAGACACCCTAAGCATGGAACATTAAAAGATTAAACCAAAACATGCACCATTAAATTTCGTTAGCGAGAAAGTTAAACGAAACTAATTATATGTTCACAAATAATACCCGGTTATTCTAAGTATATCCCTGCAAAAGATTTAACCCAGCATGAAATATAAAATAAGTAGACAAATATATTAGCAATCATAAAAATTAAGCACATGGATTACTGTATTGTACAGAACCGGTGAAGCAACAACTACTTTTATCGTTGAATCAATATATAAAATCATGAAATTAATTTATTCAAATCAGAATATCCTCAAAACCATATGTGCTTCAAACTAAATTGGTCTAATGCTCCAAAGTGGTTTCAACATAAACCCTAGTTACAACGAAATTATAACATGGCTATGGATTTCTCAAAACCCATACAAAATAAATGATAGAAAGATAAACCAATAACAATCGGGTTGTCACCACGATGGAATCAGTTGTTCTCCCCCTCCGTATGAGCACTTCACAGCCGCGTCCCCTTTTCCTTCTCCTGGTTTCGGCTTTGTAGCCGACCTCCCCTTTTCATATTTGACTTCTCTTTTTTATTTCTTTTGTTCCTTGCGTCACAAATGTAATGGCAACCAATAAAAATGTGCCACATCATCCCTTCAAACGCCACGGCATCAGTACTCTGGCCAGTACACCCTAAATGTCGGCCATTACCAAGTCCGGCTAGCCACCGATTACAACCAGCTCACTTCTATTTTCCCTGGTCATCAACATTTCTCAGTCACCGAAACATGACGACAAAATCTCATAGCTGAGATACATCACAGACCCATCTGACTCAACAAACAGCTGCAATTATTTCTTGTCGAGAATACGAATTCACGACTAACCAAAGTTTCTTACTCCACCGATCATGTCTCAAGAACTCTTCACTCCATTGTCATTAACCAATACCAATTTTTGAGATTGAAACCTATAGTAAGTCATGAAGAGACGCAAACACCATCGCCTGCATCTTGCCTTCGAAAACCGATCTTCACCCTCTCGTACACAGCAAAAATCCATGGCAGTAAACTCATTTCCGGACCCATCTTGAACCCATTGTTTACTTTCATTAATTGCTTTGCTTAGGCCTTAAAGTTAATCTTTTGTTAGCAGCTCAGATAAACCCACGTGTAGGGTGAGAGTTGTTTTGCTTCTGTCAGTTAAGGTTTGGAGTCTGTATTTGAGGATACTGCATTTGTTGTTTCAAAACTAAAAAGAAAATAGTGAAGAGTCTCAGTCCAGTGTGGCTGTAGATCTTGAAATCTATTATGTGTTATCACTTTCACTAATACCTCCCTCTCCATCTATAACACTTGGTATCATCCAGTCCTTCTCTGTACTTCACCATGACAGGCGGTCCATCAATTAAATACGTTGAAAACACAACCAAAGAGCTTTCACGTCTTGTGAAACAACTTACTGAGGTTTAATTGAGAGCTGAACAAAAAAGTGAAGCTGACGCAAAATCTCAACATATCTTAATGAATCGTTTGGTACAACTTTCAGAAGATACTCTCATATGCATCCAAAGTAAACCAGATCCAATTACACCGTATACACGTCAGTCAAACACTATCCACAACAACATCAGTCACGGATCTGTGAATAACACTCTTAAACCTGCTAAACTAAATTTTCCCAGATTTAATGGGGAGAACCCTAGAAGCTGGATGTGCAAATGTGACATATTTTTCCAGATTCGGCCCTTGGAAGACACTCAGAAGACATAATTTGCATCTATGTACATGGATGGCAGAGCAGATTCTTGATTTTTCGACTACTGCTCCGGTAAAACCTCTGTCCCTTGGTCGGAATTTTCTAATCATTTATGTCACTGTTTTGAAGATCTAGCTAATGATAATTATGTTGGGTGTTTTAACAAAATTTCACAAATCACTTATGTGGAAGAATATTTTCAAACCTTTGAACAATTCAAAGCTCTTATGTTAGCCAAAAATCCTTCACTAAATGAAGAGTATTTTGTGATGAGTTTCATCAGTGGGTTAAAACCTGAAATTAGCAATTTTGTTCGTATGCATAACTCATCTTCACTATCCCAAGCTTTTTTCTTGGCTAGACTCCAAGAACAAACTCTAGCTCAGCCCCCAAAATCACTTCTCACTAAACAACCCACTACATCATCATACTTTACCAAGCCAACATTCAATCAAAAATCCCCAACCCTATTAACTGTTCCAACCTCCCCTTCACCAACTTCATCAAAAAATCCTTACATACCCCCTATTAAACGGCTAACTCAGGAACAACTAGCCCAAATAAGAGCTAAAAATCTCTGTTACAACTGTGACGAAAAATATGTCTATGGTCATAAATGTAAATCCCAACAATTGTTCATGGTCTATGGTGATGAAGACTCCACTTCAGTCCCCACACCAACAATTGAGGTATTAGAGCACACTCAACAAGATTCAGAATAAGACATGGAGATTTCTCTTCATGCTCTAACATGCCATCATAGTGGAGATACTATACGCCTTCCAGGTCTAATCAAAAAACAACTAGTGACCATCCTACTAAATTCGGGGAGCACTCATAGTTTTGTAGATGCTTCATTGGTCAAGAGATTGTCTTGCCTGGTACAACCAACCCCTAATTTACTTGTCATAGTGGCTAATGGGGAGCAAACAATGAGCTCTGGGGTTTGTGAACAATTGCAGTGGCACATGCAGAATCATGTATTTTCAGCTGACTTACATGTTCTGCCACTTGGTGGTTGTGACATTGTCTTGGGTGCATACTGGCTTAAAACTCTAGGAGATGTTACACTTAACCTCTCCAAGCTTTCTATCTCCTTCTTGTATAAGGGTGCTCACATTACACTTACAGGTCTATCCTCTAAGCCTTCATTCATGATGGCCAGTGGCAAGGCAGTTCAACAATTTATCAAGAAACATTCCCCTGCATTGGTTGGTCCATTTTTTGCAATATCAGATGAACTTGTTACTACAACCATTCCTCCACCCATTTAATAGGTTTTAAACCAATTCACAGATTTCTTTGCAGAGCCATCCACCTTACCTCCTCCAAGAGATTTAGACCACAAGATTCCATTAAAACCTGATGCTCAACCTGTGAACTTAAGAGCCTACAAATGTCCTCACATTCATAAAGCAGTAGTGGAGTCCTTGGTGGAGGAAATGCTCAGTTCTGGAGTCATTCAAGACAGCCATAGTCTCATTTCTTCTTCAATTCTCTTAGTTAGAAAAAATGATAACACATGAAGATTCTGTGTTGATTACAGAAAACTCAATAAGCTCACAGTCAAAGATAAGTATCCAATCCCTGTTATTGATGAACTTCTTGATGAATTGCATGGTTCTATATTCTTCACCAAGTTGGATTTGAGATATGGACACCACCAGATAAGAGTATTTGCAGATGATATTCATAAAACTGCTTTTAAAACTCATCATGGCCACTTTGAATTCAGAGTGATGCCATTTGGTTTAACCAATGCACCAGCCACATTTCAAGCTCTCATGAATTCAGTTTTTGGTCCTTATTAAAGAAAATTTGTTCTAGTTTTCTTTGATGACATCCTCATCTATAGTAAGTCCTTGTATGAACATCAACAACATATCTTTATAGTCCTTTCACATCTTAGACAACATCAACTGTTTGCTAAATACTCTAAGTGTTGTTTTGCACAATCCTTTTTGGGTTATTTGGGTCATATCATCACCGCTGATGGGGTAACAGCTGACTCTGACAAGATAGCTTGTATGCAACAATAGCCAGTACCTACTTGTATCAAACAGTTGAGGAGATTTTTGGTTTAACTGGATAATATAGGAAATTTTTTAAAAACTATGGCATCATCAGTAAACCACTTACTGATCTTTTAAAAAGAAATGCTTTTACTTGGTCTCCTGTAGCAGATGCATCCTTTCAAGCACACAAGCAAGCTATGTGCACTACACATGTGTTGGTACTTCCAGATTTTAGAAAGTCATTTGTAGTAGAAATTGATGCTTGCTCAGTTGGAGTGGGTGCAATTTTGATGCAAGAAGGCAGAGTCATTTGTTTTTACAGCAAACCACTTGGTCCTAAAGCCTTGGGGTATTCTACTTATGAGAAAGAACTTTTAGCTGTGGTGATGGCAGTTACTAAATGGAGGCATTACTTGTTTGGTCATCATTTCATCATTAATACTGATCAGAAGAGCATCAAGTATTTCATGGACCAGAAAATTATAATTGTCCTGCAGCAAAGATGGCTTATGAAATTGCTTGGTTTTGACTACACTATTAACCACAAGAAGGGAATGGACAATAAGGCAGATGATGCACTTTCAAGGTTACATTCTACTTCTTCCTGCAACACTATGTCTCTCTCATCTCCAACTTGGGCTCAAGATATTATTCTCAGTTATGACAAGGATGAGTTAGCTACACAACTCATTCCTCAACTTCTGGTGGCACCATCTTCTACAACCAATTATACTTATGTGGAAGGTATACTGAGATACAAAGGAAGGATATATGTAGGCTCCAAAAACAATTTGAGATACTTAATCTTAAAGTCAGTCCACTCCTCTGCAGTAGGAGGGCACTCTGGTATGCAAGCAAGTTACATCAGGGCAAAGAGCCATTTTTATTGGAAATGACTCAAGAAAGAAATGCCACTCTTAGTCAGCCATTGTGATGTTTTCCAAAGGAATAAAGTGGAGAATACTCACTCTGCTGGTCTTCTCCAACCACTCCATGTACCTACACAAGAACGGCAACACATATATATGGACTTCATTGAAGGTCTTCCTCTTTCTCCAAGAAAGATGTTATATTGGTAGTGGTGGATAGACTGAAAAAATACAGTCACTTCATTGGATTAACTCACCCATTCACAGCCTCCACTGTGGCCCATGAGTTCTTAAACACTGTCTTCAAGCTCAATGGTCTTCCTTCTTCAATAGTTTCAGATAGAGACAAGATATTCACCAGCACTTTCTGACAGGAGTTGTTCAAGGAATTAGGAACCATCTTACACTTAAGCTCTGCTTATCATCCCCAGTCTTATGGGAAAACAGAGAGAGTTAATGCCTGTCTAGAAAACTATCTCAGGTTCATGATAGGTCATCAACCAATACAATGGTTCAAGTGTCTTCCTTTGGCTGAATTCTAGTACAAAAATAACCACCACACCAGCTTAAAAATGACCCCTTTCAAAGCCTTATATGGTTACTCTCCATCCCACCTAACCTTTCCAAATGAAGTACTCACATTTGTAGCAACGGTGGAGGACTACTTACAACAGAGAGACAGCATGCTAGAGCTCTTAAAAGACTCTCTTCACAAAGCCCAAGAAAGAATGAAGGTCTTTGCAGATAAGAAGAGAACTGATAGAACATTTGAGGTAGGTGACTTTATTTTCCTCAAGTTTCAACCATATAGGAAATCATCTATTGTACCGCGCAGGAATTTTAATCTCTCTGCTCGATATTATGGCCCTTTTCCTGTCGTTGCCAAGGTGGGTTCAATGGAATATAAGATCCAACTGCCATCTACAAGCTAGATACACCATGTATTCCACGTCTATCAACTGAAGAAACGCATTGGTAACGCAGCCATTACTGCTCCAACACTACCAGTCACAGACACTAATGATGATATCATTTTTAAGCCTGTTTCTATGTTGGGTACTCGTGAAATTACTCGTAGTCGAACCATTGTTCCTCAGATGCTCATACAATGGTCACACACCACTGGTGAGGACGCCACATGGGAGGACAATGCAAATGTTAAAGCCCATTTCCCACAGTTCCATCCTTGAGGACAAGGATGATCTGAAGATGGGAGTATTGTCATGTTCCCGCCCCTTGGGAGTGCCCTTAACCAATCATTGGAGCACCCTGTCAATTAGTAGAGTCGTTAATTAATTTACTTTTATTAATTGCTTTGCTTAGGCCTTAAGTTAATCTTTTGTTAGCAGCTCAGATAAACCCACGTGTAGGGTGAGAGTTGTTTTGCTTTTGTCAGTTAGGGTTTGGAGTCTGTATTTAAGGCTACTGCATTTGTTGTTTCAAAGCTAAGAAGAAAATAGTGAAGAGTCTCGGTCCAGTGTGGCTGTAGATCTTGAAATCTATTCTGTGTTATCACTTTCACTAGTACCTCCCTCTCCGTCCATAACAAAGAAAAACATATGGGTTTTACTGAATCAATAAGTAACTCAAGTTGTTGGTGTTAGACACAAAGCAAATCAATAAGAGAAAGGGGTTTGTGCAGATGAAATTAGGGTTTGATTTGTGAGTTCTTCCCTGAACTGAAATGAAGATATGGGTTTGTTGGATTATTGAAGAACATTGATGCCATGAGACTGATTAGGAAGAAATGGAGTTCGATATGCAGTTTCGGGTGGGTTATGTTGCACTTGAGAAGATGTTGTTGATCTGATGGATGCAGTTAAGGGTTTGGTGGTATTGTTAAATATGAAGACAGTGAGTGGAAGAATGAAGTAGTGTTGCAGATGCTAGTAATGCAAGGAGCTACGGATGGTGGAATTGATAGGATTGAATGGTTTGATCCTGATATGGAGTTATTGGTGATACTGCAATGCTGAAATGGTGAAGCTCAAATGTATGAATAAGCTGATATTACAAGGGATAAGTGATGTTGCAGCTTGACTGAACTGGGTCTCTAGATGTATGTTAGGATGCAGGGGTTGAACTGAAATTGCAGATGTTGCTGCTGCTGAGATGAATGAATTGCAGGAGATAGTTGTGGCCTGAGTTAGGTGGTTATGAAGCTATAGAAGATTGAGGAGATGTGCAGTTATTGTTGGTACTGGTGAACTGAAATATGCAGATGCAGATAGAATTTGAAGCTGTAAATGAACTGAATTAAAGAGCTTGTGGACTGGAGCTGTTATAGTTGGAGTTTGAGATGGGACTTTGAATGGTGTTTGCTGCCATAAGAAATTGATGGTTCTGGTGGATGCACATGGGTGAACAAGGTGCAGTGGCTGTGTTTCCGAGTCATTGGCTGTGTTACAGATGAATGGTTCAGTTGGTTGAATTGGATATGAAGCAAACTTATTGCAGCTGTTGCAGTGGTGCTTGTGGTTGTGATTGTGTGTGACGGTGCAGCTGAAATGGCTAGAATAGTGTTGCAGTCTAGTGTGCAAGTGATGCAGGTGGTATGACTGAGATGGAGAGAAGCTGGAATTCTTGGTTGTTGAGAATGGATTTGAGGTAACGAGCTAAACATGGAGGAGTCTTGGTAATGCTGTGATGAATTTACTGGAGTAGCTTGCAATTGCACAAGACTGACAAGGTTAGAGATTTTATGGCATGAGCTGTGAAATAGATGCCACAACCAAATATGCAGAAACTGTGTGGAAAGTGAGCAAGAATGGTGAGCCAGTGGTACTAGTTTCGGTTGTCGGATTTTGGAAGTTAAAGTATGAATCATTATATTTCAGTGAATCATAAAGGTCGAACGTGTTAGATACAAGATTTGGTTGCTGGATATATGAGTTTGGAGTCACGCTTTTGGGTACATTTTCGCAAGATTAGGATTTGGATTAATCGGTTCTTTTGTAAATGTATGAACTGCGGAGAAGGAGAGTTGAGTTGCTGAAAGTGTATGATTCCCTGGTGAAAATTTCAGATAACTCGGGTGGTTGAAGACAGTTTTCCGGTTACCGAAATCTGGTGGCAGTGACCAGATTCAGGCAATGACATCAGCAAACTGACGACCAGTTTCACACGAATTTCCAGATAAGTTATTGTCACGTATGGGCTTGGTGTACCAATTGGAGGTGGACTTTGAGGCTTAACCTAATTTTGGAAGAGTATCCTTTTGGAATTGGAGGACTATATAAAAGAAAAAAAGAAACCTTTGTTTGAGGATTATCTTTTATTCTACTTTCATTCTAGGGTTTAGAAACATGAAAACCTTTCCTTCTTGTTATGAACTCCATGGACATGAGCTAGATTTTTATTATTGGTTAATGGTTAAGTTGATTTCACATAGTATGTTTCTTGGTTTGATGAATTAGTTTTGTCTCAATATTATCATTTATGATTCACCATCAATATCGTTATATGATTTGAATGCTTGTTTAGTTGAGCCGCGAATCGATTGAGTTTTCTTTCATTTTTATTGCTAGATTAGAGTTTATTATACGCAAAAGTGATAAATTTCTGATTGCAAGTAGCATAATTGTGAATATTGCTTGTAGTGATACATCCTAATAGTCACAAGTGAATTATAACCTTTGTTAAATCGGATTAGTGCTTTTACACGTTCGATTGCTTTGATTGGCCTAATTTCATAGTACTTAATGCATCTTGGGAATTAAACTTGATTAGTGCTTTTACACGTTAGGTTATTCTCTTTGATAGAATTCATATTCGCATCTTTTAATAATGAGATGACAAGAGGAAATTAGCGGGATATTCTTGCGATCAAGGAATCCTAGGGCTTTTGATAATGAGAGATTAAATATCAATTCTAGTTATTAAGACAAGAATATATTAGTGAATGAAAACGAATACTTAACCAATATCTTTACATCTTTGATTTGCTTGTTTATTTCTTTATTTACTTCTATTTGAGTTTGATTACATAAAATCCCCCCTTATTCTTTAGGAAACCAAAACATATTGACAACCTAAGTCCTCTCTGTGGGAACGATCCTTTCTTTCCCTTGCTTCATTATATATTTTGAGTCGTAAGAAAGTGTAATTATTTTTGACGCCTACGACAGCGATCAATGTGTAGAAGATCGGAAAAGTATCTCTGGTGGTTGTTTTTATGTTGATCAAAACCTCGTAGCCTAGCATAGCAAGAAACAAAACTCACAGTCTTTATCAACCTGTGAAGCAGATTATATTACTGCTGGTACCTGTTGTACTCAACTTCTTTAGATGAAGCAAATGCTCATTGACTATGGCATCAATATTCCAACTATGAGCATTCTTTGTGATAACTCAAGTGTTGTTCGTCTAACGGAAAATCCTGTTGAACATTCTCGTACTAAACATATAGATATCAGATATAATTTTATTAGAGAGTTGTATGAGAATAGAGTTATCAAATTAGAATATGTTCCCTCTGAATGTCAACTAGCTGATGTTCTCACTAAGCCATTAGACAGGGAAAACTTTGAAAATATAAGGAAGTTTATTGGTATTGTTAAGGTACATTAGTACCTTATGATTCGGGTTTTCAACTTTTGCTACTGGCACGCATTAGTTAAAATCGATTCAACCTTTCTCTAGTAAAGGTTGGTCTTTGTTGTTGTTCTTTTGTTCTTGCGAGAGGATGGCTACATACCGGGGAAGAGTTATAAATTGAACTTGCGCTTAATGATATATCTTTCTGGGGAGAAGAGGATGCGGAATCTGAGGTAACGAATTTGTTAGTTAATCGTTTTCCTGTTTAAGAAAAGCCTACTTATATTGCATATATTTTGATTTTTCTTAACAAAATTTCGATACAATTGATATATATTCCATTATTGTGTATGGATGTGTGTGTGCGTGTGATTCAATTGTTTCCGATTAATAAAAATTATGTCAATTGATTTGGCTTATTGTTTGGTGTCTTCTTTATTGTTTGGTATCAAGTGTTTTTGCTTAACGAAATTTCGGTGCAATTGCGGTGTTATATGTCTATGTTTGTTTCAACTGCTTCCGGTTAAGAAAATAATAGTGCAAGTCAATTTATTTTGGTTTGTATGTATTTTTTTATGGCTTAACAAAATACGGGATCATTTGTTTAGTCTAATTCGATTCTGGATAATAGAAACTAAGTTAATTCTGATCTTAGTTGGACTTATCAAATTAAATGATTCGGTTATTCAAGTCTAATCGAATGCCTTGACAAGAAATACTAGTTAACTAACCTAGTAGTTGTCTTGTCTAAAGAGAAAGGTCTAAGTTATTGTCTGAATAATTAGAACCTGATAAGTCTGATCTTTATTTTGGTCTTATCGAAATAAGCGATTGTATGTGTACAATCGGTTTAACAAGGGAACTAAGTTTCTTAGTCAATTTGTTAAACTATTAGGGAAAATTGCTTCGGGCAATGGTTTTCGTTGATAACATATTAAAACTAAATTGCTTGTAGTCTCGGTTTTAATATTGGTTATCTAAAGTGGTATGTGAAACCTTCGTACTTAACTGTTATAAGTTGTACATAAGTTTTTTAGATTTGTAAGATCCTTTCAGTTTGACCTTTATTTGCTCGAACCTTTGTCATTTTGTGAAAAAAAGGGGGAGAAATATATGGAGTAAACAAGGGATTTGCAATCACTAAGGAAAGGATAATTGTGCTTAAACATTATATCCAACAAAAGAGTAAAGCACTGACTAAGAGGGAGAAACATCATATTATATTGTTTTGTAGTTATCTTGACTACAAAAGGGGAATAACAAAGATGTTCGGATTGAATATCTACCTACCTTACCTTTAGGCGGAGTATAAGCTTTGTTATTCAGATGTCAACAACGGCATTTATTGATTCAATATATGCAGGTTATTGTGTTGTTGAAACTTGGAATCAAGCGTATGTATAATGAATTCTTGTAATTTGTTTATCCATATGTATTAAGAGTTTGACAAAGGGGGAGATTGTTAGAGCGTAGCTCGGATGAACCCACCAAGCGTTGGTATGTCAAGTTTGGTTGTCATATTTTAGTGAATCAAAACTCATCTAAGAGTCGCTTGATTATGTACTAGAGACAACTTCATATAGGTTAGACTAGAAAGTCTAGGAATATGAGACATACAAGTATTACTTGAAGACCTGGAGAACGTGAAAAAGTAAAGAGCTACAACAACGACATCATCATTCCTCTTGAGGTTCGTAATACTGACTTGAACCTGTTGATGGTGGATTTGCAACAAAGGTCAAAATCGTAAAATCATGATATTGCATGTTTCTGACACGGTTTCAGGAACCCATGTGACGATTCATATTTTACGATCCATGATGAATATGTTTCTCGAAAGGCCTCCACTAGCTGAGCGTTCGGTGCCTCGCATTTCATCATTCCCTTTATGTAGAATAACATAATTGGGCGGTTCTCCGTATGATTGAGAACTTAACGCCTTCAGGACGTCGGCGACACTCGTTATTCCCTGACTACATAGAGACTTGCCTCTAAATAGAAGAATGATTGGGCGGTTCTCCGTAAGATTGAGAGCAATAACGCCTTCAGGACGTCGGTGACACTCACTGTTCCCTGACTATGTAGAGAGACCGAGTATAGATCCAGGATGTTCTCCGTAAGATTGAGAGCATTAACTCCTTCAGGACTTCGGCAACACTCGTTGTTTCCTGACTATGCACCTTTCAGAACGGGTCTGACGCTTTAACTGGATAATATCCCTTCTGCAATAGATTAATTCTACCATGACATTCACCACTGAATTCCTAGAAGATAATCTATTTTATCTCTTTACTCCGATTTCATGATTGAATCCACGGATGATCTCCTTGAATGGTAATGGATAATCTCATTACTCCGATTTCATGATCGAATCCACGGCTGATCTCATGGAATAGTAATATATAATTTCATTACTCTGATTTCATGATCGAATCCACGGCTGATCTCATGAAATGGTAATAAACAACTTTATTACTTTTATCATGTAGTCGAATCCACGATCCTATAGGTTGGTAATGCTCATTTTATTATTCCCAATCCGTAATCGAATCCACGGCTGATCTTACGGATTGATAATAAATAACTACTCACCTTTATTACTCGGTTTCATGAATCATTCTCTACTAAATCTCATGAATTAGTAATAAATACTCAACAATCGGGCATCTGGATCATCACTGACTAAGCCCCGAGAAAATGGTGCAAGTGTACTCAACAATGATGCACGAACGAGCACCCAAATGCACGAACGAGCATTCGAAAATATGGACAAACGAGGAATCCTACACAAAACAGGAGAGAGAAAATAATAATATTAAAATAATAAAAAGGCGCCCAGGGACCGGGCCCACCGGCCGGCCGGCCATGGCCGGTCCCCATGCCTCTTCCATTATTTTTCCTTATTTTATTATTTTTTCATAAACTCATGAAAACTCCATTCTAGCAACTTTCCTTGTTTGAGCAAAACTCATGGTTTCTCCATATTTTCACGGTTTCATGAAAAACAATAAAAAATAGGGAAAGGTGTTGCGGGACCGGACTTGGCCGGCCGGCCATGCCCTAGTTGTGGCCGGTCCCGTAACTTACAATCCCTAGTCTTTCATAATTATTATTTCCCTCATCTCATGAAACTCCTCAGTTTGAGAAAAAATCATGATTTCTTCATATTTTCTCAAATATTGCTCAAACCACGAAAAAGCCAAAAAGTCAAATGGTCACATGACCGACTAGGATGCTCACGTCAAATATTAAAATATTATTATTTTAATATTTTACAAATTTTGATTAAACGAGCAAAGCTCTACTTGTTTATTCGAGCAAAATCAAGAATTTCAGTCAAAGATCGAACTCTTCTGAAAATTCAAAATATTGCTCAAACGCACATCAGAAAATGCCGAAACTCTCAGGACTGAGACACGGACATTATGGTGACACGGACATGCTTCCTTGACCGACCAAGGTCATCCCTAAGGCTTGCAAGGATTCGGTCCCACACATTCTTATAATTTTGACCTAATTTGCTCAATTGCTCATATTGGCCCAAACTCTTTTCAACCAACTCGGAATTTTCTCAAACGACCATCCGCTGGTCCCACGACCACCAAGGGACGGTTTTATTCCCTCTTGGTTGGTGCCTCACTTTTCCATAATCATGTTTTATCACCTAATGCTCAATCGAACACTATTTCAATAAATGATGAAACCGACATTTAATCATCATTCTTTCACCAACTAGCTAACTAAGGACCTGGTGCAGGCTCACTCGAGCACTTGGAGGCCACATGGACTTACTCATTCCATGTGGTCGGTCCCTCGCTCACTCATGACCTATTTTCAACAATTCATCAATTGACGAACAATTGATCAAAAATTAGGGTTTTGAACAAACGCTCCACGAGATCATCATTCTGAGCAAGTTCAAACACTAATAAAATCTATGTTGATCCAACAATCAACATCTGAATTAATTATATAATATTTGGTGGTCTACCAATATTTTAATTAATATCTTATTGGATCACGTCACCAATAAAATAATTCATCGAATTGAGCAATACTTGCTCAGTTACTCGAATATTTATCCAACTATCAACATCAATATTCAGTAATTTATCAGTAATCTGTAGAATTGTGCAATACTTGCTCAGTTACTCGGATATTTATCCAACTATCAATATTCAGTAATTCCTCGAACTGCGCAATACTTACTCAGTTGCTCGAATACTGATCCAACTATCATAATTCGTCGAATCGAGCAATACTTGCTCAGTTGCTCGAATTTAACAGTATTTTCTCAGACGAGCAATATCAACGTAAGAACATGTATGGTCAATCCATGAATCACTAAGCATTCGTCACTCATGCTCAACTTAGATTCAATGTCTAATCAGTCAACAACTGACTAATTAATACACGTCTTCCTTGCAGACTTCACAAATCATGAGACATCAATCATGTCACATGGAGGGATATCAATTAGGGTTTTGGTCTGGCGGCCTGCGGCACGTGGATTCATCCACGATGAGAAATGTGAGTAAGGCGTGCAAACGGTTGAAGGAGTTAGCAAAGTAGTGGGTGGACGGTTAACCAAGTCTTCGCACGACTTGGAACTGGTTTCACCACTATTTCCCACTCTTTCACTCAAGAAACCGTCACATTTACAGGTATCAAGGTGTTTACTATTCTGACAATATAAATAAGTCTCTGAATCCATGATTGAAGGACATCAACAGTCGTCTAACACAGAATTTTTCGAGTCATCACTCTCGAGAATTCATCAATCACCAGAACTCGTTCAAAACTTCAGCAGTTCACTATTATTGCAGAATCCTTCAACACATCCACGATCCTTGATCATCATTGATCCCACACAATTCTCATCTTCCCTCCTACAGATCAACCCATCTCCCTCTTTGCGACCGAATTGACTCTGGAACGGCCATCGACTTGGTTTAGGCCAGAGTCCTACAGATTGATCTCTCGAATCTAAGCACTCCCTTTGCATTGCATCTGTGTGAGGTTGAAAACTTTGCTCGGTTGAGGAGTCTCGACAACACGCTCGTCTCTTCAATTCCCTGAAAAACCAGCGAACCGTTCTCCCCATCTACAGAACCGTTTCATTCCTAACGTATCTTTTAAGTCGTGCTATCTTGAAAACATAACTGCGAAGCTGTGAATGAATATTTTACTCTAGTAGTGAGACATGATCATATGATCATAATATTAAGGAATTAGACTATGACGTATAACGCTTATCTTTTGAACTTCGTAGATATGACATCGACACAATCTTATGAATGCTATTGTCATTATGTGTATGGGTAAAGGTGAAGGTGAAGATTTCATCCTAGGAAACAATGTTTTACATTTGTTTAAAGGAAGTACATTCATGAACTTGTTTTATGAATCGAAAGGGAAATCGCTAGGCTTATTTGTATTGTTATTCATTGCATATCTTTGGATTACCAATATGTGTGATATGGTAGAACCGATCATAACTTGTTATGTATCTTGGTATAACTAATCACAATGCCTGACTTATGATTTGGTATGACTAGTTTTTATTAATTAGCGTAACCGATCCTAAGTAATCACCTGAGATGGTATGATCGATATTTGTAGTTGGTGTGACCGATCCTAGTAATTGGTGTGACCGATCACAAAAGAGTTGTGTAATCGATCATTGTAATTGGTGTAACCGGTCCTTGTAATTGGTGTAACCGACCCCAGTGACTGGTGTGACCGATCACAAGAAATACCATGAGTATATGGTTACCGGTTCTGGTAATTGACGTAACGGATCCTGGTAACTGGTGTAACCGGTCCTGGTAACTTGTGTGACCGATCACAAGTGTTCCATATTAATGCATAATCGATCCCAGTGATTGGTAGAACCAATTGAACCCATGAATGTGATTTGATATTTGATCAATCACATAGTTTTTTTGGAATACAGGTGAACCAATTCTTAACTTGTTTGGAAGTGTGGTATAATTGATTCCAAGATTGTAAATATGAAAGAGCACTTACAAATAAAAGATGTCAACGTACTTTGAACACGAACAATAACTCTTATGAGATCCCGGTCCGAAATAAATTAAGAATCTTTTAATTAAGGTTGTTAGTTTTATATGCTTTAATTACCAGCAATTAAGTGCATATCTCTAGAGAATAAAAATTAGTAATGTGCATTTACTAATAGGAGATTTTCTATTGAGAGATTTCGAAAATTATTGAAAAAAGTATTTCCTGGAATTATGAAAATCGAATGGGAATTTATTGCATATCTTGAGAATACTTTCGATTTTGGAAAATCCTTGGTGTCCAAACATCCTTGGTCTATAAATACCTAAATTTGCATTTCTAGCAAGCTATCCTAAGAGCCAGGCAAACTTCATCTTTTTGTTGTTTCTGGTGGAGCCGTCTATCCGGCGAGGAAAGTACCCTAATTAGGCGAAATCTCTTACGACCGCTCATTTAAAGACTTATGTAGGATGAAGAAGATCTACGAGTATCGTTGGTGGGAAACTAGATAATTGCAGTTTATTATTTTTTGATTGATTTGATTGATTAACGGTTGTTGAACTTTGATTGCACCTAGTTTGTTTATTCTTGAGAATCTTCTCTTCTGATATAAGATTCACTCAAACTAGATCGAAGTGTCGACGGGATCTTTAGAACTGTTTGTAGATCTAAAGACATCTTGTGATAATCCATTGTTAACAGACTCCGCTCTGTGCGTGATTGATCACAAGAGATTCAAGTGGTGTTGTGCATGTTTAATTGAAGATTGAAGAAGATTTGAAGACGAAGAATATTTCTTATTGGTTTCTCATATATTTGTGTAACACAAACCTTGATCGGCTGCGATCCAACTAGAATCGAATTTATTCGATTGATTAGTTGTGTGATATCGGTAACACCTAATAGTTCTCTTGAGATCTATTTTGATTGTAACAAATTCGAATCTTATTACTTAGGCAATAGAGATTGGATTGATCTAATCAGACAAAGGAGTTTATTAGTTTAAACGGAAGATCCTTTGCATATGACTTGAGATATCATTATCTGGAAAGAATCAATAGAGTTGTTACCAAACAGATTTGTTGTTCCTTTACTGTTTGGAATACGATCCAAATGAATTGTTCCAGTGCGTGCACTTATTGAATTTCGGAAGCGCAGGGATACTGAAGAAACTAAATGAACTAGGGTTAGTTGCTTGGTCTCAACTATACGAAGTTGGTTTATATTTTGTATATAGGCTTAATTCTGAGAGTATTCAATTCTGGACTAGGTCCCAGGGTTTTTCTGCATTTGCGGTTCCTCGTTAACAAAATCTTGATGTATCTTTTACTTTTCTATTTCTGCAATTATAAGGGTTATTTGGTTTTTGGTACTTACATTTTGTTCAGAATTAGTGTTTGGTCTAACATTTTCCAGCTTTGTGTTTGGTACTTGGATTTCACGTTGACTTGGGTTGACTGGGTTAACTTTTGAATTTTGTTTAGAAATTAATAAAAAAGTTTATATAAAACGAAATTACTATGCGGGTTTAATATAGTACCCTTTACTTTTTCAGCATTTACATATCTTTACTCGTCTTCGTCCGCCTCCAAAGTCGATTGTGTATTAGAAACTCCATTGATAAAAAACAGTGGTACTGAATCTATATTATACAATCAAAAAATTAAATTCAAAATTCATCCATTACCCAGTTGAAATTCATCCATTGCACAATTATACACCAATTTCAACCAAATTGAATCTTCAAAAGTAACCCCCAAATCTTAGATCAAACCATGTAATTCATCTCAATCACTTCTATTTCATTCCTTATCCCCAAATTTTTCATAGAATATCCAGTAGATTGCATATCATGATTTAAAGCTCAATCCACAACTGCTGAACTGCATACAAATTAACCCTAGCATAGTTTTAACTTTTGCCCTAATTTTAAATTTCCATAAAGCGCAACCGAAAATTGTCGAAAATTTTCTGTGTTTACACAAAAACTAAAATTTTTGCTTACCAATTTTCGAGGAGATAGATTAGCAGAGGGATAATTTTCGATCAGCAAAGATTGATGGTGGAAAAAACTTCTTCAAACCTTTTTTTTCCCAATTTGTTTCCGTGAATCTTTAATTTCAACTTCAATTCATCATCGGAAAAAGAAGCCATGTTTTGATTGATGATTCAATTTATATAATAAAAAGATGAATCTTGATTTTTGATTGATGATTTTTTTTTATTCTCTCTGAGTTCATACTTTTCCAGATCGGATTTTAACTTCCATTACTGTCATCTTTTGGGTTTGAATCTAAATTACTCTGTAGGAAAAGTGTTGCTTTCATTATCCACAGTAGGTGTGAAAACAATAGCAGTGAAGGCTTCTGACAACCGTGAAGTGGTTTTGTGAAAAGAAGAGACGAGTTTAGGGATTCCTACATGATCTCTTCTTAAATCATCGGGGACCGGCTCATTGGTTTATCAGTCTTTGGATCTTAAGCCATAGCAAGGGTAAATTTGTAACTCCAAAAAAATTATTTTAGATAATTAATTAAAATTCAGTCAAAGATGGTCAACGTCAAATCCAAGTACCAAATGCAAAGCTGGACAAATGTTAGACCAAATACTAACTCTGGCCAAAACATAAGTACCAAAAACTAAATAACCCCAATTATAATTGTTTATTATAATTAGAAGTAAAATACACAAACATGAACTCCGCTTTACTTGATAGTGATCCTATAGAGTTTGGTTAAGTCCGAACCTATTATCAAGTAATCACACGTTGATTGTTGTATTGTCTCGATCTTGTATCCATAGACGATCACACAAAGTGTGAATACCGATTTGTCGTATTGTCTCGACTTTGTCCATAGACAATCACTTTCGGTAAGAGGACTTATAGGTGTATATTTTAAAGATTGTGGTGTATTTGGGTACCCTCGTCTTTTCAGAAGATATACAAAATGGGGAATTAAGTGGAATTGACCATACCAAGAATCAGACTACACTTCAGGAAGAGGTTAACTACATTTATAAGTTATAACTTTCCTTTACATGAAACTGCTTAGTCTAAGAAATTTTTTTCTCAATTTTGACTCCATTTTAATGCAGGAAGTAAACCTCATTGACCTAGCATCTATGTAGCAGAATCTACGAACAGCCGATTCCTGTGAAATTTTTCAGAATGGAGAAACATATACTTTATGGAAGGATGAAGATGATACATTTGTTTCCAATCTTAAACCAAAACAAGATGACCATAAAGGGGCAAAAAATATAGAAGCAACTGAAGAGGTCAAAGACATAGAAAATGGAACTTTACGCCATAAGAAAGTTGATGGGTTGGTCGAATCAGTTGAAAGGGAGTCTGGGAAACTTGAACCAATTGATCTGGTAAAAAAGCTCGATATGGACCAGCAGCATACTGGATCCGGAGAAATCATTTAATTTTTCAAAACACTCAAGAGGAGAACACGGAGGCTGTAAAATTCAGAGAGACAAGACCCAGTTTGAAGCCTGAAGAGACAGACCCACAAGTACACTCCGAAGCTGGAAAGTTAAGATAGGTTATATAAAATTACTCACGTTGTTTCCCATCCTCTCTATGTATCCTCATTATGAGTGTACTCTTGTGCAGGTTATACAGGAAGTTCAGAGAGCAGAAAAAAGTGAGGAAATTGAAAAACAGATCACAGAGAAAGATGTTGCAGCGAGACTATATGTAGTATCTACAAGTGACGAAGCAGTTAAAAAGGTTAGCAGCTTCGGCATAAATATGACTGCATAATATCTTATTCGTTATGTTTTATATGATAGTGAAACTCTAACTATTAACTAAACAGGTGCATGACACTGATATAATTAGCAACGAACAGAATATTGATGCGAAAGAATCCAACGCGAAGAAAGAAATAACAACTGTACGGGATGAGGAAAATCCTAATAGCAAGCCTGATGTTGCAAGCATGACGGAAAATCCAAAACCAAATAAATTAGTTGATGACGAGCTCCCAAGAACTTTTACTTTGATATCCTAGGTGTTGGAAGAAAATAACCAAGAAACAACTGAAGATCTTCCCGGCATGACAAAACTGAATCTGCTTTAGTGGCAACAGAAGAAAGAAGCTCACAACCAGTTGAACTAGAATATGAGAATATTGCGTTGCCAGCATGTATTTGTTATGAAGAAAAGACTCTAGAACATGTTGAAACCATGGAGCCTATTATAAAGGATGAAGTTGAAAGTGCAAACCTTGAAGAAAATTCAGAGTTGATGTCGGAACCTCCCTCCACATTGATATGCGAGACACGTGAGGATTGCAAGGAAACAATATAGACAAGCTTACAGAAGGTTGAACTAGAAAGCGAGAAAAGTGTGCTTCCCTATGGTATTGGTTCTGTCGAAAAGAGTCTAGAAATAGTTGAAATAGGAACTATACTAGTGGATGAGGATATCAAAAGTGCGAAGTATGTAGAGAATTCCGAATCGATATATCAATTTAGCAGCACCGGAGATGGAAACAAGACCCAGGAGAAATCAATTGAAGATAAGCTTGGTGGAAACAAATTTGAAGAAGAAATCAAGGAAGTAGTCCCAACATCTGATGATTTCTATGGATCTGAAGATCAAAGAGAAGAAGCAATTATTCGATTTGACAATGCTACTGAGAAAACAAAAGAAAATCTTCAGGAATACTCTGCATTGATGTCTGAAACACAAGACGTTGGAACCTTAAAAGATAATCTGACCATGATAGATGCATCAGACGTTGAGCACAATGCAGAAGTTGAAGTTGAGAGTATAGTCTGTTAGAATATTGATGCTGATAAACACTACACCAAATTTAAGGATTAGCAACGGTAAATGGAAGTTGCATACCGGGGTCGCAACAGTTTAGCTCTGTTACAAAAGTCGATGTTGCAGTTCGCAACGGATTCGTTGACGCTGCAAATTTTCGGTCGCAACAGTTTACTGTTGCAACGCTGATAGATCTCAACTGTTTTAAACAGTTGCGAACTGGAATTTCACAACAGGCGGATGCGGTTGCGAAATTTTTGTAACACCAAGAAAAATAGTGGTTTTGACTGGTCAAAACCAGGTCAATATTAGACTTCCCAGTAGCAATATCAAGGTTCCCCTGTTCATTTGAAAATCTAATTAATCCAACAAAAGTATCAAGAAAGTGTTCTTAGAGTTAATTCACCATGATGAACTCATACACAAAGTATGAAGCACATTACAAAAATCATATAAAGGATTGTCGTGTGGATAAATCTATAAATTCAGTATCACATCAAGGTTCTTACATAACAATTTAAAGGAAAAAGAACTCACATTCTTTGGAACTACGGAAACCAGCTACCTAGGTGAACATCTTGCTGCATGAGGCATGCCCAAAGGTTGAAGTTTAAGTTGTCACCATGAATTGTGAGGCATTTCTACTGGAACCAGCAAGAGAAATGTGCTAGATGTCGCACGCCACTTTCACCGAAGCTGCTCAAAATCTACAACAAACAATGAACCAATTTACTATTAGTATTCGATATTCGAAATGAGAAAGCTATTGTTTTACTCGCTAGACATGTGAATGCCTAATCCTGAACATTTGTTTCTTTGTTCCGTCTGGAAGAGAATACGATACTAAAGGATAATTACCTGATCACGGTTATCAACAGCTTTGATTAACACGGAATAATAGACCTTCTGTAGAATGCCACCTTCGCTTACTTCAACTTCATCAAATATATGCTACGCGAAGAGATGGGTTACTGTATGAGAAAGCACCAAATATTAGATTCTGAAGAAAAATAGAGCCCTTTCAAGTAGCAACATACGCAAACTTCATGTCAGCAATAGCCTCTAGTTGAGCAAAGAGGGATCTCTGTCTCATTTACTCTTTCTCTGATGGAATGGAGATTGCCTTGTAGCCTTCCAAAATTTCTTCAATTCAAATACATCAACTTATTAGTCACTTTAAACTTCGTCAAACATATATATTTTTAGAAGATGTGGTTGTTCGTTACCAGTTTCATCAGCCATGTCAAGGAAGGCTTGAATCTTCAAAGCCCCTCGGTAGTACATCATCCCCCTTACTGAAACACCAATATAGTACGATAAGGATTCAAAAGAAGAAAAAAATCAAGTGTGTTTAGCTACCAGTTCTGAACAGTGTTTGTCCTCTCGGAGATACCCAGTGTCGAAGATGCAAGATGCTCTCTTCATTTTCCCACACTTCTAACATATGTCCTGTAGTAATAATACCAAAACATCTCGTTTTGATTGATCTCCCTCTCTGAAACAAACAAAAGAAAAAAAAAACAGCATGCGTATGAATTCCCAGAAGTGGAAAACAAACTAGTAAAGATAAACCAAAATATATGTTCTGAAGATGACTCACCTAGACTCAACATTCAATAAGAAACAAAACAACAAAGTTCCAATCTTTTTTTTTCAAGCACAAAGTTCCAATCTAACAAGTGGGCCATGTATAAGTTCCAAATAAAACAACGAACTTACACAGCATCAGAATTGAAAGTAAACCAACCACCACTTGTCTGAACAGCTGTTATAACCTGGGCCACAAAAACAGGGTAATTGAGAGATTCATGAGGTTCCAATCAACAAAATATTGGATGTCAATCACCTAAGATGAGTTTATTAAGACTTAAGTGCAGGAACAAATGGCATTTTAAAGAAGATAGTAGAAGTTCAATACCATTTCTGAAGCAGGAACAAATGTCATTTTTATATCCTACTGGTGTTCAAACCAATTCTCTTCCTTCTGTGAAACAGATTTCCAACCTGAATTGGTGATCCTCCAACCTAAACCTGCACTGGTGGTAATCAGAATCCTATTGTTCAGGCACAAAACCTACTCACCGAGCAAAAATACAAGATACTTGAAAAATTAGACTCTCCATCCTTTTCAAAACTTAACTATTATAAGACTATACAATTATCATCATTGTAGCACGTACCGAGAATAAGTTCGACATCGTCAAAAAAAACCATGTCAGGCATCTCATCATCTTTGTCAAGTACATGAAACTTTAATGAACCAAAGTCAAGGTTTCCCCTCTCAACACGATCTTGCACCAGGATTTCATGAAGTCAGCAAAAGAGGATAACTGTAGTACAAAACTTTTCTAACAAAATCTATCTAACATTGCGAATTGAGATCCATTATGAGAAAATAAATACCTTTATTCTTCTAGAAGTTCCAATGACTATACTCTATATCAACCCCCCTTCTCAGTGCAGCTTCTTGAGGACCATAAGGAAATCCACCATATACACAGCAGGTATTTAACCTAGGTATTTGATCATCACGAGTCTCCAGTACTTTTTGCACTATATAATTATCAAATTAATCATTCACCATAGCCTGCAATACACAATAAAAGGAACCAAACGACAATATAAGAAACAAACAACTACTATGTCCTGCTTTGATTTTAGGATTCGCTGCTCGAAAACAATATACTTGTATATAGCAAGCCACAAGGTAGAAGAAACAAACCTGTAGAAGAACATTATATATTTGGAGATACAAACCATCTCACTGACCAAAAACTGGCGTTCAACAGGGCCACCAAAAGTTAAACATTTCTTAACAACGTTAGTAGCAAATTTCTGCCGAATGCATTCGATACACTTCTGAATGACATGGTTCTCATTCTGATCACGTAGACCATGCATGATATGACCACCAAGATCAGCAACCATTTTAGTCTGCTGATATTCAGCTTCTCCTGGTTCTTGCTAGTACAAGAAATTTTGCAAACATTTAATGTGCGTTTTCTAAGGAACAAATGGGACACATACATGACTCAACTCTACCTGATGGAGATCTCCAAGAGGATACCATCAGAAGCAACGGAGAAAATCCGACAAAAGACTTGCAGAAGCTCTGCACAAGGATAACAAAATAGATGCTTAGCAGGTTAAATCAAACACCCCAGGAAAGATAGAACTATTGAAAAAAACAAATTTATTGGGAAGCACATACAAATTGCATATGTTTTATATGTATATCAGACTAAACAAATGCCATATATGATACTGATATTCAATATGCTATTCTCACTATGGTAGGAAACTGAGAAATAGTTCAACTGAAAGACGGGCAATATGGCTCCAACAACACACTGACAATAACTCAAGCGGGAATGTATACTCTGACCTAGAAAGAGACTCAAGTATCCCATGGCAATTAGTTTCATCTAAGAATTTCATTAACTTTACCAATAAATGTTGGCCCTTCCAGAAAACCAAATTTGTAAATACAGGTATTAGAGGTGAAACGTAAAGGCATATTCATCAAACAGTAAAGACATATTATTCACTAAATCAGCTGAAGTAATGATCTTACAAAAATCTTAACAAAATTACTGATTAAACCCTAGATTTATCAGACAAGAGAATGGTATTAACCTTTGGTTCACTTCTATATAAATCAAAAAACAAAACAAATCATTAAAAAATAAAAAAAAATAGTTCCTACAGAAAAGAATAACCGAGCATATATATAGATTTAAATTTGAGGATCATGAATTGACCTTCTTTTGTTTCCACCACCAGATTTAGCTGGCTTTGAAGATTTGGGAGCTAGGGATTTCTACTCTTCGGTGCCTGCATAAAAGAATACACACAATAAATAAAATAAAAAATAGAAAACAAACAAACTGAAAATATGAGCAGATGCACAATACCAACCATTGAATTGCCATGATAAAGTCTTGTACTCTGAAAACCTAACCCTTAGGAATAATTCTGGATAGAGGAGAAAAAAAGTAATCAAAACCCAAATCAGAAATCAATACAGAGCAGCAACTAAATATCTATAGAAATTTGAGTCTTACCATTGATTAAGAAATTAACTTAAACACTTAAACATCTGATTGAGGTGGCACATCATCTCTACCATTACCATAGGTTTGATGAAGACGACTCCTATAGAGATTGAAAACCCTAACCACCCTGCAATAAAGAATCATACACTAAATCAAATCAATCAGCGAAATCATACTAGGGATTGTAAGAAATATTAGGGTTTTAAGAAAACCCTAACCTTATAATATCGAATAAATCCTCAGCTGCAGTTTTCTTTGGGATTCAAACCCTAACCTTGTAAAAAATATTAAGGGTTTTTACTTGATGAAGATCAGATATACAGATTCAACAATATTTTCGTATATAGAGAGTGAAAGAGAAGAGATCGGTGGTGGTGGTGGTGGTGGTGGTGGTGGGAGAAGGAAGACGCGGAGATAGGTTTTGCTGGAGAAAGAAAGAAGAAGAAACGGAAGAGTGAATGAGAAAGTGACTTCTCTCGATAACAAGAAGTTAGCCGAGTCAGTTTTGATCTGAATGGCTGAATAATGAACTAGACCGAGTCAGCTGAAAAGTGTAGGAAACCACACTCATTTTTCACACGCGTACAAGTGGGTTTAGTTGCGAATCGCAACAGAAAAACAGTTGCGAGTTTCGTAACTTTCTCTAACTGTTGCGAATTTTTTGCAACCAAAATTAGCAGCTGAAAATTCGCAACAGATTACAAGCTGTTGCTAATCCCCATATTTGGTGTTGTGAAAGAAGATGCACAAGACACTCAAGTTACTGACTGCAGTAGATGAGGTTATAAAAGACGAGGACCAAATGGAAGATGAAACCCAGGATAAGAATGTGGACACTCGTATTTCCCCAGAGATAACAACAGGGACACATCCACACAAAGAAGAAGAATGCAAAGAGTTAAAGTATCTCTTGTGGAGTTTGGAGATGTAAAATAAATGAGGCTCCAAATGTATAGCCCATGAAAGAAGCTGAGAAACTAGTTCTTTCTACTGCTTGTGCTGTAGGGGAGAATATCTCAGAGCGGAAAACTGGTTATGTGTTGGAATGGAAGAAACTAATAGAGCCAGTAGAAAATTGTGAAGAAAATCTGAAAGAAGGAAGAACTTCGGAATCAGAAGCATGGCAAAAGAAATCGGAAAACAATGAGTTAGAAGAGTGTTTGTTAAGTGCATTTTTTGCATATATTTAATGTTGAATCCATGCTAGTAATTGCTATATATTCTTGCGAATTATTGTATATTACTCTTGTTTTCTTTTATTTATGTTTTGCTAGGTGAATCGTCCAAAAGAAGTGAATTTGCACTTAATTGTGCAATAAAAGAAGTTAGCTATAAGCGGAGAAGGGTCAAAGACCAAGTGGAACTCGTTCAAACCTAGGAGTTCTTGCTATCACCTTGAAGAGGACGAAAATACAAAGCCAACGGCTAAAGAATGGAGTCATTCTGATTTCGTACGAAGAATCTACAAGCATTTGAAGCAATCCGAAGTTATCGAAAAGCAAAGAAGCACAGAATTTATATAGGCACCCCAGCTGTATTACTCAAGGCAGCCACGGAACAAGAACTGAATTGTCAGTAAAACTGACAGTTGACTGGAAGGTTAAAGGCGTCAGGTTCAACTACTCAGGGCACTTCATCTTCACTTTTCTTTACATGGGAAAATGCCGACGGTGATTGATGGAAAAGATACGAATCTGTGGAGGCTGTTGGTCGTGGGACTGAGCTGTAGTAGCTCAATGATAATGCTGTTGCCACATAACTCAGTGACGAGGAGGAGTTGAACCAGAGAGGGAGGTCTCGGTGGTGTTGTAGCTGGTGGTAGTTGTTGTGGATGGAGATTGGCAGTGCTTACCAGTGATCAACGGTTGAATGGAGATGTGATACTCGAGATCGAGATGAAGTCAGGGAGACCGAGTCATGATGGAAAGCTGAGCTGGTAATGTAATGGAGCTGCAGATGATGGCAGCAATGGAATGAGCCTTAGCAATGGACGATTGGCAGTGATGACAAGAGATGCTGATGATGATCAACGAGATGGAACTGATGTAGACGAAGTTAGAGCTCGACAGAAAAGCGTTGATGCTATTGATGAAGAGAAGTTGCTGCTCAGGGTCTTTGGTGAGAAGTGGATGAGTTTAGCCGAGAAAATTAAAGCAAGGGGACGCTGCATTGAGCTTGGTGACCACTGAAAGAATGAGTTTGCTGGCAGTAAAGAAGACGAGGGTCATTGATGATTTTTCTCGAGTTTGGAGCTGTTGACGACCATAGTGACGATAAGCTGATGATCATTGGTTGTTGCTGGTGATGTTAGGAAGAAGCTAAGAAGAGCTCGAGCTTGCACATGAATGAGTTCGGATGTTTTGGAAGTTAAGAAAAGATAGGAACAGTTGGGCAGAATTGAAGACGACGGCAGGTGATGGTTATACTCAGTGAGATAATCATGGAGCTGGCAGTGATCGAGAGAGAAATAATGGGCGCTGTGGAAGATAATAACTCGAGCTGTAATGGGTTTTGGTATTGGACAGGGATAGTCGAGATTCTTATGGAACTGCAAGTAGGAAAGAAATACTGAAAGTTACTGGAAAATTTACGGCTAGAAAGTTTCAGCCGTAAAACTGACGAGAAAGTAAGGGAAAACAGATACAGGAGAAGTTACGGACGGAAAATCTGGCCGAGGGAAAAGAAGAAGAAAATAGGCTGTCAGTTCCGTGGAATTGACAAGCCAAAGACTAAGCGGGCTGGACTTCTTTCAGGGCTTGTTCGGCACATGACGCGGCCCATGTGTGGGGTTATTCCACACGAGTTTGGCTAGGTTTTGGTGGAGTTTTGGCAAGTTTAACATCTTATTTCGATCGGGATTCGAGCACGGGACTTCTACAACTTGAATACTATTTAAGAAACACTTTTTAATCTAAAAACAAATCTGTACCTATCGGATCTCATCTCATATTATACTTTTGTTCTTCATAAAATATTCTAGGGTTTATCCCTTTAGGGGGAAACCGGGTAATTATGTAATCATGAGAAGCTAAACTTTATTGATTAAGGATGAATTCAATGTTCTAGCGTGAAGCTTTATTATTATACAAGTTTGTTATGAGTTTTAATCATCTTATCGTTTGTTTTCACTACATCTAATGTTTATGAGTGATTCTTAGATTGATTTAGGATGCATACTAGATTAGTCTATTGATTGCTCTATTGCTAGTATTGAGTTAGGAGATAAGTAATCGTCGAATAATTGATACAAAAGTATAAATCGCGAGACCTTGCAGAGGGATTCTGTGGAGGAATTGCGAGTGAAAATAACACCAACAAGTGGACCCTGAGCTAAGAGTTTAACTACTGGGATCAACCTAATTCACAAAGCCTAAAGCGTTCGATTGGATTACACCTTTACTGAGTTACTACTTGGTGGTTCGGTTGGATAGAATCTGATATTGGAGAGCTTCCGTATTCGTGGTAAAAGGAGTTTCGGGGATAGCACTGAGCTAGCTGCTATTCTACGGTTGGTGATGAATGGTTCTAACGAAGATAGATAAGTATATTAATCCAGTTTTCGTTTGGTAACGCGAAGGATTCCTTGATCATCTCTTTCATTTATTTGTTATTCTTATTTTACTTTAATCAAACAATCCCCCTTGTCTTTTATTATTTTGCTGAACTAAATAACATATCAATTGCACAGCTCTCTGTGGGAACAGTCTCTTACTACCGCTATATTACCAGTTAATTAGTGGGAAATATCTTGATTAATTTGTTGTGGTTACGACAGGCATCAAATTTTGGCGCCGCTGCCGGGGAGCGGTTGCTAATTGATTTGTTTTTTGTTTAGCTTGTTTTTAGATTTTTTGCTTTTATTTTTTATTTTGTTCTTGTGAGTCGTCATGTTTCCTCATGGAAATAACATGTACGGAGTACAAGATTACACATACAACAGTAGTAATCAATATGGTTTTCAATCTTAATATTATGACAACTACCAACCATTCCATGGGTATAATCAAAACCAATCTTTTGGCTATGATCAATATCCTGCGGAACCTTATGGTTATTCTCATGCATATCAACAACCTTATGACGGGTATGTAAGAGAAAACCCACAAGGATGGGGGGATATTTATGCTTCTAATCATGATTCTTCTAGTCTTACAGATCTAATGCACTGATTTATGGATAATATGGATCGGGAAAATTAAAAGTTGGACCAGCACATTCAAATGATGGATGAACACGACCAGGATATGGAAAGTTATGCTCCTAAAGATAGTTCTTCTCCTCTCGAAGATCTAATGCACCAATTTATGTGTAGTTTGGATCGGGAAAACCAACAGCTGGATGAACACAACTAAAAGACTGAAGATACACTTCAATAACTTTAAGAGGTTATTGAAAACTTGAGAAGAGAAATTGATCAAATTAAGAAGGAAGAAGTTTGGCCTCAAAGCCAAATCATTGCGACGTTCCCATGATCAATAATGGATATACGATTTGTTAGAGCATTGCTCGGTCGAACTCGCATGCGTTGCTATCTCAAGCATGTTTGTCAATGTTAGTGATCAAAACTATAAGTCTTGATTTCTAGTCTACTATAGCTAAGGTCTCGGACTAGGATAGAAAGTGTATTTGAGCTCAAGAACTCCATGGAAATCATCATACAAGATGAAGAACTACTCAAGGAACTGGTGGAACTTCATCGACTAAAAGGTATGTGGAGACTTGAACTTATCTATCACTCAAAAGTCTATTTATCTCATATCTTGAGAAAAAAGTCGTTTTGCTATATAGACTTTGATTATACACATTTGGTATTTCGATCCGAGTTTATCTCGCCTATCTATTTCTCGAAATATGTGTTGGTAAGATTTCGCTTTAGCCAAGTTCATCTTTACCTAGTGACAAGTCATGTTATGTTTCAATCACTTTGAAAATTGCTCTGACGAAAAATGGTTTGTGAATAACAACTATATAACGTCATCTGAGAATGTTTCAATGATTGAAATGAGAGTTTAGATTATATAACCATTGGTGGATATAAGCATTGTGTGGTAACAAATATATGTATAAGTCCTTATTCCTTGAACCGAAGTTTGCGAACTTTTTTGATCAAGAGAACCGGAATAGTGGCGTGAGTTAAGTCCGCGAACTGGCAGAAGTTCTCGACCCGAGAAAATATGCCGGAGTTTGTGAACTCCTTCCGGGAACTTAAGTCCGCGAAATTGACCTGGTTATATCTAAAAACGATTGTTCTTGAACTCATGTTTCTATAAACTAAGAAATGCTTTTGCAAACCGTGGTTATAAAGTACATGAACCGATTCGAGTGAATCAGATTGATTTTGCTTCGATTCTGTCTTGTGTAGTTACATAAGATCTAAGCAATTGAAAAACTCTCTAACTAGTTCATTTGAGTCATTTGAACTAGTTATGGTGAAGAAGAATATGGTTGATATGAAATTTCTCATATGGCTAACCATTTGGTTAACTATTATTGAACCAACAAATGTACAAGTTTGGGTACGGTTACACAAACCTAAAACGTGCATTTCATTTGTGTGTAACAAGCTAAGTTTTCGATCCAATGGTTGAAAGATATTAGCTTGAATCTAATTAGTTTTTCATCTAACAGTGAATATTGAATGTTTTGTTACCAAGCTAACATTGATTGCAAACCCTGGTTTGAAAGACTATATAAGGGAGAACTCTAGCAACTGGGAAACCTAATCCCCACACTTTACGTGTGATACTAGTTGTTCTAAGCTAGAGTCGATTCTACTTTAACCTTTGGTTTCTTCTTCTAAACTAGGTTAACGACTTAAATACTTCATTGGGATTGTGAAGCCAGACCGATACTACTTTCTCGTAGTTGTGTGATCTGATCTTGCCATAATCTATCATACGAGTTCAATTGAAAGAATTGGATTGAGATTATATCTCTGATAGGGCAAGATAAAAAGTAATCACAAACATCTTCGTCTCATCGTTTGTGATTCCACAATATCTTCTTTCGCCGCGTCGATTAAGATTATTATGAGGTGATTGATAATACTAGGGTGTTCTTTGGGAATCTAAGTCCAGGTTATCAATTGGTTCATGTTCACCTTGATTTATCAAAATACGAAACAAAACTCGTAGGTATATCTGTGGGAGACGGATTTATCTATTACTGTAGACTTTTCTGTGTGGTACAGATTTGTTTATTAAAGTCTTCGACTTTAGGTCGTAGCAACTCTTAGTTGTGGGTGAGATCAGCTAAGGGAATCAAGTGTGTAGTATCTTGCTGGGGTAAGAGACGTAGGAGCATAATTGTACCTTGGATCAGTGTGAGATTGATTGAGGTTCAACTACAGTCCAGACCGAAGTTAGTTTGGAGTAGGCTAGTGTCTGTAGCGGCTTAATACAGTGTGTGTTCAATCTGGACTAGGTCCCGGGGTTTTTCTGCATTTGCGGTTTCCTTGTTAACAAAATTATGGTGTCTGTGTTATTTCTATTACGCATTATATTTTGTTATATAATTGAAATATCACAGGTTGTGCGTTGTTCAATCAATTAGAATATCCGACCTTTTGGTTGTTGATTTAAATTGATTGACACTTGGATATTGGTCTTTGATACCATCCAAGTTATCTCTCTAGTATTTGATAAAGACTCGCAGATTTCTATTTGCTTGAGTACATATCAAATCGAGAGATTGAGATATAAACTCTTTGATATACTTTTTATCTAGATTGAGTCTGACTGTCTAGTTGATTCTCTAGAAAGTATATTAGAGTTTGTCCATACAGATTGCTAAGCGAAATATTGGGTATGGTTGTTGTATCCCCGCTTTTTCAATTGGTATCTGATCAGGAAAACACGTTTAAGACCTCATAAGTCTGTGTTTGTAGCGATCTGATTATGGACGAGTCTCTCTCTAATAACGTACATGTTCATAAATTATCAGATGATTTTCAAAGCTCACCGGAGACGACTGTCACATCTAGGTCAGTATCTAAACATTTTTTTAATGTAAAACCTGTTGAAGTCTTGGAAACACGCCTAGAAGAACAGTTGGGTGAACTTTCTGATGAAGGTGATTCAGATATTGATAGAGATGTTGATGAGGAAGTCTCTGAGTATGTGAAGGTTTTGAATTCGTTAGAAAAGAAGAAGATGACAACTTCTCATGTCACTCCTCTTCTGACTCCTCTCTGTCGAGAAAACAAGAAATTGAGAAGATGTTACGCAAGTGTTTATGTTTCGAATCATTCTAACGAATCGATCCTCAAGGATTCTAAGGAAAACCTACGTATGAAGTCATTTGAATGTGATAATCTCCATCAAAAGTATTTTTTGTTGGAAGAGAAACTTGCAGAACCTGAAGCAAGGATTAACTCCCAGCAAACAAGTTTTGACGACAGAGAAAGCATTTATCTCGCTCGATAAAACCGCCTTGAGACTGATTTAACTGCTGATCTTGATAAAATCAAGATGTTGGAAGATGACTTGAAAAAGTTCAATACTTGTTCAATCAAATTAACCACTATGCTATGAGCAAGTAAAAATCATCGTGATACACGAGGATTGGGCTATAAGGGAATAGATGCTCCAAGTACTAGCAAAGAGATAAAAAATTTCAAGGCTAGTGATTCTTCTCAACAAAAGGTTTCCATTGATGACAAAAGTTAAATACCTTCGCCGGCAATTAACGTTCGAAAGAGCAAAGTATATCAACCTCCAAAGTCAGCACATACGAATCGAGGTAAGAAAATTCCTTATGTTTTCCACTATTGCGGAAATAAAGATCACCTAGAAAGCAGATGTCGTTTCCGTATAAGGAATGAAAAACTTCATATGTTCTTGTTTGGGCGTCACAAGAAGTTGTGAAACCAAGATCATATGTTAAGGCTAACCCCCTTAATGCTACAGGTTGTAACTATCCAACCTTTAGACAAAGGAATCAGTGTTGTGATAAACCTATTTTTTCCTATAAACTTCATACGTATCCTTTTCACAATCGTAATGGTTATCAAAAGGATAACTTCGTAAAGACGAAGACAAGATCCGATGTTCCCAGTTGGAGAAAGACTAACTTGCAAAAGAATAGTAAATCCAATCCTCTTTCGAGAAATCTTGAAGAGAGTAACAGGAAGAAGGTTCTGGTTGTTTCTAAACGCACTCATAAGTGGGTTCCAAAGAAAGTCAATGACACTTTGACTGTGAAAAGGAATGATCTCCCAGAAAATTCCATGACTATGGAGAAGGCAGTATCCATGATGTTGGAACTTAAAGAGTTCTTTGGAAAGATGGATTTGGATGTGAAAGGTTATAAAAGTGATATCTTTCATGATAATCCAAAAGTCACTTGTGGTGAGCGAGACATTGTTCACCTCAACACAACTTGAGTGTGTTTTAAGTGCATCCTCACCAAGGAATGACCTGTTATGTATACGGTGAGGGAAACACGAAAATTGGGGCGCACAGATTATGTTTGGTAAGGCTGTAGAATTCAATTGGATTCATCTAAAAAGGTATGTCTATAAACTTGAGAAATATTTGTGCTTTTATTTTATTAGAGAACTTATAATGATTCACGTACCTTTCTTATCGTTCTTTTCTACCTAACTTGATCTGTGTTTAAGGTTCTTAAATTTTTAGATTTGAAAATAATAGTTCGGGGTGTTTGGACTACATGGTACACATATCATGTATACATAACATCATTTAAAATCAAAATCCAGGGGTTTAGGTACGCATACCCGTTTGCATACTGCTCCAGGATACGAAAATTCATTTGCAATCCCGTATGCATACTTGACGTCGATATTCGGTAAATTTGTTTTGGCCGTAACTTCTTCGTCCGAACTCGGAATTACCTCATTATTTTTGCATTCTCTTCCTCTTTGAATTATCTTCAAAATGGTGATCATAAATCCTAAATGTGAATGAGTTTAGGTTGGTCGTTGTCCTGTATCTTGTTTTTGAGTGTTTTGCTCCGTTTCGTCGCACTTGCTCTACTGGACTTGGGCACTTGGATTCTTGGAGTAATTATCTTCTAAGCTCATTTGTAGCTTTTACAAGAATGATGTTGGTGAATCACAAAGAAGGAAATTCAAGAATGGGCGGTAGTACGCATTGATATGGCATTCTTGAATGTTCACAATCATCTTATGTGAACTATGATGCATGGTCTTTAATGACTTTGTATGTTCTTCTTTGTTAAGAAAATATTTTTATACGATTTTGGTAACCACTCTTGGTGTAAATCCATGCGAAAAAGATTGATTCTACCTTCAAAGGGCAAAGATTTTTTTGCAGTATTAATCTTTGTGATTTTATATATTGCAATATGTTATGGGATATGTGTGTTTGCGTCCGTGAACTATTATTGTCCCATACCATGTCAAAAGCTATCTCGTTTATATGTCGATATGCATGTATTGATACAAGATCGATGAACTTTTGACAAACAAAAGTTAAGCCTATTATGTCAATTCGTCGATGGAAGATAGGTTAAAAATCTTTTGTTTACAAGGATTATGTATATTGTATATCGTTATGCAAATAGTGATGGAAAATAGAATGAATCCTTGTATATTCCGCAGTATTGATCTTCCCTGATTCATATTTTATGTATTACTGTGAGGCTCCGTAAGTTATCTCATATTGAGCACTATTGACTGAGTTGATTATTTTCTTATGATTAACTTAGTTATTGCTCCATATATTCTCTTATGTCGAGCATAATCAATTAAATTCATCACTTTTTGTGGTAAATTTGATTTTATATTTCCGATTAGATTAATTATGGGTTCTCTTGTGCTTAATTTAATTGAGTTTTTAGATTCAAATTGATACTTGTATGTGATTTGTTATGTCCAAAGAAATCCTTCTTTTCTTTTGAAATTAAGGTCGCTCTTGTTGTTCTTTAGGGAATGACATATTATGGGGGAGAGTTCTTAATTGAACTTGTGCTTAATTGCTAAATCTTTGTGGGGAGTGCGGTTGTGGAATATTATAGGGGTTATCTTGTATCTTTAAACTCCTTGATGAATGCATTTAGCTTCGTCTTTATGATTGCATCTAAACAAGATGATATATGCTTATTTTTGGTCATGAAACATCTCTTTCGGAAATTTCATTAGGATCTCGTTCTTGTACCTTTATCAATTTTATTGACAAAATGAGGGAGAATTAATATGTAGTTCACACTACAAATACATATGGTTTTCGGATCATTATGTAAGGGGGAGTGGTTTCCATGGGAGATGGAGTATTGACTAAGGGGGAGTGATATAATCACCATAGTATTGTTGTTGAAGTTATGATACAATTGAACTTTGACGTTGTGTAATGATACTATGACACTGTATAACAATGATTGAGAACTCTTGTTTTCTCATTGTTATAGCTATGGATTTTCAACAACGATGATACTGAACTTACAACATTTGGGATCATTGGAGTACTTGGAAGTGACGAAGATTTCGAGTAATGTTGAAGATTAGACATGTGGAATAGGAGCTACAAAAGTTAATTCATTTATTTTTGTATTCCATATGTATTGATAGTTTTTTCACTAAAATTGACAAAAGGGGGATATTGTTAGATCATTTCTCGGTCGAACTCGCATGCGTTGCTATCTCAAGCATGTTTGTCAATGTTAGTGATCAAAACTATAAGTCTTAATTTCTAGTCTACTATAGCTAAGGTCTCGGACTAGGATAGAAAGTGTAGTTGAGCTCAAGAACTCCATGGCAATTATCATACAAGACGAAGAAATACTCAAGGAACTGGTGGAACTTCGTCGACTAAAAGGTATGTGGAGACTTGAACTTATCTGTCACTCAAAAGTCTATTTATCTCCTATCTTGAGAAAAAAGTCGTTTTGCTATATAGACTTTGACTATACACATTTGGTATTTCGATCCGAGTTTATCTCGCCTATTTATTTCTCGAAATATGTGTTGGTAAGATTTCGCTTTAGCCAAGTTCATCTTTACCTAATGAAAAGTCATGTTATGTTTCAATCACTTTGAAAATTGCTCTGACGAAAAATGGTTTATGAATAACAACTATATAACGTCCTCTGAGAATGTTTCAACGATTGAAATGAGAGTTTAGATTATATAACCATTGGTGGATATAAGCATTGTGTGGTAACACATATATGTATAAGTCCTTATTCCTTGAACCGAAGTTTGTGAACTTTGTTAATCAAGAGAACCGGAATAGTGGCGTGAGATAAGTCCGCAAACCCAGTCCGCGAACTGGTGGAAGTTCTCGACCTGAGAAAATCTGTCGGAGTTTGTGAACTCCTTCCGGGAACTTAAGTCCGCGAACCCAGTCTGCGAACTTGAGTTGGTTATATCTAAAAACGATTGTTCTTGAACTCAAGTTTATATAAACTAAGGAATGCTTTTACAAACCGTGGATATAAAGTTCATGAACCGATTCGAGTTAATCAAATCATTTTTGTTTCGATTGTGTCTTGTGTAGTTACATAAGATCTAAGCAATTGAAAAACTCTCTAACTAGTTCATTTGAGTCATTTGAACTAGTTATGGTGAAGAAGAATATGGTTGATATGAAATTTCTCATATGGCTAACCATTTGGTTAACTATTGTTGAACCAACAAATGTACATGTTTGGGGAAGGTTACACAAACCTAAAACGTGCATTTCATTTGTGTGTAACAAGCTAAGTTTTCGATCCAACGGTTGAAAGATATTAGCTTGAATCTAATCAGGTTTTCATCTAACAGTGAATATTGAATGCTTTGTTACCAAGCTAACATTGATTGCAAACCCTGATTTGAAAGACTACATAAGGGAGAACTCTAGCAACTGGGAAACCTAATCCCCATATTTTACGTGTGATACTAGTTGTGCTAATCCAGAGTCGATTCTCATTTAACCTTTGGTTTCTTCTTCTAAACCAGGTTAATGATTTAAAGACTTCCTTGGGATTGTGAATCCAGACCGATATTACTTTCTCGTAATTGTGTGATATGATATTTCCATTTTCTATCGTACGAGTTCAATTGAAATAATTGGCTTGAGATTATATATCCGATAGGGCAAGATAAAAAGAAATCACAAACATCTTCGTCTCATCATTTGTGATTCCACAATATGCTCTTTCGACGCGTCGATTAAGATTATTGCGAGGTGATTGATAATAATAGGCTGTTCTTCGGGGATATAAGTTCGGGTTATCAATTGGTTCATGTTCACCTTGATTTATCAAAATACGGAACAAAACTCGTAGGTATATCTGTGGGAGACGTATTTATCTATTACTATAGACTTTTCTGTGTGGTACAGATTTTTTTATTAAAGTCTTCGACTTTGGGTCGTAGCAACTCTTAGTTGTGGGTGAGATCAGCTAAGGGAATCAAGTGCGTAGTATCCTGCTGGGGTAAGAGACGTAGGAGCATAACTGTACCTTGGATCAATGTGAGATTGATTGGGGTTTTAACTACAGTCCATACCGAAGTTAGTTTGGAGTAGGCTAGTATCTGTGGCGGCTTAATATAGTGTGTGTTTAATCTGGACGAGGTCCTGGGGTTTTTCTGCATTTGCGGTTTCCTCGTTAACAAAATTCTGGTGTTTGTGTCATTTCTATTCCGCATTATATTTTGTTATATAATTGAAATATCACAGGTTGTGCGTTGTTCAATCAATTATGATATCCGACCTTTGGTTGTTGATTTAAATTGATTGACATTTGGATATTGGTCTTTGGTACCATCCAAGTTATCTCTCTAGTATTTGATAAAGACTCGCAGATTTCTATTTGCTTGAGCATATATCAAATCGAGAGATTGAGATATAAACTCTTTGATATACGTTTTATCTAGATTGAGTCTGAATGTCTAGTTGATTCTCTAGAAAGTATATTGGAGTTTGTCCATACCGATTACTAAGCGAAATATTGGGTGTGGTTGTTGTACCCCCGCTTTTTTCACGATTCATGAGAATCTTGAAGATGAGCAACCTTTGGAAAGTCCTTGCAATAATGGTAATGTTATTCCAACTCCGGGTCATGATAACAATCACTCGCCTACTCAAAGGGAGAAGAATGGATATGACATAATTGTTGTTATAAATGGTGCAACGTACTCAAATAATGATTTTAGGATTTGCACCAACGAACTAGACTTTCTAGGAGATGATTTTGATTCTGATGACGAGGTTGTTGAAGAGACAGGGATTGAGAATGGAACCAAATTTATTGAAGTTGTGGAAGACCCAATTGAGCTAGCCAAGGATTATAATGATGCCGAGATTTTGATTTAAGAAACAACTGATGAAGAATGGCTAAATATTTTGATAGAGGACCACAATACAAACGAGGTAAATAATTCATTGCAATTCTTTAAGAATGATGAGGATCCTGTAATACAAGAGATTGTGGAAGGTTTGTCTAATCCTCTGCATATTTCAAATTTTTTTGATCCACATTACTTAGGATTGAGTATTTGTTCTTCTAAAATTCTTAAGGATTATTTTACTTCTAATTATCTACCACTTGATGTGTTTGATTCTAGCATTTTGCATGTTCACCGAGACGAACCTATAGAAGTTCCCATATTTTATGTTCTCTATCCACTTCCAAGTGTAGAAAGGACTAAGAGTGGGGGAAACTTCCAAGCTATAACAATTTCATTATTCGTATGTTGTGTTAACAATTGTTTGAAGTTGTTACTAGAGTTGCAGATTTTTTTCTGGGCAGACTACCAGGTTTTTAGATTGTTGGTTTACGGACGATAACAAGAATGTCAGGCTGAGGACGTTAAACTAAGCGCTAAATGGGAGGCAACCCATAGGTTTTGTATCTTAAACCCTTTTATTTTATTTTTGTTTTCATATCATATTTGCATCCCCATGCTTAATTTCATTGAGTCCGGAATCTATTTTAGAAGAAAATTATGACGAATACCTTTTCATCAGAAACAATTCAGACTGCACGTAGTTCAGTCCAGAGACCATGATTGTCAGGCCGTTTATAGAAACACTGTGCCCTTTTGATACTTTGTATAAAACACGTAGATGAACAACTTTTGTGAAATGATGTTTTTTCCAAATTCCTTACCAATTTGTACAGTTTTTGCGTTTTATCTGCTATTACGTCAGAATTCAGAATTTTCGGTTTTACACATTGAGGACAATATGAAGTTTAAGTGTGGGGGAGTCTTTTGCATATAGATTTTTTAGCCTTTTTTGAGTCAAAATTTTCAAATTTTTTGTATATATTTGAATAAAACCTATAACTTGTAGAGATTTTAGAGTCACTAGCATACTTCTAGGTATGTTTACATAGAGATTTCTGACCGGCATAACTGAACTTGGAAGTGTTAGGGAACTACGGTCCGATTTCTTACTTGTTAGAGTGTTAAATAATGGATTTAATCATGCCGATGATGCAAATGAGGAACAGGGAGAAATGCATTATTAGAGTTGTTGATCAATCATTAGTGGAGGCTACCTATTTTCAAATCAACAGAGGCACCAGACCAAATTTTCTTTGTAGCTAACTAAGGAGCTTTCTTTTGAGTGTCTGTACGTTAATTCCGGGTAGAATGGTGAGCTACCCAACCTCCCACCAATAGAAGCACTACTATTTGATCTCTTGAGTGCTAATTTTGTCAATCATGAGGGTGACGTCTATAGATGAAAACCACCTTCTTGTAGTTTGATTTGCAGTTAGTACCATTCTCTCTCGCCAACAACAGGTCCATAGAAACATACCATCATCATCAACAGGGGAGCGACATCAAAAATATACAAGGAAAGTTGAAGACGTTTAAGGTTTACAAGCAATAATACAAGGAAGAGCAAATTTCATATCCAAGTAAAGCAACATACAATGAGCAGATTTTCACGTCCAAGTTGAAGACTTATTTACAAGAGTGAAGAAAATCAAAAGATGAGAGTTATTGAAGTTTAGGATACAAACACAATACAAGTTGTGAAGAACAAAGTGGTAAAGTACTTCTTTCATGGCCATGTTAAGTTTAATTTCGTCATTATTTTTGTAGTTGCAATCTTTTTTTCAAAAAAAAAAAGACACAAGAAAAAAAAATATAAAATACAAAAAGAAAAAAAATCAAAAAAAATGAAAAAAAAATACAAAAAGATTTGCATTTAGGTTGTTATTTGTTCAATAAGGCCATGAGGAAGAAAAATCTATAAGGAAGTTTCAAGCAACAAGGAAATTGAGGAAAAGAGTTACAAATTGTCAGAGTTATACGAAGTTCAAGAGTTTATCATCAACAGTTGAAGACCGAAGACAAATACCAAGAAGATGAAGAAAACGAGTCGAAGAAAGGAAGACGTTTCTATTGGATGCTGTGAGAGTGGTGATATCATTACTTCCGATCGGATATGAAGGTGAGTGAGTACTCCCATCCTTACATAGGGTTGATTTCCTTTCTTAGATTCATCAGAAAAATTCTTTTATTTCCCACGATCTTGTGGGGTCTCTAAAAATAATTCGGAAGGTTTTCTTCCCACCATTCAACGTGTGTAGAATTTCTCTTTTCAATCCTACCTGCACACATGTGAGACCCATAAAAAAGCCGTCTTATTGAGTGCAATTATCATAAAATCCTTGTTAAGTGAGGTAGAAGTCGAGGCGAAATGCTTATTGATCGCTCTCAAGCACGTGTTCTCTCATTATGGTGTGGTTTTCTCACTCAACATTTAAGAATGAGAATATTTTTTTGGGTATCTATAACTTCTTATTATTAGCATGCAGAAAATCTATGTCCTCATAGCTCTTTGGATGCTTGGGAAGCTGGAACACTTTGAAGTTGGAGTAGGTTTTGTGGGTATACCTCTCGTAAGCCCTCACGAGACTATAAATCGTCCATTAGGGACACCTAGGGGTTTAAAGGCCTGTTGCACATGCTAAGTGCAACCGTTTCCTCAATGACATGGAGTTGTTGTATTGTATTTTAGATAGTTTTCTCAAGGACTAGCTAAAGCCAAGTGTGGGGGATTTTGTTAAGTGCATATTTTGCATATATATAGTGAATCCATGCTATAATTGCTATATATTCTTGCGAATTATTGTATATTACTCTTGTTTTCTTTTATTTATGTTTTGCTAGGTGAATCGTCCAAAAGAAGTGAATTTGCACTTAATTGTGCAATAAAAGAAGTTAGCTATAAACGAAGAAGGGTCAAAGACCAAGTGGAAATCGTTCAAACCTAGGAGTTCTTGATATCACCTTGAAGAGGACGAAAATACGAAGCCAACGGCGAAAGAATGGAGTCATTCCGATTTCGTACGAAGAATCTACAAGCATTTGAAGCAATCCGAAGTTGTCAAAAAGCAAAGAAGCATAGAATTTATATAGGCACCCCAGCTGTATCAAGGCAGCCACGGAACAAGAACTGAACTGGAAGGTTAAAGGCGTCAGGTTCAACTACTCAGGGCACTTCATCTTCACTTTCTTTACACGGGAAAATGCCGACGGTGATTGATGGAAAAAATACGAATCTGTGGAGGCTGTTGGTCGTGGGACTGAGCTGTAGTAGCTCAATGATAATGCTGTTGCCACATAACTCAGTGACGAGGAGGAGTTGAACCAGAGAGGCAGGTCTCGGTGGTGCTGTAGCTAGTGGTAGTTGCCCTCGATGGAGATTGGCAGTGCTTACCAGTGATCAACGGTAGAATGGAGCTGTGATACTCGAGATAGAGATGAAGTCAGGGAGACCGAGTCATGATGGAAAGCTGATCTGGTAATGTAATGGAGCTGCAGATGATGGCAGCAATGGAATGAGCCTTGGCAATGGACGATTGACAGTGATGACAAGAGATGCTGCTGATGATGAACGGGATGGAACTGATACAGACGAAGTTAGAGCTCGACAGAAAAGCGTTGATGTTGTTGATGAAGAGAAGTTGCTGCTCTGGTGAGAAGTTGATGAGTTTAGCCGAGAAAATGAAAGCAAGGGGACGCTGCATTGAGCTTGGTGGCCACTGAAAGAATGAGTTTGCTGGCAGTAAAGAAGACGAGGGTCATTGATGATTTTGCTCGAGTTTGAAGCTGTTGACGACCATAGTGACGATAAGCTGATGATCATTGGTTGTTGCTGGTGATGTTAGGAAGAAGCTAAGAAGAGCTCGAGCGTGCACATGAATGAGTTCGGATGTTTTGGAAGTTAAGAAAAGATAGGAACAGTAGAGCAGAACTGAAGACGATGGCAGGTGATGGTTGTACTCAGAGAGATAATCATGGAGCTGGCAGTGATCGAGAGAGAAACAATGGGTGCTGTGGAAAATAGATCGAGCTGTAATGGGTTTTGGTATTGGACAGGGATAGTCGAGAGTCGTATGGAACTACCGGAAAAGAAGGAAAGAAATACTGAAAGTTACAGGAAAATTTACGGCTAGAAAGTTTCAGCCGTAAACCTGACGAGAAAGTAAGGGAAAAAAGATACAGGAGAAGTTACGGACGGAAAATCTGGCCGTGGGAAAAGAAGAAGAAAATACGCTGTCAGTTCCAAGGAACTAACAAGCCAAAGACTAAGAGGGCTGGACTTCTTTCAGGGCTTGTTCAGAACATGGCGCGGCCCATTGGCTATGTGGGGTTATTCCACACGAGTTTGGCTAGGTTTTGGTGGAATTTTGGCAAGTTTAACATCTTATTTCGACCCGGATTCGAGCACGGGATTTCTACAACTTGGAGACTAAGAAACACTTGTTAACCTAAAAAGAAATCTCTACCTCTCGGATCTCATCTCATATTATACTTTAGTTCTTCATAAAATATTATAGGGTTCACCCCTTTAGGGGGAAACTGGGTAATTGTGTAATCATGAGAAGCTAAACTTTATTGATTAAGGATGAATTCAATGTTCTAGTGTGAAGCTTTATTATTATACAAGTTTGTTATGAGTTTTAATCATCTTATCTTTGTTTTCACTACATCTAATGTTTATGAGTGATTCTTAGATTGATTTGGGATGCATACTAAATTAGTATATTGATTGTTCTATTGCTAGTATTGAGTTAGGAGATAAGTAATCGTCGGATAATTCATACACAGGTACAAATCGCGAGACCTTGCAGAGGGATTCTGTGGAGCAATTGCGAGTGAAGATAACACCAGCAAGTGGACCTTGAGCTAAGAGTTTAACTACTGGGATCAACCTAATTCACAAAGCCTAAGCGTTCGATTGGATTACACCTTGAGTGAGCTACTACTTGGTGGTTCGGTTGGATAGAATATGATATTAAAGAGCTTCCGTATCCGTGGTAAAAAGGAGTTTTGGGGATAGCACTGAGATAGCTACTATTCTACGGTTGGTGATGAATGGTTCTAACGAAGGTAGATAAGTATACTATAATCCAGTTATCGCTTGGTAACGGCAAAGGATTTCTTGATCATCTCTTTCTTTTATTTGTTATTCTTATTTTACTTTAATCAAACAATCCCCCTTGTCTTTTATTATTTTGTTAAACTAAATAACATATCAATTACACAGCTCTCTGTGGGAACGATCTCTTACTACCGATATATTACCAGTTAATTAGTGGGAAATATCTTGATTAATTTGTTGTGGTTACGACACGCATCAGTGTTTCTTGAAGGTGGAGGAAGAAACTGAAACACTTGGTGCAAGAGAAGACCCGCATAAAGATGTCACATATAGTATTGTGCAAGTTAAGAACCATGAGGAGCAATGCAATGAAACTGCAAGGATGATACCTCCATGTGTGATAAACCAAATGAAGAGGTTAGTTAAAAATGATATATATAAGATCCAAATTTTTAATGTTGTTTTTCATCAGTTGAGTTTACTTAAAACCGCCATTCTCTTCCTCAATCTACACTCCTTAACTGATGTAGTGTCCCCTGCAGAATTGCGAAATACTAGTTAATCTTGGTGAGAAAATTGGAAGTCTCGAGGTAAAAAGTACAATCCACAGTGAAGACGATTCAGCCAAAATGAACTCATCAGTTGAAGAAAAGTTAGTAGGAGAAGTAGGCGGAGAGTGTAATAATGAAGCCTCCAATCCTGAACCCGGGATTCCTCAAAAGACTAGGGAATTGTGCCTGAATCTCAAACTCGTGATGTGCTCCTTAAAACAAAGAGGACTGGAAATGATGAAGATCGCAAGGACGTTGTACCTGTTGGAAATGGAAACATTGGGGAAATATCTCTAGTATATACTACGGGAAAGGAATACTTGATGAAAGAAGCCCATATTAAGGAAAGAGAAGAAAATGAGTACCTAAAAACAGAAATTGTACAAGAGGTCCGGGAATACAAAGTGAGCTCTATCTAATATATCTATTTAAATTCTCCAGTCAGTTTAACTTTATATATTTTACAGGTGAGAACTCTAGTACCAATGAAAGCAGTGAAAAGCAGATACATGGTGAAGAAGGATTTGTTGAGGAACCATGCCCGACATCAGTTAGAAAGGATACTGTTACAGAAAGTCGTCAAGAAGCCCATGCAAGAGAGCCATTCATAGAAACATACATGAAGCTTGAACCCGCAAAATCGGATAATGATCTGATAGCTGACCAGATTGCAAAGACTAATGAGGCAACAGAGATCACAAAGGATGGAACTCTAATAGAAGAAATCCAAGTAAGAGAGACTAATCTCGTATTTTTCCTCTTCTTGTTTAAGCACTACTTTTTGGTTGGATAAGTGCAAGCATTTACAGTTAATGGGTCTTGCAGTGACTTGAGGATGTCAATGCAAACAAGAAAACTGAGATGCTGATCACAAAAGAAGATGAAGTGTCTAAGATCCTAACTTAAATTTAGCTATAATGCACTATACCAAATTCCCGGATTCGCAACAGGCATTCGTAGCGGCTTATGGGACGTTACAAAAGATTCGTAACAGGATATATCCGTTGCTAATTTTTTAAAATTCCTAACAGGGTTTAGCCGTTACAAATATTTTTTAAGCGTGCCAGTCACACGCTTGGTCACACTTGGATATTTTTTTCCACCCAAAGCAGAAACAGGCAGAGGATATTTCCTCCCCCTCTTTATCTTACCCATACATCTCGAGTCTCGACTATTCCCCATTCTTCTTCATCTCTTTTTTTCTCCGCCTTCTCTCTCTTCTTTTCTCTTTTGTCGATCAAAGCCTCTTCCATACGGATCTGCAAAGTTCTAATGAGTGTGTTGGTATCCCAATAGAGTGTCCATGATATTTGCTTGTCCTGTACAAAGAGAGACGGAGAGAATAAGAAATTAGAGTTTCAGCGATAGATGGATTTCAAAAAATTAGGGTTTCAATACACAGAGAAAGTAGTGAAAACGAAGGTGAAAATTAGCTGAAGTCTTGAGTATAGAGAAAAGAAAGCGAGAAAAGGATGATTTAGATCTTAATCTTTCGGAGATGGGTTCATTTTTAAATCTGTGAAGTTTGTGAATATTTTACAGAGTGGGTTCGAGTTGAAATTGATGAGGGATTATAGGATGAGCTGATGCTGTGAATCAGTGATGAATAAAATGGATTTCTGGAGTTGAAATTGATTTTGGGCGTTTTCAAGTTGTTCAGTGAGTTCGACTTGGTATGGACAAGAATACTGAGGTCGATGGGTTTTACTCGATTTGAGTTTTAACCCCAGTATCTGTAAGAGATTAGCTGTTGGTGGATGTTTACTGTGAGAATTCAAGAATTGAAGAAGAAACTGTTTCAGTTGATTTGAAAGATGGTGGTACTGTGTTGATGGGTCCTGGTGGTGATTTAGGTCAGGTGAATAAAGAGATGATGATACTGATTTTGGTTGTGTTGTGTAATTGAAGATCATGGATGAAGAAGGATTGTTGTTCATTGTCGTTGTGGTGATGGTGAGTTTGTTTGATGTTGTCAAGTTCAGAGATAGAGATGTTCATTGAACAACTTAGCAGAGAGAATTCGTGAATATCTTCCACAGTTTTCTTGTGGAGATTGTAATCTTATTTATATTAGGAAATCATAGGATTTGTTACACATTTAGAGGATATCCTTAACAAACAAATAAGGATTCAAAACAGTTAAAAAGACCTAGTCTGTTGCTAATGAAGGAGAGTTGTTGAGAGTCTTTGGGGAGACTAGGTCACGTACTAACACCGCCCCTCAAGTTGTGCTGGAGTTGACGGATGTGCAACTTGGATCGAAGAAGCTGAAACCTCGGTGATGGAAGCCCCTTCGTAAATATATCAGCCAGTTGGTCTCGAGAACTAATGAAACGAACACAAAGTTTCTTTTCTGCAACCCGTTCCCTAACAAAGTGATAATCAATTTCTATATGCTTAGTACGAGCATGAAACACCGGATTCGCCGTCAAATATGTGGCACCCAAATTGTCACACCAGAGGATGGGTGCCGAAACTAAGATACCCATCTCTGATAATAAGGACTGTATCCAAACTAATTCTGATGTGCAATGGCAACACCTCTATATTCTGCCTCTGTGCTTGACCTGGAAACCGTCTTCTGTTTCCTGGCACTCCAAGAAATAAGATTACCACCAAAAAAGTTACAATAACCACTAGTAGACCTCCGGTCATCCAAACTGCCAGCCCAGTCAGCATCCGAGTAAGCCTGTAGAGTAAAATCTGAGGATGGTCTAATGTGTAAACCATAGTCTATGGTGCTCTTCAGATAACGTAGAATACGTTTGACACTCTCCCAGTGTTCGACAAACGGATCATGCATATATTGGCATACCTTATTTACAGCGACAGAAATATCCGGCCGAGTAAGATGAAGATATTGTAAAGCTCCTACGACACTGCGATATAACGTAGGATCAGCCATTTTCTCAGTACCTTGCTGCCGCAACTTGGTACTCGACGACATTGGAGTTAATACCGGTTTAACCCCATCCAGCTTCGTTCGCTTCAGCAGGTCAGAAACATATTTGCGCTGAGTGAGGGCTACTGATCCCTTGCTGCGCAACACCTCGATGCCCAGAAAAAAATGAAGGTCTCCCATATCCTTTATAGCAAATTCCAATCCAAGGTCCCGTATGAGATTATTGATGGATTGTTGATCAGACCCTGTGACTATAATGTCATCAACATAAACAAGTAAGTATGTCACAGAAGACGCTCTTCGTAAAACACACAGAGATGTATCTGCCACAGAGGCTGTGAAACCCAGGGATAAAAAATAAGTGCTCAACCTCGAGAACCAGGCCCTGGGAGCCTGCTTAAGTCCGTACAACGACTTGTGTAATTTACATACATGAGTAGGACGAGCTGGATCTACAAAGCCTGGCGGATGCTTCATATAGACTTTTTCATCTAAGCGACCATGCAGAAATGCATTTTCAACGTCTAGTTGATTTAACGGCCATTGATTCATTACCGCAATCGATAGGACCAGTCTGATAGTGCATGGTTTAATGATAGGGCTATACGTCTCACCGTAATCAACACCCTCATGTTGATTGAATCCTTTCGCAACAAGCCGAGAGCTTCTGGAGAGGCTTAACTATACCTGACTTTGCTCGTGTCTGCATAGAGTGTGTAGGCACAGCTGCAGTGACGTCTGTATTTGCTGTTGTTCGAGACGAGGTGGGCAACGGGACTGATGACGCCGTCGACATTGCATCTGACATAGTTGTTGAAACCGGTACTGAAGAGGCATCAGGGAGCGATAACTGCGTGCTTGCAGTATCAGCCGCACTTGGAGAGGCTACAGACGGAAGTGGTGAACCATGACTCGAACTTGCAGCAGCCAAGGGTATAGCCAGGTGCTCAGCAGAACTACTCTCAACATTACCAGGTAAATTTGGTGTAACACAGCCATGAGATACATTCATAAAAGGCGAATGATGAAAGACACTTGTGTCAGATGGTAGCATACCTTTAGATTGCTGAGTTTGATGCTGTTGTTTGGCCATAAATGGAAAGGTATGTTCTACAAAACGTACATGCCGAGAAACATAAACTTTGCCACTCTCTGGATGGAGACACATATAGCCTTTGTGGGAGTTGTTATAGCCTATAAATACACAAGGCAAAGAACGAGGCTCTAGCTTATTGGAGTTATAAGGACGCAAACAAGGGTATGCCAAGCAGCCAAAGACCCTTAGGAAAGAGTAATCAGGTTTTTTGTTAAACATCAATTCTAATGGAGTCGTACTGACACTTCTGGATTTTGGAATGCGATTTATTAGAAAGCAGGCAGTGCAAAAGGCGTCAGACCAAAAGGAGTAGGGCATTGATGCTTGAAAAAGGAGGGCTAAACCAGACTCAGTCACATGACGAATTCGCCTTTCAGCAATTCCGTTTTGTGCAGAGGTATGCGGACAAGTGAATCTGTGCTGAATGCCAGAGTTGTTCAAATAAGATGTAAACTTTTTGTATTCCAAAGCATTGTCAGACTGAAAGATTTTTATCCTATGATTTGTCAGATTTTCAACTTGCTTCTGAAAGAGAATGAATGTATTCAAAGCTTCAGAGCGTTGAACTAAAGGAAAAATCCAAGTAAAATGGGAATAAACATCCATTATCAACATGTAATACCTAAAACCAGTTCTAGACAATTTTGGGGAAGTCCAAATGTCTGATACAACTAAGCTTAAAGGAGTATCATATGAGGTACTACTAAGAGAGAAAGGTAGTCTCTTACTCTTGCTTACATGACACGAGTGGCAGTAATCAAAAGATTTATTAGAAACATGCAAAGAAAATCTATGACAGATACTGGAGACTGTTCTGATCATTGGATGACCAAGGCGTTGATGCCACACTGGTAGTGTCGTAGCAACATGAATTTGAGGCTTGATGAGATGATCTAGCTTGTCCAAGGCATCAAACACGTAGAGACCATTCCTATTCAGGCCACGCAGCAGCAGCTCCCCCATCAAATTGTCCTTCACAAAGAAGTGAGAAGTGTGAAACTCAAAGAATACGTTATTGTCTTTACAAAATTGCGAAACAGAAAGCAGGTTTCTTTTAATATCAGGTACATGAAAGATGTTATTCAACGAAAACACCCTGGCATGATGAGTAAAAGATGCATGACCAACATGGGAAATACGTGCACTATTACCATTACCAACTTCTACTTGTTCTGTCCCGTCATACTCATGAGGAATTGCTAAATTCCGGAAATCTGACGTCAAATGATGTGTCGCGCCTGAATCAGTAACCCAGTTGGTGTTTGGATCTGTACCAGGAAGCGCTATATAGGCAGACGGATTCCTGGGTTTCTGTGTATTCGGCTTCTCATACTGAACCAACAACGTGGTGCCTGGTGACCATCCTTTTTGCATATCTGACAGGGTTCCTCAGATGGAATGGATGAGTGCTCTCCACGGTCCTGTGAGGTGAAACGCCGCTGCTGACTGTTGTGCTGGTGTTGGTTCCTGTTAACAGTTAGGTGATTCTGAGAACTACGCCTCTGCTTGTTCATGTTAGGGTTGGATCGATACTGGGGTGGCTGCCTGGAGACAGCAACATTCACGGATGGTTGTTGAATTAAAGACAATTGTTGTTCGATCCTCATATCAAAGGTGAGGAGATGTGAGTAGAAAGTTTCCATATCCAGGTCATCTTTTGTTGTCAGCGCCGTGACAATGGGATCATAAGATTGATTCAGGCCATTGCTTATTGACTGGATCTTTTCATCTGTGGATACATCATATCCAGTTGCTGCAAGTTGATCAAAGAGATTCTTAGCATCATTCAAAAACGTTTTTAGGGACTTGTTACCTTTGTTCATAGAATGGAGCTGCTTCTTCAAACTCATCATGTGAGCCCTTGTTTTTGGAGCAAAGTGGCGTTCTAGCTTATCCCAAACTGCCTTGGCAGTGTCCAGTCCTCGGACATGACACAGAACCTCCGGTGTGAGTGTCGAATTGAGCCAACCAACAATCAGAGAATCTTGTGCTTCATATTCTGAAAAAAGAGGATTGATGTCATCTGAATCAGAGAGAGTTCTAGGTGGTATTTCTTTGCTCCCATCTATAAAACCAGTTAGACCATAACCCTTCAAGATAGGTTTAAACTGGGATTTCCAGAGGGAGTGATTTGTTTCTGATAGTTTTAAGGTAACAAGATGATGAATCTGGATACTTCTCATGCTGTTTGTGGTGGCAGCCATTGTTTTGTTTTTGTGTTTTGTGTTTCTTTGGTAGTGATGTGTTTATGCGGAAGTGTGTTGGATCAACCTTCTGATACCAACTTAGCAGAGAGAATTGGTGAATATCTTCCACAGTTTTCTTGTGGAGATTGTAATCTTATTTATATTAGGAAATCATAGGATTTGTTACACATTTAGAGGATATCCTTAACAAACAAATAAGGATTCAAAACAGTTAAAAAGACCTAGTCTGTTGCTAATGAAGGAGAGTTGTTGAGAGTCTTTGGGGAGACTAGGTCACGTACTAACAGAACAAGAGATGATCTGGTGGTTGCTGGTTGTAACTAAAGTGCTGAGAAGGTTCTGAAATGGAGTCGAAGGAACTGAAAATGGTGATAGATTGATACAAATGAAGAATTAGGGTTTGAGTTTTGAGAAGAAACTGAATGAAGTGTTTGTTGTCGTGACTGAATGGGAGTGTGTTTGAATGTTTATGCTTGCTTCAGATTCAAATGCAGTTGATGTGCTATTGAAGCTGAGAAGAACGGAAAGTTACAGCCTGAATGGAATGATGCAGTTGGAAGTGGAGTTGCAGCTAAGTTATGGCGGTTGAAGCAATGATTGTGGCTTGTGTATGAGGTGCTAAGTATGGATTGCAGTTAGGATTACCCATGTTGGTAGCTTTGTTGCTGTTGCAACTGCAGTTTGGTGAAGATTGCAGGAAATGATCGAAAGTCAATGAGTTTGGTGGTGTCTTGGTGTGAAGGAAAGCTGGTTATGAAGCAGTTGCAGGAGATGGTTGAGTTTCAAATGGTGGTTCTGAGAGTCAGAAGAACAATGGATTTCTGGATTGTTATAGATGGATGGGAAAATCGATGGGTTAAATCTGACTGGAAGAAGGATGAGAACATGGCTGGGGAGTGGAACTTTACTTCCAGTAAATGGGACGCTGATGCTAATGACAAAGGTAATGATAGTTTACTCATTCTTTTTGAATCACATTAATATCTGTAATTGTGATGATTGTTGATTTCTCATAGACTTGCTAGATTCTAAAATACTCATGTTAACTCTGATTTGTTTGATTAGGTATCCAAACCAGCAAGGACTACAGATTTTATGCCATCTCTGCTGCATTCCTGAGTTCAGTAACAAAGGAAAGATATTGGTTTTCCTATTCAATGTTAAACACGAGCAAAAGCTTGGTTGTGGTGGTGGCTACATGAAGTTGCGCAGTGATTATGTTTACTAGAAGAACTTTTATGGTGACACTCCGTACAGGTAACTAATATTGGTTTGTAACTTTGTGTACAGGTGTTGGTTAAACAAGGTTCTAATATAGTAAATTGGCCTAATATTTATTTATATATTACCAGACACATATTAAAATCTATAAAATTCCTTATTTGTTTCATCATGTACAGTTTAATTTCTCTGTTCACGGTATACCATATATCCCATCTTCTCTATTTAATATTTGCTTTGTTTATATTGATTATTTTTCTTGCAATATAGATAATTGCTTATATAGCTTAGATTGTCTTACTCTACTTCCATTATATATAAGTATCAATTGACTGCATTTCTTATTTACAGTGAATGAGAAGTGGGATCCCAAGCACGACGTACGCCAAGTTACAGAATAAGGATGCAGGGATATGCCTTTGGTAAGTGTATTTATCTATCTCTCTGTAAGAATTTTGTTCATCTTCTATATAAAAAGCCCGACATTGATTTCTTCGCACAGGTGAGTTTGAGGTATCATTGCAGACTATGGACTGCCTTTGATGGTTCTTGTTTGGACATCTATTCAATACATCCCAGCCAATAATGTTCCACATGGTATCCTTAGACGGCTCCTCAGCCTAAATCCGTGGTCGCCTGATGCCTATGCGAACTGGACAATCATCGAGGTATGTGGTCTCCTGGCCCTAGAGAGTTATGTACTTTGTTTAGTATAAGCATTAATTATTTTTCTTTGGCTTCGCATGACATGCCAAATGTGCCTATATTTTATATGTTCAGAGCTTTTATCCCAGCGACGCGATGCTTTATTATTTGCCTATAGTGTAGCATCTCAACTTGCACAGCAAAGCGAGTTCAATTTCAGAAAACCATGTTTTTTCCATTACGATTTCTGGTAAACATCTAATTTCTTCCTTTTCCTGCACTTTTTTGTTTCCATTCTCCATTTGGTATCACACTCAAAGTTGATTGTTTCCATTTTCAGACTCCATTATGTGGTCTTCTTGGTGTCCCCCTATCAAATGGTGTCATCCCACAATCTATACAAACTGTCTCGCCACTCTCAAAAAATACCAGGTGAGCTAGCGCTATCCCAACTTCTGTCTGAACAACTACTTCAATTTTTACCTTACATGATCTTTCTTATCTCATTTCTTCAGGTAGAGGATGGGAAACCTATTTCAACCTCCGAGGCATCTCCGCCTGATACAAAAAATTGATGACAAATCAGTTGCGGTTGTGAAGAAAGATGGTGAAGCTGCATCCTCTCCAGCAAAAACTCCCGTAAGTTCAATTTCCTAAACTCCTAAATCCAGAAGTCTATTATTTCTAAATCTTAATGTCCATGCAGGCAAACAAATACTAGCCACAGTACCTGGAGAGGTCCTCTTAGATTCTTTCAGTACTTTTAGTAAGTGAAAAAATAACTTACGCACATATTCAGAAAATGCAATATTGTTAACGTTCAACAAATCATTCAAGTATTTTTCTTGAATACAGACAAGGGTATCGATGCAGCTGAAGTTACCGAAAAACAAGCTCTTTCTACTTCATCCAAAACTGCAACCAAAATGGTTAGCCGTAGGTGAGGATACTCAAAAGAATCTAAACAGATAATTGAGTGATTTTACTAGTGATGTTTGCAATCTTACTTGTTTGTGCATTTTCCTTGCATAGTGCAAACTAGTTTGTTGTACATCATGCATGTTGCTTACCCGCAGTTTATATGTTTTTTTTGACACTTGCAGGCAGAAGAAATGCTCTTGTCCGATCTTAAAGAAAGCAGCTGAGGCGAACAAAGATAAACCTATCTGCTCTTATGGTATGCTTAGCTACAGACTATATTCATGATGTTTGTAATACATAGAATTTGTATTCTCTTAGGACATAGGAATGAACTGAACTTATGAAGTTTCTATGTATTCCCTTAACAAAAAAAAAATTGCTACTTAGGAAAATTTCAGTTATTTTTTATATGAAATGATTGAATTTGATATGAATGTAATATGAATTGATTGAAAAATTGTTGTTGAATGGATTGGAAGGCATATGCAGGATATTTGGAATTCCGGCAGAAAATGAACTGCCGGTCAGCCTTGACCAGGTCAAGGTTGACTGGCAGTAATTTTTTTGCTGTTACAAAAACGTTCGCAACGGCTAAGAGCTGTTACAATATGACAGGTAGTAACGGCTGCAAGCTGTTCAATGTGCCACGTAGTAACGGCTAGCGAATGCTGCGACAGTGTTGTTACAGAAGAAATTCGTAACGGGCTGCAGCTGTTACCAAGTGGCAAATTAGTAATGGCTTAAAGCTGTTCGAGGTCCGTTACAACCAAAATTCGTAATGGCCCCAAAGCCGTTACAAAAAAAATATAACACCCACTTTTGCAACACTTAAAAGCCGTTACAACTCGTTTTAATAACGGTCTGATTCTGTTTCTAATCCCAGAATTTGGTGTAGTGGTGCCTTGAGTCTCCTTGACATACTATTTTATTTTTATTTAATGAACTTGAAATTTCTTATGCAGATAATATTGGAGGAGATGAACGACTGAAACAAGAGAAATAGTTCCAGCAAAGAATGAGGAAGGCCCAGACATGAACATTCATGAAAAACCTACTAATAGTACATCATGTGAAGCAGAACCAACATAAAACATGAATGGCATGGTAGTTAAACCCTCTTCTCTGGATCTTGAAGAAGCTACCCCAACAAATTCAGAGACCACGACAAATGCAACTGAAGATGCAAGAGTCGTTGACAATTTATCTGAAGGCAACAACCTTTTGAGCACCCCTTTTGAGTCGGTATGAAAGTGTATTGAAACTACTGAAGCCTTTTCCTCAAATGATCAAAATGTAGCAACCATGATTGATACTTCAGTTGTTTCCGAGGCTTTAGCAGGCAATATCCCAGATAAAGAAGGAAAGGCTAGAGAACATGAAGGGGAACATATTGAGACACAAGCCATAACTACAGTAGAAGAAGCTGAGCACATAAAGAATGACGTAAGCGTTAGTAACACGAGAAATTTTTCAGAAGTTTGGTATTTGTACAATTGTTAACACTTTAATTTGCTATACAAGCTCCAGAAGCGAATATCTTAAAGGAAGGTGTGAAGAAAGATGGAATATATACAGTAGTAGGCCTGTTCTGGACCCTCGTTTTTAATTCTAAGCCTCTTTTTTTATTTCTAACAAATCTAGGCCAATCAAATGGATTCCATCCAAATCCGTTATCTCAGTCAATTTCTCGTGTTGACTAGTCAATATCTCGCCAAAATCTCGTATAGAGAGATCTCCTGAAGGTGTTAAAATTACTAAATTTCCATTTCTGTACATATGTTAGTAGCATATAAAATCTCGTCCACGTGTGTCAATCTGAAAGCCTAATTTAAGATCGCTGAAATCTCGAGGATAATTGAACGGCTACGATGAACGTCCATAGGAATTAACATCACACGTGTAGGTCTCAGAGTCAATAATATGATGCTTAGATGGTTATATGGTTGGACGCTTAGATGGTTAGAAATGTCATCCATCAGAGAGAGATCCATTCTCATTTTATTCTTCCTTCTTCTCTCTAGTTCATCTAAATCAAATTTTTTTCTGCTAATATCGAGAGATAACTTAGGGGTTTTTCTCAAATTAAACCTAATCGTGGTTGTTTATAAGAGATTGAATCACTAGCAAGTGCAAAAATAAAGTATTTCGATAACTGCTGCAATTACAAAAGGCAAAAATTAGGGCTTTTGCGAATTAAATGGGTATTTCGATTTATGATGGATAAGAAGAAATCAAAAGAGGGGTATGATTGATTTGAAGAGTTTGGCTAATGTTTTAATGCTCAAATTAGTGAAGAGAGGATTTGGAATTGAATTAGGGTTTCACTGAAAAGATTTACAGGAAGGAATTGATAATAGCTCTGAATTGATTGAACATGGGAATTCGATAAAAGGGTTTGATAGAAATTCAGAAGTAAAGGAGATTAAGTCATGGTTATGTTATAAAGAAGATGTTGTTTTGATGAGAATTAGATGAATATGTTAGGAGAAGTGTCTTAACTGTTGCAGGTGAAAGGAGATGGAGAATTAGTAAGGGTTTTTATTGCCATGGGTTGTTGCTGCTGAGAAGAGACATTGTTCATGGGTTAGAAAGGAAGAAGATGGTGTGGTGTTGGTGTTGTTAATTTGAAGTGGAATTTAGGATTTGATGGTTGTTGGAATTATAATAAGAAAGTGAGCTTCGGTTACAGCAGTTGATGCTGAGTTTAATATGAGAGCTGAAGATCGAGAGAGATTTAAAATGGAGATTGTAGGTTTTCCTTTATTGTAGAACCAGTGAAGAAATTGGTCATCTGTAAGGATGTGAGCTGGAATTGCAGAAGAAGGTTAAAGGGGTACTTGAGTTTTATAAGTATTGTGTTGTGTTGTTCAAGAACATGAAGAATTATGTTGTGGTGGATTTGTGTTTCACTGAGTTTGAGTCAGAGATAAGAAGAAATAGAGAATGGGTTTCAAAATCAGTGATCTGGAGAGGAATTTGGTGAAGATTAAAGGGGCTTGTGGATTGTTAAGTTGTTGAATCGGTGGAAGAAGGTGTTGTGGCTGGAACTAAGAAGGTCAGAGATAAGAAAGACGCTGGTGTTGTACGTGTTTGAATTGGTGTCGGTGGCGTTCATATCAATTCAAATCTTAATTCCATTGGAGGGTTTTTATTTCTTAACCAAGTATCTGCTAAGACAACTATAACGATGGAGTTCAGGTCGTCTTCCAACAGTACCAATAGTGGTTGGTACTGAATTTAAGGGATTTCTGGTGGTTGTTTATGAGAGATTGAGGAGGGATACTAGCTGCTACTGCAGTTAATTGGGCAAATGAATGACATGGATTTTGATTGTTTTATTGTTCTGGATTACTGCAATTGCTCGCAGAATTGCCTGAAAGAAGATGGATGACGATGGGGTACTGATTGTGCTTGATAAATGATTGCGGATGGTGGTGTATCGATTAGCCACAGATTTAATCTGTATGTGATTGATGTTGCTGCAGTATCTGTGAACTGAATTTTGTGAGATTTACTTAACAAATCCAGCAGCTGAAGAATGGTTGCTAATGGTGGTGGAGGTCGTATAATCAGTTCTTGATACATGCATGAAGATAAAAGCTATTACTCCATGAAGGATGTATTTGATGTGAATGAAGATCAGATTTGGTTCTTGTGTTGGCAGAATTGGCTTAATTTTGTACGAGTTTGTTAGCTAAATGAAGCGACTGCAATGGGTTTCTTGTGGTGGTGAGGTAGTTGGATTCTGGATTTCATGGGGATGTTTGGCTCGGTTGGAGGAGTCGGGTTGGCTGAGATGGCTGCATTAAAATATAAGTTGTGCTGCCTATCATGGCGCTACACATTTGAAAGAAAGAAAACAGTGACACAAACTTAAATTAGATATTCAAGGGACTATTATGTCATTTCCGTCCATCATTTTTGGTCAAAACTTGCCTAGTTTTGTAAGAAATAAAAAAAGAGGCTTAGTTTTGTAAACAATAAAAAAAACAAGCCTAGATTTGTAAAAAGCCCAAGAAAGATCATGTGAAAGCAAAGATACAAAAATTCAAATTCCACAACATGAAGAAACCCAGGTTGTCTTGGCTGTTGAGCATGAAACAACAGAGGAAAGTGTCACGGCAAGCACTGGCAAGATCAACAATACTTCTGAATCTTTTGTTGAAGATCAAAGCCAAACGAAAACTGATCTCAAGCAAGAATGGTAGGTGTCTAAAACACCTAATTTTATATCTAGTATTTATGCTTTCTTTGTTATTTCTCGTGTAAAATATGTATTTTATGTGCTTTTGAGTTTACTATGTGCAATGGAGTCACTATGAGCAAAAGAATGAGAAAAATGTCCATCTGGAGCGTAAAGGGCGAAAAGGCTAACCCACAGACGAGCTATACTTGGAATCGGGCTAGGATGTGGAGCGAAAGGAGAAGAAACCAGCCATTTTGAGCAAGAAGGGTTTTTTAGTCATTTTGCAGGCGAGTGATATCCGGAGCCCAGTCAAGGACAAAGGACAACCAGTTGAGAAATGCTAAAAACACCCATGGGTGTTGATAGCCGTCCCATACTATTTGATCCAACTTGGTCGACTTTTCAGACAAAAGTCATTTTTCCTCCAGCCGTTAATGGGAGTGGATGCTGTGATTTTGATCTGTGAGAGGAAACTGAGATTCGAGATTTGCAAGCAATTGGAGAGTGGGTTGGATTTAAATTTGAGTATGGTAAGTAATTTGGTAATGAACATGAACAGAGAAGCACTCTTGAGCAGGAATTCGAAAGTTAGGGTTTTTGTGGTGTTTGAAGAGATGGTGATACCGAAATTGATGAACGACGATGGGTTTGATGTTGGCCGTTAATTGAAGATGATTGGTGAAAGTTTAGACAGTAGATCTGAAGTCAAGAATGAATCTGTTAGGGTTTGCAAGATGGGATGTAACCTGAATTGCAGATGAATTCAAGAGGAGGAGCTGCTGATACTGGTGAAGAATTAATGGAGAGGAAGAACAAGATATTGGGTGAAACTGGGTATTCGTTTTGAGGGTTTATGATGCTCTTAGATGGGGATGGATGATGGAAGGTGTTCATGGGTATCTGTTGGTGATGGTATGTGGTTGGTAAAAGAAGATGTTGATTTTCATGGGTTGCTGCAGTGCAGAGATGGAGGTGATTATGGAGTCACTGGTACAATTAGGGTTCTGTGTGGCAGGCGATGTTAACCGCAGTTAGAGTGCGGTAGATGAAGACCATGCCGTTACTAGTGATACTGAGGATTACTGAAGCTGAAAGAATGGTGGTGAGAAGGCTTGAGGTTGCTGGAATGTTTCGAGCCAAGAAAAAAAGAAGCTGGGAGCTGAATGCGCTGAGTATGGGAGGTGCAAGATGATATGGATGGTGTTGCACCTGGTGGTAGTAAAGTTGGTGCTATGTAACTACAGGGTGCGAGCAAGAAGCTGTAGTGATGTTGATTGCAGGTATGGTGCTCTGCAATTTCAAATGGAGAAGGGCAGGTGAAGCTGGTGTTGTGTATAGGAAGGAGCTGATGATTGATTAGCAGTTCAGGTGCAACTGAAGATAGAATGCATGGGAAGTTGGTGGTTGATATCTCAAGATCGAGAACAATGGAACCGAGCTGTACAAGGACAGGGAATCAAGGCTGTTGCTGTCATTATTGGCAGTTGGTGTTGACAGTGATGACGCAAAGAGAGCTCGAACGGCAGTATGTTGGCGACGAAGAGTAATATTGGCCGGAGAATATGAAGGCAGTGGTGATGTTGATGGTTGATGAAAGCTCGAGCAAAGAAACAAGTTGAGACCCTGGGTGTTGCAGAACTGTCATTGATAAGAATAATGCATGAGAGTCTCGTGATGATTGCTGGGTTCGAATAGAAGCATGGAGCTAAATTGATGGAAGAGAATATATGGAGGAGCTCGAGTTGACTGTTGAACAGGGAATGACGGAGATGAGTGATGAGAATCAGTCGAGCTGGTAAGCCGAGAGGTTGCTGCTCACATATTAATGGTGATGTCAGGCGAGAAGGTTGGAACTGTGATGGAAAACTTTGTCGAGCGAGGAGTTTCAACTGATGATGCTTTGAGCTCGAGCTGCTGGTTGGCTGTGATTACTCGGTGATCAGCAAGGCAGGAATGAAGGTTGTTGTTGATGAACGATGATGCAGTGGTGGTTGCTGTGACATGGGATGATGATCGGCACTGTTGCTTGCAGTAATGAATATGGAATTGAGCTGCATTGCTGCCTGGACGACATGGTTTAGCAGCTGGAGTTGGTAAAGGAGATGCAGGGGTTTGTTGCTGCTGGAATTGCAATTGCAGGTTGAGATGGCTTGTTTGAGTTGCAGGTGCATTCATAGTTGTTGCTTCAGAAATGGTGGTGCTGATGTTGCACTCGCAAGCTGTTGTTGCTGGTACTCGAGCCGAGAATGTATGAAATTATAGGTGCAGTTGGCTAATTGTGGTTCAAAGATGGAAATGGAGATGATTGGACTCATGGTGATTCTGAAATGGGTGTTGTCGTGTTGAGCTTGCGAAGAAATGATGCTGCTGTATCTGTGCTGATGGTTTAGAAGCTTGATGAATGAATGTATGTGCATTTAAGGTGGTAGTAGTATTATTGGCTACAGGTTCTAGTGCTACTAAAGTAAGTTCATTGCAGGTGCTGAGAATCTGGTAATGTGAGATTGCAGTCAAGGACTCAAGATGAGCTGAAAATGGTGAAGACTCAGACTCAGGTGCAGTGTTGCAGAAGGAAGGAAAGTGATGGACAGAACTGCAGGCACGGATGTTGTTGCCAGGATGGTGGAGAAGATTTGAGAAGTTGCAGTCAAGTCAGGTTCAGGTGAAGAATGGCAGGAGTGGTTTTGAAATTGAAAACTGGCTGTGCTGTGTGTTTGATGGAGGAAGTGCTGAGATGAAAGGAATGATGTGCTGCCTAGAGTTTGCAAGACTGGTTCTGCTGGAATTGCAGCTGCAGTTGAGCGTCTAAGATGTGTGCTGCCAGGGTTTTGAGTTCTGAGATTGAATAGGTATTGTGGATGAATTCAGGTGAAGTATTGGTTGGTTGCTATGAAGAATGGCAGGCTAAAGCTGCAGTTGAGAGCATAGAATGAGATGGTGCTGTACATGGGAGTCGCAGTTGTGGTTTGTGGATGAATTGAGGTCTGGCAGAGTTACGGGAAGTTGGCTTCGCAGAAATGTTGCATTACAGCATTGGAGTGTAAGCTGGGAATTCAGTAGTTGCAGGTGATGGTGAACTCGATTTACAGTATGGTGCTGTGTGTGAAGTGTTGACAGAATTGGTGGTTTTGAGCTGGTGATAGTTTGTGGCCAGGAAATGAAGAATTGTATGTCTGTGTGTTCTGCTGAGTGAAATTGTTGCAGGGAGATGACTCTACGGTAGGATAATGAGTTGGCCCTGATCTTGCTAAAACAGGGTGATTTAGCTTGTCAGTTCCCCAAAACTGACAGGCATATAAAGTGATGGACCTGATGGGCTCTTAATTGTGGGCTCAAGGAAGTGGATGGTATTGGGCCAGGTAACAACAGTCAGATGAGGTATTTCAACTACGACCTAGTTCGAGAAGTAGGGATTACAAGAAGCATATAAAAAAAAATTCTTCTCTACGGAGAAGGAGATGTTCTTTTATCTTCTTCACTGCTTTTTGCCTGAGGTTTAGAAATGAGAAGGAGATGTTCTTTTATCTTCTTCACTGCTTTTTGCCTGGGGTTTAGAACATGATGGCTTTTCTATTCCTTCTTGTTATGAACTCCATGAATATGAGTAGTTAATCTTATTTTTGGTTAAGGAATAAGTTGGATTTCCAAACATGGGTTGTGCTCAATAAATTAGTTTTGTCTCCATATTTTATCGTTTATGATTCGTCGTTAATAGTGTTTTATGACTTGAATGCTTGTTTGGTCGAGTCTAGAATCGATGAGTTCGTTTTCATCTCTATTGCTAGATTAGAGTTTATTATACGCAAAAGTGATAAATTTCTGATTGCAAGTAGCATATTGTGAATATTGCTTGTAGTGATACATCCTAGTAGTCATATATGAATCATAACCTTTGTTAAATCGGATTAGTGCTTTTACACGTTCGATTGTTTTGATTGGCCTGATTTCATAGAACTTAATGCATCTAGAGAATTAAACTTGATTAGTGCTTTTACACGTTAGGTTGTTCTTTTAGATAGAATTCATATTCGCATCTTTTAATGTGTTTGCTGATGACAAGAGGAGGTTAGCGGGATATTCTTGCGATCAAGGTATTTTAGGGCCTTTGATAAAAGTTGAAATGAAAATATCAATTTTAATTATTGTGTGTAAAACATGTTTGTGATGGAAGACGAAATCCTTAACCAATATTTCACATCCTCGATTTGCGTGTTTACTTTTTATTGTTTTGCTTTTATTTAATTTTAGTTTATAAAAATCAGAAAATCCCCCTGGTTCTTTTATAGGAAACCATAACATATTGACAACATTAGTCCTCTCTGTGGGAACGATCCTTTCTTGACCTTGCTATATTTATATTTTGAGTAGTAAGAAAGTGTAATTTATTTTGACGCATACGACAGCGATCAAATTTTGGCGCCGTTGCCGGGGAGGTAGCGGTTGTCACATGTTTTTGGTTTCTTATTTTTGTTTTATTTTTCTTATTTTCTGATTTTGACATAGTTTTGAGAACTCTTGTTTCAGGTACCAATTTCCATGGACGGAGAATATTGGAACAATGGGTACGATTATCAACCTCAACAACATTATGACAACTATCACCCTTATGGGGAATACAATCAAAACCAATCCTTTGGTTATGATCAATATTCCACGTACCCTTTGAGTTATTCTCATACATACCAACCTTCTTACGGTAGGTATGTAAGTGAGCAACCACAAGGAGGGGAGACTAGTTGGACTCCTATTCATATTTCTTCGAGTTTGGTAGATGAGATGCAACAATTTATGGTCAGCATGGAGTCAGTTTGTAGACAACCAAGCGTGGAACCAATTTCGTCGACCGAATATGCTCATAGTATGTTTGGCCCAATTTCTGATCGTAGTTATGATCATTCACCCATTCAAAGGGAAGATAATTGGCCTAGCAATACTGAAGTAAGTGATTCTACTTTTTCCTTGTCGAACGAGCTTTACCAACAAATGGAACACTATTTTCAAAATTTGGATGGATCACTCTAAGAGCTTCAAAAAGGTGTTTCCATTTTAAGACAATGCATTGAAGAATACAAAGAGGACATGCAAAATTCTGCGAAAGACCAATCTTTGGGAAGTGGTAGCCAATCTTATGTCAACTATGATAGTGACGATGACTAAGTACAACGCTTGAACCAATTTATGGTGACATCCCCGAGGAGTGTACAATGGAGTCTTTTTGCGATCAAGGTGAAGATGAAAAGGAATATGATAATACTAGTGCAGCTTACTCAAGCATTGATCTTAATAATGATCAAGAACCTATTCAAAAGGTAGAGCTTGAGGATGATGCAATGCGTGTTCTTAAAAAGTTCCTTATGGAGAGACTTGAATCCATAGTAGCATATGTGCCTTACAACAAATAAGAGTGTGTTGCGAATGAAACCGATATGACCAATATTGTGGAAGACCCAGTTGAGCTTGCAAAGGATTGCAATGATGATGTTTATGTCGAGACTTTGGTTAAGGCAGAAACGGACGAAGAATGGTTGCAAGGTTTGATAGAGGACCATGAGGTGAATAACTCACTTGAGTTTTTCAAGGATCAGGAGGATTTCGTGATACAAGAGATTGTGCAAGGTTTGTCTAACCCTTTGCATATTGTTTCTTCTCCTTTATCTCTTATTGGTTTGAATGTATGTGCTTCGAAAACATTGTTGAATGACTTTGTTTCTCGATATTCGCCATTGGAAACATTTGATTCTCATGCTATGCAGGTTTGTGAACAAGAAACCATGAAAGTTCCCGAATTCTATATTTTATATCCACTTCCAAGTGTGGACAAGAATAAGTGTGGGGGAAACTTTTATCGGTTAATAGCTTCGTTTCTGTTTTATATTACTAATATGTGTGCGAAGCTAGTGTTTTCAAAACAGGTTCTATGGAAGGATCCTCAACTTTTCAGGTTATTGGTGTATGGAGAATCGGTCTTGCAAGTCGGGCTGACGACTTTAAACCAAGCGCTAAATGGGAGGCAACCCACTGGTTTTGTGTATCTATCTCTATCTTTTTATTTCTCAAGTCTTTTATCTTTATTTTCTTATTTTGGATATTTGCATATCAAAATTCCAACTTTTAGAAATTTTTGAACAATTTAGAATAAACACTAGCCTTTCTAAGTAGATGGAATTTTTTTCTTGACGATGAGGTATATATATTGGCTGAATTGGGATTAGATGCCAACTAAATAGCTTGTTTAGTATTTATCCTCTATTTTTCAGAAATAGCTATGAGTTGGAATATCAGTTTTTTTATCATGCATTTTATTTTCTTATTGTGTATATATATCATGTTGTGAATTGGATGACTTAATTTACATTGAGGACAATGTAAAGTTTAAGTGTGGGGGAGTGTTTTCGCATATAGAGTTTTTAGCCTTGTTAGTTTTTCCCTTTTATGATTAAAAAAAAAATGCTTTATACACTCCGAAACGTAAAAATATGTGCCTTTAGGATGACACTATCAATCTAAATGGATGGAACCGTCTTGGCTGCGGGAGTTGAGGAACCCATTAACTACAAGGGACAAAATTATTCAAGTGTTAGACATAATATGAAAGTTGTTACCATAGCTCGGAATATCACCATATCACTTTCTGTTTTCATTTTTTGCAAACTTTATGTTATATCTATGTGATTTGGTGGGTCACTAACATCGAATTGTTATTGCTGCTAGGATGAAATAGTGTCATTGAGTTACTAAAAAAAAAAAAAAAAAAGACCGACCAATTGACCAAACGGAATAAATTTGACACTTGGATAAAGCAATATGTGTGTGTTCTCCCTGTCTCCGTCGCCTAAGAAAGCGTGGAGTGCAGGATCCAAGGGAACTATCATGTAATCTGCTGACAAGAAACATGCGCTTGGATCCACAAGATCCAATCATGATGTCAAAAAAAAAAAAATGTTATGGTGCAATAAAAATGACTCCTGGTTCCCTTGTATATGCCAGTGAGTCGATCTAGATTTAAGTTTATTGACTGTTGGTTCCCTTGTATATGCCAGTGTGTTGATATTTGAATTCAGACCAGTATCTCAATCCAATAGGATTCATAGGTTCATCTTGGCGGTGACCTTCAGACAAATATGGGAACCTTAGTCAACATTCACAAACATCTACTTCTATATCCATCTTCTTAATCTTTTCATGTGTGATTGTGGTTAGTCAGATTCCGAGTATTGTGGTTTGTTCAACTTTCTGAGTAGAGCTTAATTTACATATATATTAATTTGGATTCGCATCAGGGTACCTCCTCCAATAACCTATTTGGAATCGTTCAGAGATTTGTCACAGGTAGCTGGAGTTGGAAATATAGGTTTTGTAGGCATACCTCTTGTAAACCTTCTCGAGACCATAACTCGTCCACTAGGGACACCTAAGGGTTCAAAGGCCTGTTATTCATGCTAAGAGTAACCGTATTCTCGACGAGACGGAATTGTTTGTATGTTTTAGAATTATTTTGTTTGATTTGCTCGAGGACTAGCAAAGTCTAAGTAGGGGGAATTTGATAGGTGACTAAAACACCTAATTTTATTTCTAGTATTTATGTTTTCTTTGTTATTTCTCGTGTAAAATATGTATCTTATGTGCTTTTGAGTTTACTAGGTGCAATGGAGTCATTATGAGCAAAAAAATGAGAAAAATGTCCATCTGGAGCGTAAAGGGCAAAAAGGCTAACTCACAGACGAGTTATACTTGGAATCGGGCTAGGATGTGGAGCGAAAGGAGAAGAAACCACCCATTTTGAGCAAGAAGGGTTTTTTAGTCATTTTGCAGGCGAGTGATATCCGGAGCCCGGTCAAGGACAAGGGACAACCAGTTGGGAAATGCTAAAAACACCCATGGGTGTTGATAGCCGTCCCATATTATTTGATCCAACTTGGTCGAGTTTAGGGGTGCACATACCCTACCCATACCCGCCAACCCTACCCTATCCGCCAGTTTTTTAACCTTATCCTATCCTATCCACTATTTGGCGGGTAAAGATTTTCTTAACCGCCAGTAAACGGGTAGGGTGGCGGGTATAGGCCATATCCTACCCACCCTACCTAGAAGTGCACATACCCTACTCCTACCCGCCAACCCTACCCTACCCGCCAGTTTTTTAACCGTATCCTACCCTATCCATTATTTGGCGGGTAGGGTGGCGGGTAAAGATTTTCTTAACCGCCGGTAAACGGGTAGGGTGGCGGGTATAGGCCATATCCTACCCACCCTACCCGTTGTGCAGCCCTAGTCGAGTTTTCAGACAAAAGTCATTTCTTCTCCAGCCGCAAATTGGAGTGGATGCTGTGATTTTGATCTGTGAGAGGAAACTGATATTCGAGATTTGCAAGCAATTGGAGAGTGGGTTGGATTTAAATTTGAGTATGGTAAGTAATTTGGTAATGAACATGAACAGAGAAGTACTCTTGAGCAGGAATTCGAAAGTTAGGGTTTTTGTGGTGTTTGAAGAGATGGTGATACCGAAATTGATGAACGACGATGGGTTTGATGTTGGCCGTTAATTGAATATGATTGATGAAAGTTAAGACAGTAGATCTGAAGTCAAGAATGAATCTGTTAGGGTTTGCAAGATGGGATGTAACCTGAATTGCAGATGAATTCAAGAGGAGGAGCTGCTGATACTGGTGAAGAATCAATGGAGAGGAAGAACAAGAGATTGGGTGAAACTGGGTATTGGTTTTGAGGGTTTCTGATGCTCTTAGATGGGGATGGATGATGGAAGGTGTTCATGGGTATCTGTTGGTGATGGTCTGTGGTTGGTAAAGGAAGATGTTGATTTTCATGGGTTGTTGCAGTGCAGAGATGGAGGTGATTATGGAGTCACTGGTACAATTAGGGTTCTGTGTGGCAGGCGATGTTGACCGCAGTTAGAGTGCGACATATGAAGACCATGCCGTTACTAGTGATACTGAGGATTACTGAAGCTGAAAGAATGGTGGTGAGAAGGCTTGAGGTTGCTGGAATGTTTCGAGCCAAGAAAACAAGAAGCTGGGAGCTGAATGTGCTGAGTATAGGAGGTGCAAGATGATATGGATGGTGTTGCACCTGGTGGTAGTAAAGTTGGTGCTATGTAACTACAGGGTGCGAGCAAGAAGCTGTAGTGATGTTGATTGCAGGTATGGTGCTCTGCAATTTCAAATGGAGAAGGGCGGGTGAAGCTGGTGCTGTGTATAGGAAGGAGCTGATGATTGATTAGAAGTTCAGGTGCAACTGAAGATAGAATGCATGGGAAGTTGGTGGTTGATATCTCAAGCTCGAGAACAATCGAATCGAGTTGTACAAGGATAGGGAATCAAGGCTGTTGCTGTCATTATTGGCAGTTGGTGTTGACAGTGATGACGCAAAGAGAGCTCGAACGGCAGTATGTTGGCGACGAAGAGTAATATTGTCCGGAGAATATGAAGGCAGTGGTGTTGTTGATGGTTGATGAAAGCTCGAGCAAAGAAACAAGTTGAGACCCTAGGTGTTGAAGAACTGTCATTGATAAGAATAATGCATGAGAGTCTCGTGATGATTGTTGGGTTCGAATAGAAGCATGGAGCTAAATTGATGGAAGAGAATATATGGAGGAGCTCGAGTTGACTGTTGAACAGGGAATGACGGAGATGAGTGATGAGAATCAGTCGAGCTGGTAAGCCGAGAGGTTGCTGCTCACATATTAATGGTGATGTCAGGCGAGAAGGTTGGAACTGTGATGGAAAACTTTGTCGAGAGACGAGTTTCAACTGATGATGCTTTGAGCTCGAGCTGCTGGTTGGCTGTGATTACTCGGTGATCAGCAAGGCAGGAATGAAGGTTGTTGTTGATGAACGATGATGCAGTGGTGGTTGCTGTGACATGAGATGATGATCGGCACTGTTGCTGGCAGTAATGAATATGGAATTGAGCTGCATTGCTGCCTGGACGACATGGTTTAGCAGCTGGAGTTGGTAAAGGAGATGCAGGGGTTTGTTGCTGCTGGAGTTGCAATTGCAGGTTGAGATGGCTTGTTTGAGTTGCAGGTGCATTCGTAGTTGTTGCTTCAGAAATGGTGGTGCTGATGTTGAACTCGCAAGCTGTTGTTGCTGGTACTCGAGCCGAGAATGTATGAAATTACAGGTGCAGTTGGCTAATTGGGGTTCAAAGATGGAAATGGAGATGATTGAACTCATGGTGATTCTGAAATGGGTGTTGTCGTGTTGAGCTTGCGAAGAAATGATGTTGTTGTATTTGTGCTGATGGTTTAGAAGCTTGATGAATGAATGTATGTGCAGTTCAGGTGGTAGTAGTATTATTGTTTACAAGTTCTAGTGCTACTAAAGTAAGTTCATTGCAGGTGCTGAGAATCTGGTAATGTGAGATTTCAGTCAAGGACTCAAGATGAGCTGAAAATGGTGAAGACTCAGACTCAGGTACAGTGTTGCAGAAGGAGGGAAAGTGATGGACAGAACTGTGGGCACGGATGTTGTTGCCAGGATGGTGGAGAAGATTTGAGAAGTTGCAGTCAAGTCAGGTTCAGGTGAAGAATGGCAGGAGTGGTTTTGAAATTGCAAACTGGCTGTGCTGTGTGTTTGATGGAGGAAGTGCTGAGATGAAAAGAATGATATTCTTCTTAGAGTTTGCAAGACTGGTTCTGCTGGAATTGCAGCTGCAGTTGAGCGTCTGAGATGCTGCGAGGAGTGTGTTGCCAGGGTTGTGAGTTTTGAGATTGAATAGGTATTGTGGATGAATTCAGGTGAAGTATTGGTTGGTTTCTATGAAAAATGGCAGGCTAAAGCTGCAGTTGAGAGCATATAATGAGATGGTGCTATGCATGGGAGTCGCAGTTGTGGTTTGTGGATGAATTGAGGTCTGGCAGAGTCACGGGAAGTTGGCTTCGCAGGAATGTTGCATTACAGCATTGGAGTGTAAGCTGGGAATTCAGTAGTTGCAGGTGATGGTGAACTCGATGTACAGTATGGTGATGTGTGTGAAGTGTTGACAGGATTGGTGGTTTTGAGCTGGTGATAGTTTATGGCCAGGAAATGAAGAATTGTATGGTTGTCTGTGTGTTCTGCTGAGTGAAATTGTTGCAGGGAGATGAATCTACGGTAGGAGAATGAGTTGGCCGTGATCTTGCTAGAACAGGGTGAGTTAGCTTGTCTGTTCCGCAAAACTGACAGGCATATAAAGTGATGGACCTGATGGGCTCTTAATTGTGGGCTCAAGGAAGTGGATGGTATTGGGCCAGGTAACAACAGTCAGATGAGGTGTTTCAACTACGACCTAGTTCGACAAGTGGGGATTATAAGAAGCATATAAAAAGAAATTCTTCTCTACGGAGAATGAGATAATCTTTTATCTTCTTCACTACTTTTTGCCTGGGGTTTAGAACATGATGGCTTTTCTATTCCTTCTTGTTATGAACTCCATGAACATGAGTAGTTAATCTTATTTTTGGTTAAGGAATAAGTTGGATTTCCAAACATGGGTTGTGCTCAATAAATTAGTTTTGTCTCCATACTTTATCGTTTATGATTCATCGTTAATAGTGTTTTATGATTTGAATGCTTGTTTGGTCGAGTCTAGAATCGATTGAGTTTGTTTTCATCTCTATTGCTAGATTAGAGTTTATTATACGCAAAAGTGATAAATTTCTGATTGCAAGTAGCATATTGTGAATATTGCTTGTAGTGATACATCCTAGTAGTCACATATGAATCATAACCTTTGTTAAATCGGATTAGTGCTTTTACACGTTCGATTGCTTTGATTGGCCTGATTTCATAGAACTTATTGCATCTAGAGAATTAAACTTGATTAGTGCTTTTACACGTTAGGTTGTTCTTTTAGATAGAATTCATATTCGCATCTTTTAATGTGTTTGTTGATGACAAGAGGAGGTTAGCGGGATATTCTTGCGATCAAGGTATCCTAGGGCCTTTGATAAAAGTTGAGATTAAAATACCAATTCTAATTATTGTGTGTAAAACATGTTTGTGATGGAAGACGAAATCCTTAACCAATATTTCACATCCTCGATTTTGCGTGTTTACTTTTTATTGTTTTGCTTTTATTTAATTTTAGTTTATAAAAATCAGAAAATCCCCTTGGTTCTTTTATAGGAAACCATAACATATTGACAACCTTAGTCCTCTCTGTGGGAACGATCCTTTCTTGACCTTGCTATATTTATATTTTGAGTAGTAAGAAAGTGTAATTTATTTTTGACGCATACGACACCGATCAAAGAAGGAAAGGTCTATGAAAGTGAGACAACAGAAAGCTCAAAGCCGGAGGAATTTCCAACACCAGGACCAGAAGGTTTATCTGCTGACCAACCTCCAGTCATGGAGATAATAGTGAAAGAAACTACCGTGAACCTGAAAAACCGCAACAGATTTCCTTAAAACTTTGAAAGGATTCCTGAAGCCGGTGATACAATATATGAAGAGGAGAGGTCAAGAGAAGTGGACCTTGCCGCAGAGGCAAACACTGCAACATTGCTAGAGGATCAAAATGGAAGCACCGAACAGAAAAACAACATAGAGGAGCAGAAACCAAGAGAAATTTCATAGATTAATGGGAAACCAAAAGAAGCAGAGTGTGGACGGTAGAAAGAATCAATCAGCGAAACAGAACCATCAATGTCCGATCTCACACTATACTTCGAAAGATAATCTCCTGTGAAGAAGCAAGAACCATTGGAATGTAAAGTGCCTCTAACTGTTCAAGTTGAAAAAGATGCACAAGAAGAAGAAAAGCATTCAGCGGATAAAGAAGATGATGAACAGATAAAAGACTCAGGGTCTGATGCTCCAATAATGGTATAAGCCTCAGCTGATGTTGATGTGAAACCAGCACACAAGAAATCACACAATATACTATCAGGGGTAGGATCAAAAGTTAAGCATTCAATCGCCAAGGTGAAGAAGGTCATCACAGGTAAGTCGTCTTCGCACAAGTCATCATCACCAAAACAAGAAAATGGAGCTTAAACAGCTGGATTTGTTTTACCACCGTTAATATTATATTTCTATTGCTGGCATACTAAATTCGGATTGTAGTGTGTATTTGTGAAGTGTGAATTTTGTAAAATAGATCAAGTTCCTTGTGTGCATAATAGTAAGCAAAGATTATTTTACTCAGAGTTATATTGCAGAAAAAAATTGTATTTTGGCTTGTATATTCAATATCAATTTCCAAGTTTCCATTTGTAACCGAAAATTAGAGAGAAATGCTTTTTATCTACACTTCCTAAATGATGGCCGACACCCGGGTCCTATTTTAACGTCTCCTAAGTTAGAACGTACAAACAATAATCTGATAGTCGGTACAAATTCCTATTCATAATTTGAGCTACAATTAGGATTGCACATGGGACGGGACGGTACAGGTTTTTTCCTAGCTCAGTACATGTACCTCCCTATGGTCGGTACCTGTACCTGTAAAGAATGGGATGGGACGGGACGGGACCTGTACCTGTTTAACTAGGTACGGGACGGGACCGGTTCTTTACCTTCTTCCTGTTCTTTGAAAATCCATCGTAACCTCTTGTATGAACAACCACGGTTGGTGCAGACTTGGCACGACCTGGTTCAGTGAAAAAACTTGGCAGCAGAATGGTTCAGGCTTTCTACCAAAGAATTGTTGTACGTGTAGCAAACTGGCCATGGCTAGGTACTTGATGTAAATTGGAGATTGCACAACTCCTTCCTTACACAGTACAAATTCAATCACACAAACCCATTCACCTAATCACCCACAAGAATTCAAAACACAACTGAATCGGCTACCAATCGTTCAATATCAATGGAAGAAAGAACTTGTGTTCTTCCCAGTTTTCTCCATGAGTAAACTCCGACCAAAATGTTATCAAAAACCCATATTTCCTAACTCGTTTAAGAGCTCAAATCTCTTATTCCCTCTGTTCCTCTCTATTCATCTCTTCCCATTTCAACGACAGCAAGAACTTCTTCTTCCCTTGTATTTCATGGCTTGTATTTCTTTATAGATCGGTACTACAGGACGGGATGGGACGGGAATAGCCTAGGATTGTTACTTATACCTACTCTAGGCTTGGTACCGGTTTTTGGTACTTGTACCTGTCCCATATGATCACGGTTCCGGTACGATTCCACCGGACTGGACGGTTCTTCTGCAGCCTTAGCTACAATTACTTGACCTAAATGTTGATCGAATTGTTTAGAACATTACTACAAATGATAAAACTAGATTCTACAAAACCTCTACTACAGTATCCAAAGACAAAACGCTGAAAAATTATTTACTTTTAAGCAAAAGAGAGAGGGAGGGGGTAACCTGTTCAACAATTCTTTCCTTGAGTTTTAGACTCCTTTTCTTGCCCGTTTTAGAGCACCAAAATTGACAGCACTGATCAAATTTAAATCTTCTTCCTTGTGTTTTTGAGACCAGGTTTTTTTTATTTCTGATATACAAAATGCTTTAAGAAACCAGATCCAACATGTTTGTTTACTCCTGACTCATCTGAGTCGTCTGGATCTGAGTCATCTGGATTTGAGTGAAATCACCTGACTCATATGGATCTGACTCGATATGTTTGTTTTGAGTCAGATTTGACTCAGAAAACGTGAGTCAGTGGTTTGATCTCGTGAGTCAGGGGTATTTTGTTACCTGACTCAAATGGGTACGAATCAGGGATTATGTTCGAGTCAGACGTCAAATCAGATATGACTCAAAATACAAAACAAACGGTCTGACTGATGTCTCAGCACGAATCAGGGGTTGACTCAGATCCAGACGCCGAGTTAGCTGCAAATAAACAACGTCTTAGTGGAAGATATATAATGTCAATATCTCAAATGGAAAGAGTAAAATCGTATTGTGAAAAGAAGAAAAAAAAGATCCTAGAATCACAGCGAGTGGCTACAAAATTCGAGCTCTTCTATCTCTAACGCGCACGAGCGAGATGATTACCATTACTAATTTATTTTGTTACCAGTACCAAATTCAATCGTTGGTTACTCTGAAACCATTTCAAATCGACAATCCCTTGAAAAACGTTAAGAACCTCAGATTTTCACTTAATCAGAAGAGAAATGTTGCTATTGAAGCATCAAAATCGAATTCACAGAAACGATATCTAACAAATGATCGAAAGAAGACAGAAGAAGGAATTCCAATTGATCAAGTTAAAACCCTAATCAAATTTAAATCAAGATACAATTACATTCGTGTTATAGATGTATCGAGAAGAGCTGATCATCCATTTGCAGGTTCAAGATTACTTCTATTAGACGCACCAGGAAACATCCATAGTGTATCATTTATTTTCAAGTTACTAACAGAAACATATTTCGATGTTTTTGCTACATTTCCCCCAATTTTGCCGCCAGGAGGAGGTCCATTAGGAATTCTAGGGTTTGGATCTGGTTCAGCTGCAAGAATTATATTAGAATTATACCGGGAAGTCATAATTCATGGATGGGAACTTGATCCGTCTGTAATTTCAGTAGGTAGAGAGTATTTTAGTCTTTTGAAGCTCGAGAACGATAGCCCAGGTCGGCTTTTTATTAACATCGGTGATGCTTTAAATGCTAGTGTTAGAGACGGTTTTTCAGGGATTTTGGTTGATTTGTTCTGTAAAGGGAGGGTGATTCCTGAACTTCAAGATTCAACAACTTGGGAGAAATTGAAAGGTAGTTTGAGGAAAGGTGCGAGGATTATGGTTAATGTTGGAGGGAGCTGTATTGAAGCTGAAGATTCCAGTATCGATGGGAAAATGGTTATGGAAAAGACGTTGAATGCTATGTATCAAGTTTTTCCGGGGCAACTTTTTGTTTTGAGTCTTAGGAGGAGGAAAGAAGACAGTTCGATTGCTTTAACAGGTGATTTACCTCATCTGGATTCATGGAGATTACTGTTACCGGCTTCACCGAGAGGTTATGTGAAAATATGGACTCCGGTGCTATGATTTAGTTCTGCGTGTCTTCTTGTGTAAGCATAATATACTAGATTGTAGTCATGGTAAGCAACTAAGCATAATATACTAGATTGTAGTCATGGTTTCATTTGATAGAATTGAACGAAAAATGAATCGTTTACAAATATTTATGTTGTGTTATGCAACTTTGTTCAGTTCAATTGTTACTTTGCTAACCTCGTGGGTTGAAGACCGGTGACATGTTACTTTAATAAAGAAAAGGTGGTTTTGGTGTAGCATGGCGAAATGTCTAAACTGACCCTCAAATAATTATGGCATGCAAATGTACGAGCAGTATTAACAGCGAAGGCTACATCTGTAAAATAGGCAACGAAAGGATCCAGGGTCGAATCTCACTGAACTCAGTTTCGCACATTTCTTTTTTCTTTTCTCTCTTTCGATTTAAGTTTCCAACTTCTCCTTTTCCTTCACTGTTTTTCTCAGTAGAATGTAATGGAACCCAAATTTAAATTCTGAAAGAGGCGATAGTGAGAAAAATTGTGATTCGTGACCAAAGAATCTCCAACAATTTTTTCTTATTACCCTCTTTATTCTCTACGACTTGAAAAAACCCTATACTGCGACCTGAAAAAAATTTAAATTTTGGATTTTGTGAAGAACAAGATGAAGTGAGATGATGAATGTTGATTCAAACCTCAAGACAGCTTCTGATTTGTTAAGGTATGATTTTGATTATTAATCCCCCGATCTATTTTTTTATTTGTATGTGAAATTAGGGCTTAGGGTTTCATATGATTTTTCTAATTTGATAAACCAATCTGTAAAGGCATCAATTTCAGCAAGTTATTCGCTGTGACAGTCCTGTTTTCTGATTAAATTGGTCATACTAATGATTTTATACTGCATTAAAAACCATCATTACCGATTAGTCTGTTTTTTAATGGCCCTGGGTGCATACGTTAGTTGCTATAGACACTCAAATACTTGGCTTTTCTTGGTCATGCCTTCACAGTAGATAGAAGACCTTGCAATTCTAAAGAAGAAGCTATTTCGTTACTTATTCATTACCTAATATGGACAACTCCTTTCATAAATATTGAGACTTGATTTTGTTAGAATTTCAGCTCCATTAACCCTACAATTAAGACCTAAACATTGTGGAAAACAACTTTATGCTGAAATCAGACCTTGAACCTATTATTAGCATACTCAACAACACAAGAAACAATACCATATGTAGCAAGAACACTACATATAGTTCATACTAAAGCAGATTGTAGTACAAGGAAATAGAAAACACAAGACACTAAACCTTTCATGACTTATTATCAACTCTATTTCCTCACATTGCTTCATGATGGAATGAAAATGGATTTGCTTTTAAAGAAAACTTGTGAGGCTAGAAGAGAGTCCTAGTCATGCTTGCCACATGTCACTCCAACCTTTCCATCATGAGTTGGAGGACACCTCATGGCTACAATGGACAGCTCATATGACATGTCAAGCTAAAGGACATGTCATGCTTAGACTCAATCCTTATCTAGCATTAACCTTAAGCTAGTCTTTAGTGCATAATTAATACCATAAACATGCCTTGATGCGGATTAAGACTAATCCGACTTAACTTAATCTAAACAAGCATTACTTTAATCATATGGGATTTGTTGCGGAAAACACAAAAAGTCTAACAGATTTTACAGGGATTATATTTGAAATTTTTTTTCTTCCTCTGATATAATCTTATTTGACAAAGTTTATGGACAACTCCTTTCATAAATTTCCAGCTTAAAGTTGCCTATTTTTGTTAGCTGAATTAGATTTTTTGTTGTTTTCTCGCAAAATATAGATGAGACTCATGAAATTGAAAAGAACTAAAAATGCAGCAAAGTTGAAAAAAACTAGAATTGCAGCAAAAATTGAAGGAAAAAAATGCAGCAATGCAACGCAATCTAAGTCACCATGTCCAATATCGATATCCTAGATGTGTTATTGATTAAATCGGTTATGCTAAGGGTTTCATATTATTAGTAGTAGTGGTGCTTCTGATTATATATACGCAATCTGTAACTGAAATAGTCTTAGTCTTGGTATTAAGTATCAATTCTTACGATTATAATGAGCTGTTGAAAATGCCAATTTGAATTCATTACCCAGTCATTCATGTTTGTGCTGATTAATTGAAGATTAATTTAACTTCCTAACCTTGCATCCTTCGGTATTAAAGCAGTAAGATAAATGGAAAGTGGAGTTCGTTGCAGTCCTAGAATCACTGAGCTAGCTCGGGTACGTGCGGAACATGATAATGAACAACAACGGCATATAGAGGTTCAATTGATCAACAATCGTACCTCAGTAAAAGCAAAACGGGATTCAATGACCAACGAGGAAAAATAAGCGCTACTTGAAAACGGGAGGAATGCTTATCGTTTGCGGGCACTTGAACGTGGGAAGGGAAATAAAGATGGAGATAAAGCATAAACAAGTAGTGGTGAGGCGACTGTATATTTTCATACTTATGTTGCAGATGTTTTTATGTATTCAACTTACAGAGAACGGTTATGCTTTTATATATCCGACTTAACGAAAATATTTATGCTTTTATGCAGCACATGAACTAATTCCTGCCGCAAATCAGTTTATCCCTCGCCGAAGCCCTAGGTTCCTTGACCAAAATCAGCAACAGGGAGCAGTTGGTGCTAACAATGAAGCAAACAAGAAACTTGAAATGGTCACGAAGCAAAGAGAAACTCAATTGCAGGAGCGCCGTATCAGGTACAATGCAAGAAGAAATTCATTAACTGAAGTCGAAAAGGAAAAAAATCCTGAATACAAACGTATTACTTATCTGAATCGAGGAAGTGCAACTGCAAGTGAGGGGAGTAGTGACCAGGTTGCAGTAATGAACAATGGTAAGGAACACATTATATAATTTTGTTGATTTTTTAGTCTGACATGCTGAAACTTGAAAATTTGTTTAACCAAATATAACTTGATCATATTGTAATATCTTATGAATTGATGTTGTCCGCAAAGTTCTTAGTCGTTTTTACTTAATGTTTTTTTCTTTTCATCTATTGTGTATGAATTTTTGACTCGCTGAAATATAAGTCGCATCTATTCTAATTGATCACAAGAGAGAGAATTGTGAAACAGTAATTTGTATTTTAAGGTGGATTTTCCGCCTTATTATTATAGTTTGTTACCCTGTAAGTTTCTATTCTAATTGATCACAAGAGAGAGAATTGTGAAACAGTAATTTGTATTTTAAGGTGGATTTTCCGCCTTATTATTATAGTTTGTTACCCTGTAAGTTTTGTAACGGAACGACAGGTCAGCATGTGCATCGCACGTGCGTCTTTGCTAGTTACGATAATATGAACTATACCATACTTTAAAGAAACATGGGGGTGGCAACTCTAGCAATAACGAACTTAAGAAGATTCCGGACATCTGAACGACCATCATAAGACAGATTTTGCACTAGAAGTAATTCCTTTTAGGAGAATTGACATCTCCCAGACAAGGGGACATCTTATCAGTTCTAAGGTTATACGAAGAAAAAAAAACTTGAAGGAAACAAAGGTCATTTCATTTTCGAGAGCCATTCAGAAAGTTGACATGATAAAGGGAAGAGAATATTAACAGAAGCAGGGCCAGAGCAGGATTTTCAGGTTGAATAAATATAGGTTTAACTTACAAGTTTAACTGCCATGTTTGGTAGAGAAAATAGATAATAACTGTAGTAATTAGTAAGAAGATATCAACAGATTGACAGAAAGATGTAGAAGATTAGGTTTTCTTTTTTATAATCGTTGGCTCGTTGCTTCATCTACATTCTTGAATAACCTCTGTGGTCTTCATATTGTTCCATGAATGCATCATTAAACTTCTTGAAATTATCCATGATTGCTGGCATGTCTTCTTCAGCTGGTAAGATAGTGGTCCTCAAGTGGAAGACACTGGAAAATAGAAACAAATTACCCATGAATTTACTATTGAAGTTGACAACAATTATAGATCAAGACCCTAATATGGAATTTCAAATACAACACAATAATCACCTACTACTCAAGAAAACATTTAACAGAAAGCTAATTACCCTTCTTTTTGGCCAAAACCTGAACCAGGGACAGTTGAAATGCCTGTTGCCTCCAAGAGCTTCAGACAATAGTAAACATCGGGAACTTTTCCAGCCATTTTCGCAGCTTCGATTGCTTTTGGAGGAAGACGTATTTGTGGAAAGGAATACATGGCTCCTGTAACCACTATTCTCATTACACCTATTCCTCTAGAGACTTCAAAATAGTAAAAACAAGAAATAGAAGCATGCTGTTGTTTAACTACCACTTACCTTCCGTGAAATTGCAGACAACGTTTCTGCAACTGTTAAAGCCATTGGTCATAATGTGTGCCCTTTTCCTCAACGAATCAAGGATCGTTTTGCTGCATTATTTTATGATTTGGAACATTATTGTCTATAAGATATTTGTAAAGCAAACTGTATCACTGGTCGTTGTATTTTAAGTTGATGTAAGCCATCCATACCTCTCCTGCACAAACTTCGGATACGAGATATCTCCAGGCTTTGGAGGGTTGACCATCAGACCTAACTGATAAAACAAAATAAGTTTGGGGTCTCAGAATACAATAGCATCAAACACTTGGAAGTGCTAAAAGAATAACAGCTATGTTAAAAGTGTGATTCTAAGTGATTTTTTCACTTACAAAGATCTGCCCAGGGACATTTGGACTGAGCGATATGGATGCAACCTTATAAATCTCATCCACAGACTGCACCGGATCGACAAGAAAAAGGAAATGCAATGATTAGATAATTCTCAAGGGCAAAGATACTTCAACGAATAAACAAAACTTCAGGAGTAAAAAGACATCAAATTTTGGGAAGAAAGAAACCTCGGCAGGAATATTGGTCATCTCAAAGTATCCTCCACGCTGACCACATTCTCCCCAATAACCTTTGGAGACAGTGTGGAAAGACACGAGCTGAACATCCTTGCTAATCGGTGTGCCCGTGTCCAGCAAAACCTTATATCATTCTGAGAAATTAGTTTTCACTCTATAAACTCCCCAATAGGTTAACTGAAATTAGGAATATAGCATACAAACATATTATACCTTTCTTGCACTTATAAATGGACGTTGATCCTGGTAAATGTTCTGCTGATAAACTTCATCCGCGAGGAGGACTAATTTTTCTCGGGAACAAAATCGTAACAACTCCTGTAGATTATCTATACTCAGACACTGACCAGTAGGGTTTCCTGGGTTTATAATCACCATAGCTCTGACCTGATCACATTCCAAGACATAAAGGACTGGATTCAGGGTTACAATGTGTAATTTCATAAATTTGAATGATTGGACAAAAATTCAATTTTCTATAACAAGTTAGGAAACCAGATGATCTTCCAAGAGGAATGGATAAGTTTTCAAACACATGAGATGCTTACAGTTATTCCCCTTGAACGGGCCTGTGCAACTGATTGGCGAAGGTTATTGACATCCAGACCCCAGTTAGCCGACTCCTCTAAGTAATACGGAACAAGAGAACCACCATATAAAGATATTGCCGCAGAGTAAAGTGGGTACTGAGGAACAGGAACCAAAATCTGACAGTAAAGAACAGTAGAAAATCCAAAATTAGAGATTGTAGACAACCATTGTCACCCAAGAGAATAAAATGATCACTATTTGTTAGTGTTACTGATTTTAATACCCCATCTTTTTCACCGCGGATAATGGTATTCAACATCTGCATTACTCCTTTGCTGGCACCATCCGTGAGAAATATGAGTTCTGGGTCACTGTGATCGGTACAAACTCGGTCAACTTCTATTTCAGAGAACAAAAACCCACGGCGCCAGAGACAAAAAATAAGGTGTGTCCCTAGTTCAATATTACCTTGGATATCCATCTCGCTTCTCAATGAAGTCAGCAACTTCCTTCCTAATTCCTGGAAGACCTCGAGAATCACTGTAAGCACCTGATTATACAAGCATTATGAGTGTCCGTTGTCATTTGTTTCAGGAGAATTCATTCTTTGTGCTGATTTTACCCCAACAGCAATCCAAACTGGACTTCCAAAACAATGAAGCTATTTCATCTGAATGAACAAGATATTTCATATGAATGAACAAGATATTAAGGACTTCATTGGAGCTCACCTAAACCACCAGATGTCAATGAAAGATAATGTTTAGCTCTTGCGATAGCATCTTCTGGAAAGACAAGCCCCACATTAGGATCCTCTAGTAGAAATGGAGCTTGGCATAGAGCGACCACCTGTTATAAGGCATTATCTTGTATAAGAACAAATATAAAGACGAAAACATCTCTAATAATTCCATAACAATTTCACAAATGTGGTCAAATTGTAAACGTGAGGACGAACACATTAAATTCATATAAAAGATTAATAAATAAAGAATGGAGATGACCTGGCGTGGGAATGACAGTGGCTTCTGTCCTAAAGCGTGAGGGTTACCAACATTTGTGAAAATAATCTGTGGATGAACAACTGAAAATCTAAGAAATTTGAAGAAAACCTTTGAACAAGTTAATAACAGATGATTACAAGTCACCTTCCCATGATATAAGGATATCCAATCCAAAAATGACAAGAAGTTATAAACATAGATATAGTCCAAAAACGACAAGAAGTTGAAAAACTATTTACCTTCTTCCCTTCTTTCTGAAGCTCTGAAGCTCGGAGATATAGTTCACCTCTTACAGCATATTGAACTTTCTTGACGTTTTCATTCAGAGTATCATGGTCTAATCCCTTTGACATGATTAAGTAGTTATTCTCCTTGCCACTGTTAGCAGAAAAGCATACAACAGCAACCCGTAAATAAGATCCTAACCTGAAAAACAATGAAATAAGTTTGAGAACACAAGTAAAATACAAGAGTGGAAATATCACGAGAGCATAAAGCTATACGAAGAAGGATATGATCAGTATGGTAGCTTGGGAATAACAAATTGATTGGACATCTCAATTGTTACCTACAGCAATCTTATAGGAAGCTAATGAAATCAAAGAACAGCCAATGAATTGACATGGTCATAGCCCCAAAATTTACTTTCTCAATTCAAATTTGCTCTACTTTAATTCACTTTATTTTATCATTAAAAACTCAAGCACAAACAGATGAGATATGCGCTGGCAACCAGAACAAAAATCTAAAGTACTAAATTGCAGAAGCCAATTAAACCAAGAAAATGCAAAGTGAAATCTGAAACCAAAAAATGGAGGACTAGTTGCGCCAAACACAGCAATTAAGAGTCTTCATACATGCATCATCACCAATAAGCAAAATGACAATAAAATCCCAGCACAAGAGTTCTTTTATCATACATTTCTGAAACAAGACAAACCCAGGTACAACAACAGTCTAGAATTTAATTTCATACAAAGTATGCATAAGAAAAAACCCATCAACCGATCTATAAACAACCAATGTTGACCAACCAAGTTCCATCAAAACCCATTTAAGATTTCATCAAACAGATGTTCAAACACCATAATTCAACAGTTCAACTGAAACCCAATTGAAATCCTATTAACAGAATTAACCAGAGAGGATAAAACACAATTTCAACCAACCAACCACGCATTTCATTTTCGACCCCAAAAAGTTCAAAACATCCACATGATAAGGGTAGAAAGGTATAATTAAGCAGAAACTAAAGATACCTAAATCGATTAATCACTAAAAAGAAAATCAGTATTATTAAGGTAACCAATACTGTATATAATTTAAGTATTTTTTATACTCAAACTAGATAGGATTATATTCTTTGAACCAAAATGCTTACCTTTAAACTTCGATGAGGTTAGCAGATTTGCAGAGAACATGTGATAGTGAGTTCCAAAGTTTAGCTGCTCTGAAAACTCTGAGCTAGAAAAATATTTGTGTGGTACTCTGTGCATTATACCAGTTTGTTTGTTTGGTTCTCCTTTTTTTCTCAATTTATATTCTTTTATTCATTTATTGATACATCCGATAATCTTTTACTTATCAAATTTATGTATCGGATCTCATGCAACAGCATGTGTTCACGGGGACGGCGTAAATACGTGCTCCTGTATTTATTTTTTTTATAAGAAATCAGAAATGCTGGAAAAAATCAGCCATCAATTCCTGTGGCAATGTTCAAATGAAGTTGTTTGCTGAGCTACGTGGATGGTTAATCAGGATTCTCCAATATGGAAAAAAAGTGAGCGATTGATAGTTAGACACGCGATCGGATGTCTTACGTTGGCGCCCGAACTACAAGCTCTGACGTCGTTGGCAAAGACGCCAGCGATAGCAGTAGCGACGTCAGCGTTTGAGACACGATCGCCAACGGCAACTTGTTAACGGTCACCGGAACGGCTAGTTTCCGTTTCCACCTCTATAAATACGGCTCGAATATGATCTCACAAATACACAACAATCTTTCATCCAATCAATCTTTTCTTAATTTCAATTACTTTCAATTTTCAACCATGAATTCTGATTTTGATTCTTCTGAGGAGGATATGGAGATGGATGACATGTTGTACGAAGAAGATGAAGAAATGTGTATGGAGTTTTTGCATCAAATGGATGAAGATGCAGATCAAGATAGAAGAAGACGAAATTTTATGTTGCAATTACCAAAGCCTTTAGAGCCATATGAAGTTGCGACTAGAAGATGGACGTGGCGGAATCGACATTTTTACCACGAAAAATTGATGCATGATTATTTTAATCATGATTGTGTGTATTCCGATGAGAATTTCAGGATTGATTCTGCATGGGCCGCAATTTGACGCAAAGGATAATTGCCGAGCTTTGTCAGGTACAACCTTTATTTGATTATCAGTATGACGCACGACATATACGAGGCTTTAGTCCCGAACAAAAGGTCACTGCGGCCCTCCGTATACTATGTTACAGGGTACCAGCGGATTCCACGGACGATTACATCCGTATTGGGAAAACAACCGCCTTTAGGCATCTCAAACTGTTTTGCGAAACAATAGTCGAGCATTTTTGTCCAACCGTTTTAAGAAAGCCTACCCAGGAAGATGTTCAAAGAATAACTGTAGAAAACACCGAGAAGGGTTTCCAAGAATGCTAGGTAGTCTTGACTGCATGCACTGAACGTGGCATACGTGTCCGGTAGAATGGGTGGGCCAATATAAGGGTCATTATCCAAAACCAACTGTAATTTTAGAAGCTTCAGCTACTTATGATTGTTGGTTTTGGCATGCCTTTTTTGGACTCCCGGGTTCAAATAACGATCTCAACGTTTTATATAAGTCGCCATTGTTTGAAGATCTTAAGAATGGGGTCACGTCGCATTGTAATTTCACCATCAACGATCATCACTATACTGAGGGTTATTATCTAGCAGACAGAATCTATCCAGAATGGTCAATTATGGTTCAAGCTTATAAACAGGTAGGCTTTGGTCCGACGACTTCGAAGAATGTGCAGTACTTTAACACCCAACAAATGGCATGCAGAAAGGATGTTGAACGCGCTTTTGGCATATTGAAAAGGAAGTTTGCCATCATAGCTGTGCCGGCGCATTTTTTTGATATTCAAGAAATAAAAAAAATTATGCTGACTTGTATTATTCTGCATAACATGGTCATTGAAGAAACCAGGCGTGACCCAACCTGGACTAGTTTTCCAGATGAAGATTTAACCAAGGATCTTGTGGTAGAGCGTAGGCGTCCGGCAAGAGAATATAGACTTGCCACTGACAGACTCCACAACCGGAGAATCTATGCACAACTACGACAAGATTTAACAAAGAATCTTTGGGATTTAAAAGGAGCAGCAGACTGTGCGGGGTGGGGCGAGGCAGAGGGAGAGGAAGAGGGAGATAAACGTGTACAATTGAGGCTTATATTAAAAGTTGTTGTTTATTTTAATTAATATGTTTTTTAATTTAAAGTTGTTTGTTAAAATTGAGGTAATTAATTTTAAATTAATTTTAAATAAACGTGTACAATTAAACTAAACTAAACTAAATCAAAATAAATTAAACTAAACGCGTTCATTCATTAGCAAGACTGAATTCCTCTTCGTTTTCTTCTGAGGCGTCATCTTCGTCTTCCACATTCACATACTGGCCAGTTTGTTGAGGGGTGACTTCATTTTGTTGATGGGGGCTTCTTCGGCCTGGACTTGTTGTTGTTCGACCTCATCCATTTGCTTAGTCCATATAGCATATTGTCGTTCATTCATTTTACCGGTGTCCAAGGCGAGTAATTTGTTTAGCTTACAATCCTTGTAGTATTGTTCTCGCGAAAGACGATTTTTCTGTTGATTATTTAAAGAAATGGCACGGTCCCTGACTCTATCTGCCTCCATTTGCATCTCTATTGCCTTGTGATCAGCATAGTTGAACTCGCTTGAACCTCCTTATGCTGCTTGTTGGGATGCGTCTCTCGCTGCTTTTGCATCTTTCTGACCACCTCCTCTTCTTCTCTTGCAGTTGGTGTTAATGTCTAGATTACTATTGTGCTGATCCTGACTACCTGGAGTTCTATCATGTGAGGAAGCAGGCCCTCCATTCTAAAAATCCTGCGAGATTGGACCATGTGGTGATCTTCCAGGCACTTGATGACCTTCCAGCAAGTATGGATTAAACTTGTTAAGCACCCTCAAAATGGTGAAACAAGTTTCATGTTGGAAGCTTGAACCTTTGTGGGATCTTTGCCACTCTTCCCGACATCTTCATTCCACATCTGGTTCGCTTTCACCACTTCTTTTGTTGTTCCACATTTGAGTGATAATAGCTACATATTCACTAACGGCTCCTGCAATTGTGCAAAAACGATGACACAACCCATCGACATCACGACCATGAACGTTACCGGTTTCTTCACAAATTTTTTGTAAAATCTTACCATAAAAAGGTCTTTTTCTTGGCTAATACCATTGATATCATATAATGTATATAATACATAATTTCTGCAAAGTGACTCGTCTTCATCCATCGTATACTTTGGACCACGAATTCTTGTGTTCCTTTGTTGTTTGTTGTGGTGTTTTTGTTTTTTGTTATGTCTGTTGTGGTGTTTGTTGTTGTGATCGTTGTTGTGATCGTTGTTGTGAGGATGCCATATTTGTTAAAGATGAAATTTTTTTGAATAATTGAATCAATATGAATAGTTCTGTTTGAAAAGAAAAAGAAAGTTGAGATGGTATGGAAATTGTGTAATGTTGAGGAAGATGTGAGTTTAAATTTGTAGACGAAGTGAATTTATAGGTTAAGGAAAAGAACAATACCGTCGGGATGGGAATAGCAGTTGGCGCTGTTAGAAAGAACGCAACGCGATTAGCAAAAACGATGGCGTCCTACTGGTGGACACGCATTGGTGGTAATAACGCTGGCGTTTTACCTTATGTCGCCAGCGTTAGTAGAGATGACGCCCGTCCTTACCACAAACGCGCACTGGTTGTTCCGACTCAATGTTCAAATCAACAAATCTGTTGATTTGAACATCCATTTTTCATGTTTGTTCATTCCATAGTGTGAGTAAAATGAACAAACTCTGAGTTTGTTCATTCCATAGGAATTTACCTAAGTTACATGGTGGTACTCAACCGTGCTAGGGATAGCACCATGTTGAGTAGCCTCATTGTAGTATACGAACGTTACAATTTTCTTCATTTGCTGAGAGATTAACAGACTGAAGGGAATCAAAGAAGATTTTTGTTAAAGGGAGAGCAAAAATGGATCCGAGGAGAGGGAAAATCGCAGGAGACTCACTAACTCTGACCTGGTCAATATATTATTTTGAGTAAGACCAAATTATCCATACTAAATTCACCCATTAATCATATAAAATTCACACGCATCTTAAAACTATTGCACCACCACCATCTCCTCCTCCACCAATGACTCGGAAAAAAATAACTTATATTATGACTTTTTCCTGTTCTTGAATGATGAAACCACTGTTTAGTTTAATTAGCAAAGTCATATTTTTAAGATCAAGCAATTTAAATAAGTAAAAGAACCAACAAACCCATAGAATAGATTTGTATCTAAACCTGGTTGAAAACAGAAAACAAGAAAAAGAAAGACCTAACTGTAAAACTAAAGAGTAACATATATATATATATATATAGACAATGATAAACGGTGTTTCTTAGCAAGAACAACATATAGGGAAGATTTAGATTATCAATATCCAAGGTTATGATAAACATGGCCGTAAAGTTCTTCGCATCATCAATTATTATTTCCTGACGAGTATTAAGTTTATATATTTTTAGGGTTTGTAGATTTTGATTGGATTTTCTTAGCATCGAAACAGGAAAGATTATCGAAAAGTATTTGGAAGAGTAGAATTTCCATGGAAAAGGGGAAAGAAAACCTCTGTTGTATATGTTCCTAAAAGTATTCACGGTGATGGTGATACACTAATGATATACAGATCCTTCCTAATTCCAGGAACTCGTACATCTATTTTTTTATTTTGGTTGTAATCGATGTCGTAGCCGGTGGAGTGGTGGAATTTTGTCCGGTAAGTGTACTTAGTAAGGGTAGTTTGGTCTTACTCAGAATAATATATTGACTCAGTCCTAGTTAGTGAGTCGACTACGATTTTCGCTCTCCTCGGATCCATTTTTGCTCCCCCTCTAACAAAAATCATCAAAGAAAATCTGGAGGTTAGGACCGTTCCAGTTGAAGTTTCCTAAAATAGTAGACTTAGTAGAAAGTTTAGCTAGAAAATCAATAGATTCAAAATTTCCTCCATACCTTTGGTGGAATCCTAGGTTATATCTTCCTTGTACTTTTTTCTAGTACCCTTCTTTAATAGCTTGGAGTGTTGCATCATCCAGAGCCTTTGTTGGAGTTGTGTAGTTCTTTGCCCCACTCTAGAGCTAGAGTTGCTCCTCTAGATGCTCTGTCAAGACCGATGGTGGTATCCTTCAAGTTTCTTGCTCCCATGCAGTGCTCCTATATTTCTTGAACCTTGTTTTGAGGTATACATAAATCTACCAAATAAGTTAGAATAGGATCCATGATTTGTTTTGATCGATCAACATCAGAATTGAACCCGCAACCTATAGGTTGGGAGTCCGATCCCTAGCCAACTGGGCTAATGCCAGTTGGTTAAATGACACATCGGGGTATCGAACCCCGTACCTTTCGCATACAAAGCAAGCGCTCCACCATGTGATCTACATCCCGAATCCATGAGTAGTAAAGGAAAAACTCATGAGATTGTGGTATATTTAATAAAAAAAATAAGGACATTAGAAAGTAAATCCTAAACCCCTTATTCATATATATTCACAAATGGCTAAAGTGTCCTTGGTTAATCTAATCCTTTAAAATCCTAAGTCATATAAGTTCCACATCATGCGGTTACCAAAACTCTCCCTTATGTTAGAAGTGAACACCACCCCCTCTCCATTTTTTCTCTCTCCTCTAATTTTGCTCCAAAACCCAATCTCTCAAACGAGATCAAACCCTATTTTTTCTCACAAAATCAACAAAATTATCAAAGGGAACAAAAAAAAATCAGGAATAATAAAAGAAAATCCGTGAGAATCAAAACAAAACAAAACAAAAATAAAACATAGTCCAATTTTGTGCACACTCCTTTAACGAGTATGCACGTAATAAATTAATGTGATTGGTCCATTTTAACAAAAGGTTATCTCATTTCATTAAATTAGATTTTATTATGTTTTAATTTAATTTAAATATAAAAAAGGAAGTTTATTTATTTGTCTCCTAAATTATAGTGTATTCAATATTTACCTTCCCTGTAATTTGCTAAATGATATAGTAACTTCAATTTTAATATGTCTAATTGGCAATACTTATCGATCAATCTAAATCATATACTATGAATCATCTATTCAATCAAGCAATGAGTAATAAATCTTGGATGTTCCTTTATATACCCCCTAAAAATACTAACAGTATCCCCAGTAGTTAGTTATGTTAGTTATAATTTGATTATCATGAAAATTGTTAAATTATTTAAAATTTTTTATATTCATACCCCTCTAAAATATGTTACATCTATATTGCGGAAGAATATAGAAAAATCATATAGGTAACTCAGTTTATCATACTTTTTGTCCAAAACAGAGAGTTGCGCCCCTTGAGCACATTTTCCTCCCAATCCCTTTATCAACAAAATACATCAAACGAAAGTAGAGATTGATTGCTGGGATTATGTATATAGGACTCATGCATTAAGTCAAATTGCTTCTGTTGTTGGAAACGGAAATGGGAAGTATAGAACAACAATACCTAGCTTATGTATATATATATATAGGACTTGGATGACCCCTTCATTATTTTTCACATAGAGTACAGTTGATGTTAAAAACATCATGTGTACCCTCCTTTATATATTCCATTCCAATCTCCCAACGTCTCACCGCTGCATTTAATTGCCCACAATTAGAAGAGCGGAAAATATTGTAAGAATCTGAAAGCATTGCAGGGTAAACATGAAGGATTTTTCTAGACAATCTCTGTTTGTCCTCTTTCCATTCCGCCGATGGATCTCTCTATCATTTTTCCGAAAAAATAAAACCATTGTTTCTCTTTCTATTCCGCTGATCGATCTCTATATCAACCTTAAATAGCATGTCATATCATCCTATGGACATCATCATCAGAAGAAGTGTTGATCGAATGTTATTCTCATTGAAGACTACGGACATCATGAACTGCTGAATGCTAAGTCCTAATTATCAATTCATAATTTCAATAAAAAAAGCACCCTACATGACTACAATTAGTCCAGTACATGATAATCATCAACAAAAAAAATAGCGACGTGATTGTTTAGGGTAAAGAAAATCAGACTTGAATGATATTAGGAACAAAAATATGGATGAGAGGTTACTTCAACCACTCCAAAACTTTTATCTCCATCAATAAATTCACCTTATGCTTTGTAAACCTAATCAAAAATTGAACTTATTTGTTTTTTGCGAAAATTAACCTTAGGGTTTACAACAGCAGCAACAGAAATTAGGTTTGTGTTTTTATTGATGTGTTCGGGGGTATAAAGAGTTTACAGATCAAATGGGGTAGGTAGATCAGTTTTGGGGGTAGACAGATAAATGGGTAACATTAGTATTTCTTGGGGTATATAGAGGAACTCCTTAAATCTTTACTGGTATTATATTTAATATGTTTTTCTATATTATGATTGTGGAAATTACTTTAAGAACATCAAGGAATGATCATTTAGGAATAAATAATGATCAAAATACATTGATCTAGGCATCAAGCTAATTTCATGATGGGTACTTTGTTATTATTAATCTCTCCTTCTGATCAATGCAAATCGGGCAGCTGAAGGCTTCTAAATGATCAACGACATGCCAAAACTAGACTCAAGCCCAGCCATTAAAAAAAAATTAAGAACTAGAAAAAGCTTGTATAAGTGTGGTGCTGTGATGTTTGAATTATATGCAATTTTAACTGCTAGTGACCATTGGGAATCTCTGTAAATATTGAACATGAGCTATAATATATGCTCCACAATAGTGTTATGTACCTAAGGTCCATTAGTCAGTGGGCTTGCTATTTCTTCCATCTTCAGAGGGCTTTTCCAATTCAATCTTTTATTTCCTTGTAACCTTTTTTGTTGGGCCAGCTGTCATCTAGTGATTGCGCAGATTAGGTTAGGAGAACAACACTTATTAGTCCTTGGATCGCCAATAGAAAAGAGAGGAGATATTTAATGTGTATGATTGAATCTGTCTGAAAACTAAAAAATGAAAAATTGTTCTTGAGGTTCTATCCTTTGTGGAAGAGAAGGTTATTGTCGTTGTAGTATCAATCCCTAGTTGATTCACTACATTTAGTATCAGACTCTTGATCCTGTGTACCTGAATCATGACAGGAAGCGATCAACCATCAACAGTAAAACAAGTTGTTGCTATTCAACAATAGCATTCAGATCGTTTATCAGCTTTAGAAGATGAACTTCAGGGTTTAAATTCTGAAATTGGTTCACTCAAAGAAACTATGGGAGATCAATTCGCGGTTCTATGTAAACATCTAGGTATTCCTCTTGCTACTGAGTCACCGGAGTCGAGTATTTTTCAACATCAACAACTGATTATTCATCTCGCTTCAAGTAATCTTATTCGTTATCCAAAAATCGACTTTCCTCGCTTTAATGGTACTAATCCTAGAGGCTAGATTAGGAAATGTAATAGATTATTTCAAATTAATTTTGTGGATGATTTAAAGCGTGTTGACCTAGCTTCGATTCATTTTGATGGCAAGGCCGATTCATGGTTCTTAGATTATCAAGAGGGTAAAACATTTTTAGATTGGGATAAATTCATTCATGATGTTTGTCTTCGTTTTGAGGATGTTGCTTATGATAATTACGTTGGTAGCTTTAATAAATTATCTCAGACTTCCACATTGGAAGAATATTTTGAACGTTATGAATCTCTTAAAGCTGTTATGAAAGCTAAGCATAAAGACCTCTTTGAGGATTATTACACATTAAGTTTCATTAGTGGTCTCAAGGAAGAAATTCGTAATCCAGTGCAGATGTTCAAACCCTCTAGTGATACTGATGCTTTTTATTTGGCTCGGATGCAACAAGCCTCTGTGGAATTTCAGAGCAAATGTTATAGATACCAGAAACCATTCATTCCTTCTCAGACTTTCTCTTCCTCACCTTCTACTTCTAGACCACCAGTTTCACCCTTAACAACCATACCTGCATCATCCTTTTTACCCTCTAAACCATTTGTCACACATCCTACTACTCCCACTAGAGCTGAACCTCCTACTCCACCTATAAGGAGGTTAACTCCTGCTCAGATGAAAGTTAAAATAGATAAGGGGTTATATTATAACTGCGATGAAATGTATGAACAGGGACACATGTGTAAGACTCAACAATTGTTCATGTTAGTAGCTTCTGCTGAAGAGTCTTCCCTATCAGTGGAGGAGACTGAAGAAGATGCTGGATCACCTACTCCTTTTATTGAATCTACCATGGAGATCTCGCTTCATGCCTTGACTGGATTAGTAGCTCAGAACACCATCAGAGTACCTGGTAAGCTCAACAACAAAGATATTTTGGTGCTGGTGGATACTGGAAGCACACACAGCTTTGTGGATGCTAGAATCGCTGAGCAATTACATCTCCACATTCAACCCACAGGTCACATGCTCGTCACAGTGGCAAATGGAGATACTACTACAAGCTCCGGTGTATGTCCTCAATTATCTTGGTCCATGCAGAATTATGACTTTTGTGGGGACATCAGAGTTCTTCCTTTAGGCGGGTGTAATATGGTTTAAGGTGTCGATTGGTTGAAACAGTTAGGGGATGTTATGTTCAATCTCTCCGATCTTCTATTGTCATTCGTACATCAAGGACAGAACATTACTCTACAAGGGTGTGCCACTACTCCTTCTTGTAGTATGATTAGTGGGTCTTCACTTCTCAAGTTTCTTAAAAGCAAGACACCAACATTAATTGGGAATTTTTTTTCTCTAACTGCAATACATGTTGCTCCCACTCCTCCTGTCATTACATTAGTATTACAGGATTATCAAGATGTGTTTGCAGAACCAAAAACTTTGCCACCTGCCAGAGCATTGGATCACCACATTCCTCTTAATCCCAACACAACACCTTCTTCTCAGCGACCCTACCGATGTCCCTATGTACTGAAAGCTGTGGTGGAAAAGTTAGTTCAAGAAATGCTAGAATCTGGTATTATTCAACACAGTAATAGTCCATTTGCGGCTACAATTTTTTTGGTCAAGAAGAAAGACGAGTCATGGAGATTTTGCGTAGACTACAGGAAGCTAAATGATTCTACGATCACAAATAAGTTTCCTATACCCTTAATTGATGATTTACTTGATGAGTTAAATGGGAAGAAATTTTTTTCTAGGATTGACCTTAAGTCTGTCTATCACCAAATACGTATGCATTTATCTGATATTTTTAAAACAGCTTTTCGCACACATCATGGTCATTATGAATTTCGAGTTATGCCCTTCGGATTAACAAATGCACCGGCTACTTTCCAAGCCCTCATGAATCAGATTTTTCAGCCTTTTCTTCGAAAATTCATCATAGTCTTCTTCGATGACATACTAGTTTATAGTGATTCTTTAGAGGAGCATATACTGCATTTATCTCAGTCCCTATCATTATTAAGACAACATTCTCTATTTGCCAATTGGCACAAGTATTTCTTTGCTCAAAACCAGCTAGCTTACTTAGGACATCTCGTTACTTCAGAGGGTGTTGCCGCAGATCCTGATAAGCTTGCAGCAATGGAAAATTGGCCACAACCCACTACAGTGAAGCAATTAAGAGGTTTTCTCCGGTTAACGGGTTATTACAGACGATTCATCAAATCCTATGGCACTATTATCTGACCTTTAACAGATATGTTGAAGAAAGAGTCATTTATATAGTCTTCTGATGCAATATAAGCATTCAATGCTCTTAAACAAACAATGCTGTCTGCACCTGCTCTAGCCTTGCCAGATTTTTCTCTACCTTTTGTTCTCGAAACTGATGCTTGATCGAAAAGAATAGGAGCTGTATTGATGCAACATGGTAAACCCATTGCTTTCTACATCAAAGGACTAGGTCCTAAGGCACTTGCACTATCCACTTACGAAAAAGAACTAATGGCCATTGTTTTGGTAGTTCAGAAATGGAAGCACTACCTATCACACTTTCAGTTCATCATCAATACGGACCACCAAAGCTTGAAATTTTTGATGGAACAGAGAGTTACTTCTGTTTTGCAACACAAGTGGCTTATGAAACTACTTGGCCTGGATTACGTCATTCGATACAAGAAAGGTCTTGATATTAAAGATGTTGATGCATTGTCTCGAGTACCTCATTCAAATGCTAATTGTATGGCAATTTCACTTTCACAACCTCAGTGTGCACAAGATATCATTCTTAGCTATGCTGAAGACCCTGTGGCACAAAAATTGATTGCTCAACTGCTGGTGCAACCATCTCACGAGGTTTTCTCTTACAATGCTGGCATACTCAGATATAAAGCTAGACTGTACGTTGGTTCTGGTCACCAGGTAAGAGATCACATACTTCAATCTGTTCATTGCTCTGCAATTGGTGGTCATTCAGGGATGTTGGGTACGTATAATAGGGCTAAGGCCCGTTTCTATTGGCCAAAGATGAAGGCTGCCATCCTACAGTTTGTAGCCAACTGTGAAGTTTGCCAATGCAATAAGGGAGAACACACACGCTCTGCTGGCCTCCTTCAACCACTTCCAATCCCAGAGTCAGCATGGCAACACATAGCGATGGATTTTATAGAGGGTTTACCATTGTCTAACAGGAAATCTGTCATTCTCGTTGTGGTTGATCGACTGACAAAATACAGTCATTTTATAGCTCTTTCTCACCTGTTTACTGCTCTGACTGTTGCAAAGGAATTTCTTCACCATGTTTTCAAGCTTCATGGCTTACCAGCATCGATTGTCTCGGATCGCGACAAGATATTCATCAGACAGTTTTGGCAGGAGTTGTTCAAGGCTTTAGGAACTTCATTGCACCTTAGCACATCGTATCATCCGCAAACAGATGGACAGACGGGGCGTACTAATGCATGCTTAGAGCAATATCTGCGTTGTATGACAGGTACCAATCCTAAATTATGGTCCAATTGGTTTTCATTAACCGAGTGGTGGTTTAATACGAATTACCACACTAGATTACGCATGACACCATTTCAATCCTTATATGGCTATCAACCACCACATTTTGGCATTTCCCCTGCATTCCACCACTTCTGTACAAGCTGTTCAGGAGTACTTACATGACAGAGACCACATGTTATAAATGCTCCGAGAAGACTTACTGAAAGCACAGACAAGATGAAGTTTTTTCCCGATAAACACAGGACTGAGAAGACATTTGCAGTGGGTGATATGGTTTTCCTCAAATTACAACCTTATCGTCAAACTTCAGTGGCTATCCGTAAGAATTTCAAACTCTCCATTTCGGACCATTTGAGATTGTGCAGAGGATTGGTGATTTCGCGTAAAAAATGAAACTACCAGTTGGGTCTCGCATACATCCGGTGTTTCATGTGTCTCAGCTCAAGATGAAGATTGGTCAGCATTCTACTTCTTCACCCTCACTGCCATTGGTGGATCAAAATGGAGCTATATTGGTGGAACCAGCTGCAGTCCTTGCCACCCGTCTTACACTCCGTGATGGCCACTCCATTTCTCAAGTTTTGATTCAGTGGGTGAATGCACTAGCATAGGACGCGACGTGGGAAGATACAAGTCACATCAGATCTCAATTTCCTCATTTCGTCCTCGAGGACAAGGACTGTTAAAAGGGGTGGGTATTGTTATGTACCCACAGTCCATTAGTCAGTGGGCTTGCTATTTCTTCCATCTTCAGAGGGCTTTTCCAATTCAGTCTTTTATTTCCTTGTAACCTTTTTTGTTGGGCAAGCTGTCATCTAATGATTGTGTAGATTAGGTTAGGAGATCAACACTTATTAGTCGTTGGATCGCCAATAGGAAAGAGAGGAGATATTTAATGTGTATGATTGAATCTGTCTGAAAACTAAGAAATGAAAATTTGTTCTTGAGGCTCTATCCTTTGTGGAAGAGAAGGTTATTGTTGTTGTAGTGTCAATCCCTAGTCGATTCACTACAAATAGCTACTAGTTAGTTATGATGTTTTGCATCTTCTTCCCAAAACTAGTTATCAACTGTATTTTCTTATTTTCCTCATTTGAAAACACTATAATTTTCGAGACAAATAAATATGCTTTCCTTTTTTATATTTAAATTAAATTAGAACATGATAAAATCTAATTTAATAAAATGAGATAATCTTTCTTTAAAATGGACCAATCACATTAGTTTGTTACGTGCACATTCTTTAAAGGAGTGTGCACAAAATCGGACTCAACAAAACAAAACAACTATACCTCTAGGAGAAAAAAAAAAACCTAAAACCAAACCGTTCCTTCTCAAACTTCTCATCTTTCCTTATATTTTTCGCGTTAATCCCTTTTTTCACAAAAAACCCTATTTCTCTTTTTTTTTCTTCTTCTTTTTGCCATGTCTCTACTCTCTTTCTTTTATTCAGTCTTTTTTTTAGATTTAGTCTTTCATATCCATTGTTTCTTACATTCTTAACATTTCCTCTTTTATTGGCGTTTGTTTTGCTTTGATTAGTGATTGTTTTTAATTGTTCATAATTTTGTTTTATTTTGCAGGTACGATTCTACTGTAAAGAGGAGATGTTAATCTCTTACCCTATTCGCTTCCGCAAGTGCGATTGTTATTTAAAAGAAAAAATATATATTTTTCCTGTTATTTTTCCATTGAACATAATGGTAATTTATCTCTTTTATTTTACTTCGCTTTTATTCGTATTGTTGAATCTCAATTGTTGTTTGTTTTTTTGTATTGATGTTCACTCTATCTTTAGTTTTGTTTTTCATATATACTAGGATATGACCCGTGCCGTAACGGCACGGTCTATGAGTTATTTTTGTGTTGGTAAGATATTTTTTTTTCTTGTAAGACTACCAAGAGCCGAGCGTGGGAAACTTGGGGGAACTGTAATCTTTCTCAAATTAAATTCGAAGCTTTGATCGATATTATTAACATCAACTGGATCGGTTTCTTGTTAAATGGTGTTAGGATGTCCACATGGATGTACACTAACATATGTACAACAGAAAGTATTTTTTTGGTGATTAAGATATCCAATGTAAGTGTGTATAGTGGGCTCTGCACCCGTTTTCATTTATGGTAATTGAGATAAGCATCCATTCATAGTTGTTGCAAATAATACCAACAAACTTGAAAACCTAATGTCCCAAGAGGGAACACGTAGAAATTCCAGGTTTGAATAAAAGTAACTTGTCGATTTCATTCCAAATTACAAATGCAGTTCAATCATCATTTAAATAGATTGTCATTTTGTGCTGAAAAAAAATTAGTAAATTTTTTTTCGAAATTCAAAAAGTTGAATATGAGTTAGGAGCCTTCTTTCATATCCTTAAAAAGTGTTATATCTACCTTAATTTTTGGAACCGCTGACAATTTTAAAATACGAACATTGACTTTATGCTTGTATCGTTGTATAATTGGCATGGTTATACATTAGCGATACTCGAACCCATGGTAAAAAAGTTTAATCGGTTGGGTTAATATAATTTACAGCCAGTCATTTTACTACAATTAAACGTCATCATTCCCTACAATATTCTAGGTTTGAGAGACGTTATATCGTAATATGAAACCTCTGGATAAAGAATGATAACTATACATTTATGGTTTAAACTAACATATGAAAAACGCCCATCTTACAGCGTCGCAAAAAAATAAAAATAAAAACATAAATAAAATGTAAAACATTAAATCCTACAGCATTCCCTTGGATATTAGTGATACGAAGCGTCCTTGAATCTTTCTTAGCAGTGAAAAATGACGCGCGTGATGATATTGCATATATCATATGCCAAATATGCTTTTCCTTGCAAATTAATAATACAATCTTATTGTCTTAACCAAATAATGAAAGACTCGCATTAAATAAAATTTCATGTCCAAACAAAAGAAATTTCCCCCTCTAATACGATACATGTATACGAGAGTTTCTCTTTATCAGCATATGCGTTTGAGACCTAGAAGTAAATAAGAGACCCAATATCAATGGTGTGAAAACTTGCAAATGGAACTGATATTACACATTGACCTAAAACATCCATAATTTTATAATTTGCTGAACATGACAATACAATTGAATATTAAAATATTTTGTATATCAACTTCTATAAAATGTAAGATATTTGTACCGACTTTGGTTAGTTGGTATCTTCAATGAAATAAAAGAAGCTCAAGAATTAGATGATATCCACATAGTAAAAGATAGGTAATGGATCAAGTATTAGTCATGGTATCTTTAGATGCAAAATGTAGATGGGTTCCTATGCACTAAGCTCTCTTAAACCAAGATAATATTTAAAAAACTCGAGAATTTAGTCATCGCAATCATATATGTGCATATGAACCACATCTTCTAGCAAAAGTTAGACTTGTACCTTTCTGGAATACCAAAACTTCTTCACTTGAATCAATGATAAAATGCATGCAATGAAAATTTGTGTAGTCCCGACACATATAGATATAGTGAAGCATCCCACAGAAAAAAATTGTATTATTGTATTGCTCCCTAAACCGCTTTCTTCATTGCTTAAAAACAATCTCCTGAAATCAGAAAATGAAAGATTACATGTGAGTTTCAATAAGCCAGTTCTGCGTTGCTTGTTTTGAGGCTTCTTAAATTTCAGTATTAGCAAGATGGTTGACTATGTATAAAGAATTTAAGATGATCTTCTAAGAGAATAACTATTTTTAGATGTTAACTGCATATAACCATTATTTGACTATGTATGAAGAATTTAAGATAAACAAATACTCACTTTGTAAACCATCAAAAGGTTATAAATATGAAGAAATATAATTTCAAGTTTCACATGATACAAAAAATTTGAAGAATAACATACATACATAATCAAGAAACTTTAATCCATTTTATTCTTATGTACACGACCCTAATCCAACAAAGAGTATGAACTTAACAACAATAGCAATACAGTTAAAAAATGTTATTTACCGACCCAAGTTAAGTGCATAACAATGGAACCATCATTTTCTTCGTCATTTATTTTCATTCCATGTAAATCTTCTGATTTTCGCCCGAAGAAGTTAAAGTATAATTGGAAAATTCCCTGTCCAGAGAAAAATAAAAAATTTAATGTAAAAAAATATAAATTAAATGGTATGGTATTAAAAAGAACCTAACATAAGAATAGAATGAATAGATAGGAATCATATCTGACCAGTATCTTTCGACTGCAAATGTAAAAACAAAATCGAAATAAATTGAGATAACAAAATATAATATTAATGAAAAGTAACAAATGCAAAATTAAGCTGCATAAATGACACAAATATTAGGCGCGAGCACCATGAATCCGTTGATATTAAACAAAAAATTAAAGAGAAAAGCTAACAAAAATTATCTCAATCAAGCAAAGCAACAGAGAATCATACCTTGAGAATAGAGTTGTGCAAATGATGAAAAGCTAATAAAAATTAACAAAAATTAAAGAGAAAATCTAACATAAGAATAAAATGAATAGATAGCAATCATATCTGATCAGTATCTTTTGACTGCAAATGAAAAAACAAAATCGAGATAACAAAATACAATATTAATGAAAAGTAACAAAGAGAAATTAAACTGCATAAATGACACAAATATTAGGCGCGAGGCACAATGAATCCATTGATGTTAAACAAAAAATTAAAGAGAAAAGCTAACAAAAATTATCTCAATCAAGCAAAGCAACGGAGAATCATACCTTGAGAATAGAGTTGTGTAAAGGATGAAAAGCTAACAAAAATTAAATAGAAAAGCTAACAAAAATTATCTCAATCAACCAAAACAACAGAGAATCATACCTTGAGAATAGAGTTGTCCAAAGGATGAATACAATTGTTAAATTAGAATAAAAGAAACACGTTGACATTAAATGTGAGGAAAAACTCCCAAATAAATTACATTAAAAATCTAAATTCATTTTCTTAAGGAAAATTAATTTAGAATAAACGAAACGGTTTGACATTAAATGGGAGGAATAACTCCCAAATAAATGACATTAAAATCTAAATTCATTGTCTTATGCATGAAGAATTTAAGATAAACAAATACTCACTTTGTAAACCATCAAAAAATTATAAATATGAAGAAATGTAATTTCAAGTATCACATGATACAAATAATTTGAAGAATAACATACGTACATAACCAAGAAACTTTAATCCATTTGATACGAACATGAACACGACTCTAATCCAACAAAGAGTATGAACTCTCTAACAGTAGTAGAAATAGAGTTAAAAAATGTTATTTACCGATCCAAGTTAAGTGCATAACAATGGAACCATCGTTTTCGTCGTCATTTATTTTCACTCCATGTAAATCCTCTGATTTTGGCCCGAAGAAGTCAAAGTCTAATTGGAATAAAAATTAAAGAGAAATGCTAACATAAATTATCTCAATCAACCAAAACAACAGAGAATCATACCTTGAGAATAGAGTTGTGCAAATGATGAATAGAGTTGTTAATTTAGAATAAAAAAAATGGATTGACATTAAATGGAAGGAATAACTCCCAAATAAATGACATTAAAAATCTAAATTCATTTTCTTAAGTAAAATTAATACGTGAATTAATCTGGACCCTTCTTTATATGCCTAAAATGTGGATTAATATGTAGCTCAATCTGGACCATTCTTTATATGCCATAAATGTAATTGAATAATTTAAATATGTATCTCAATCTGGGTCGTCCTTTATGTGTCCAAACTGTAGATCTTCGTCCAAAGGGAAAAACACCATTGTCCCTTATAATATAGACTAGGGTATGATCCGTGCCATAACGACATGGGTTGTTGATTGTCGTTATTTTAAATGTTAATGGGAGTCTCAATGGATGTAACTTAATCTCAATTACCGATTATGTACACACGTTTTTCAATTTAATCCATTAATATAATAGGTTTGAAATCTAGATATTTTATTTACTAAAACTCAGGATATATTAGTGGATATTCCTCATCGTTCTCATCTTATATTCTACTACTCTGAAAGTTGTAACGATCATATAATATGTATTGAAGTTAGGAAATATATCCATTTGCTAGCGTTTTGGATTTAAAACCTACATATAGTTAATTTCTTGTCTTATGAGTTCTGGTGTTGAATTTGTGTTCTTCTTGTAAAAGCGGAATATAAGCTTAAAATTCTCCAAGTTTTGGGTATTCTACACCTCTCTGAAAAATTATCAGTACAGCTTTACATAAGGAAAATATTTGCTGGTTATAAGATTCAGTTAAAGCTAAGAAAAGTAATTACCTTTTAGTATTGAGATTTTGTCTTTTCAAATTAGTCCAATTGCAGGTCATACCCTCCTTCAACTCCCTTCTCTAAGGAACCATTTTACTTTTACTATTTTTACATTTACTCCCTCCGTACCACATATATAGGCGGAAAATGCACAATCTCTAAGATTAATATTTTTTTTTTGGTTTCATAAATATCCATTATCTTTCCTATTTTGCTCTTATCATATTTCCAATGCTAGAAATATTCTCTCACTTATGGTGATATCAATGTATATTAAATAAGAGTAAAATGTGTAAAAACTCATCTTGAAATTGGAGCGCATATCTAATGGGACAACCAAAATCTACAACTCCGCCTATATATATGGTACTCCCTTCGTACCACATATATAGTCAGAGAGACCAATTCTCTTAGATTAAGAAATTTACCTTGAATTCATCATTTTTCATGTTTTTACTTGTTTTACCCTTTGTCTTATTACTAACACAATTTTCTATGTACAATAAATAAAGGTATTTGTGGGAAAATTCATCTTGAAAATAGGACTCCTCCTATCTATTGATACAAAGAAAATTCAAAATTCCGCCTATATAATAGGTACAGAGGGAGGGAGTAGTAAATATCGGGAGTCTGTAATAGTTATATGGGTGCAAATGACGGTACTCCATCCATTTAATGACAACCCCACATTTAAAACACTAACCATTTTGGCGTTGTATTTTTCAGCATACAACCGTGTTTTTCATGCACCACATGTATTATTCACTACTAGTATGGTCAGACACATTTTGCATTCCTAGATCTGTTGCAAAATCATAATTTGCGTGAAAGTGCTTCCATTAGGAACTTTTATATATGTTACCACATTGGGAACTCAAATAACGGCTTCTTATAGTTTAAGAATGCAAATATCCATTTCAAAATTCACCCCTACATTTCAAAGAGTGCGTCAGTCGCCGTACAACGCAGTGCTCTCACCTTGTTTTCATTTTATAAAAGGTTTAAAAATTATCGCGAGTAAATATTGGATATTTTGTAACCACGGTGATGACTCTTTTATCCACAACCGCTTGAGTGAGCCATGGACATGAAAGGATTCCGTAAATGTTATGTCGGGGTTTAACGCAAATATTAAGGATGCTTTTGGGGGGTTCGAAAATTCAGCGACTCTATGATCCTACCGAATCGATTTTCTTGTTGGAAACGACAATTTGCAATTTGCAATGAAATTCACAGCATGCTGTATCTAATGATTCTAATCTAAGAATTCAATGTTCTGGAAGCACTAATTTAGTGGGCTCCTTAGGATAATCAACATTTAGCAAATAATAGCTATTCGCAGCTGGATGTCAACTTCAAGTAGTATCCAAGGAGGAACCCAGAACATTTTAAAAAAAATAAAACACAACTAAATTTGGGATTACCACTGTTATCAAACATCTTGTAGATCTAAAATGGCACTATCAAGGATGAGCCGACACAAATGCATCACAGAAGAATAAGTTGTTTATTCAACATTTACTACATCAACGTGTTAATCTAAAATAAGAAACTCTACTGCAACTCGCACCCAAGGCTCTATCATCCAATGCTAAACCTTCTCATAAATTTCAAATGCTTGAATGACTCATTAGCTCTCGCCAGACGTCAATCAGAACTATATGTTAAACGAAACAATGGTGGCAGTCCTAAATAATTCTGAAGTGATGAGATGGATATTCATGACGATGAAGCTTTGGGTAACATTTGGATTTGCATTAAAGGAATACTTGACAATATAATAATCAAGCTTGAAAATTATAATCTTCCCGAAAGCCGCAATGACTGGGTCCTCTCCCGTGTTTGTTCCAATAACAGACGCATTAATCTTACAAACGACGTATTAACTCGATCACACACAGTTCGCTAGAGCGCAAAGAAAGCAATGCAGATAGGTGTGCTAAGGGATGTACCTTTGACAGGAAAACCATCTGGGCGGCCAATAATCATCTGGGCGACCAATAATCATCTGAACGATGGAGTCAAATTCCCCAAATATAGCAGGAGCGTCGTTGTGGTCTATGACTTCAAATTGAATCAGATACCTTGTACATACATTATTTCTGTTTTTGAGCAGGACACGTATAACAGCAGGATTACTGGTCACCAAAGAAAATAGTGGCATGGTCTTTTCTCATTTTTCTCTAGACTTGCAAAACGAATGTGAACAGTTTGGAAATTATCGTAAGCTTTATATAGGCTAAACCCTTAGTATCATGAAAGCCTAAAAGATTTTTAGGAGTAAATTCTGGAAATATGGGCTTAGGGTTTGAATGATTATCGCTATCAAATGGTAATTTGTAATGACTTTGGTATTGAAATTAAATTTGATATTGAAATTGAATATTAACCCCTGGAAGATGATTTGATGGTGGTTTTCAAATGGTAATCTGTAACGGTTTTGGTATTGAAATTGAATTTGATATTGAAAAATGAATATTAACCCCTGGAAGATAATATTTAGGGATCATCATTAACACAAAGGAAAAAAATATATTTTCTCTTGACGATGATATTTAGGGATCCATCATTAACACAATGGAAACAAATTTATTTTAGGAAAAAAATTTATTTGTTAACATTTTTCATAAATTGCTTAAACCGTAACCGTCCATTAAATGACAATTAATTGTATATTATTTGTCAAAATTGAATATCCTAAACCAAAATAGCTTCTCGATCTGGACCGTTCTTTATGTGTCCAAACTATAGAGAGTCATCGATGTAATAAAGCACCAATATCCCTAAATTGTATATCCCAAACTACAATAACTGATCGATCTGGACCGCCCTTTATGTGTCCCAACTATAGACGACCGTCGATGTAGGAAAACACCATTGAAAGCCTAAAAGATTTTTAGGTGTAAATTCTGGAAATCTAGGCTTAGGGTTTGAATGATTATCGCTATCAAATGGTAATTTGTAACGGCTTTGGTATTGAAATTAAATTTGATATTGAAATTGAATATTAACCCCTGGAAGATGATTTGAGAGTGATTTTCAAATGGTAATCTGTAACGGTTTTGGTATTGAAATTGAATTTGATATGGAAAATGAATATTAACCCCTGGAATATGATATTTAGGGATCATCATTAACACAAAGGAAAAAAATATATTTTCTCTTGACGATGATATTTAGGGATCCATCATTAACACAAAGGAAAAAAAATTTATTTTAGGAAAAAAATATATTTGTTAACATTTTTCATAAATTGCCTAAACCGTAACCGTCCATTAAATGACAATTAATTGTATATTATTTGTCAAAATTGAATATCCTAAACCAAAATAGCTTCTCGATCTGGATCGTTCTTTATGTGTCCAAACTATAGAGAGTCGTCGATGTAGTAAAGCACCGTTGTCCCTAAATTGTATAACCCAAACTATAATAACTGACCGATCTGGACCGCTCTTTATGTGTCACAACTGTAGACGACCGTCGATGTAAGAAAACACCATTGAAAGCCTAAAAGATTTTTAGGAGTAAATTCTGGAAATCTAGGCTTAAGGTTTGAATGATTATCGCTATCAAATGGTAATTTGTAACGACTTTGGTATTGAAATTAAATTTGATATTGAAATTGAATATTAACCCCTGGAAGATGATTTGAGAGTGATTTTCAAATGGTAATCTGTAACGGTTTTGGTATTGAAATTGAATTTGATATTGAAAATGAATAATAACCCCTGAAATATGATATTTAGGGATCATCATTAACACAAAGGAAAAAAATATATTTCCTCTTGACGATGATATTTAGGGATCCATCATTAACACAAAGAAAAAAAAATTATTTTAGGAAAAAAATATATTTGTTAACATTTTTCATAAATTGCCTAAACCGTAACCGTCCATTAAATGACAATTAATTGTATAATATTTGTCAAAATTGAATATCCTAAACCAAAATAGCTTCTCGATCTGGACCGTTCTTTATGTGTCCAAACTATAGAGAGTCGTCGATGTAATAAAGCACCAATGTCCCTGAATTGTATATCCCAGACTACAATAATTGATCAATCTGGACCGCTCTTTATGTGTCCCAACTGTAGACGACCGTCGATGTAGGAAAACACCATTGAAAGCCTAAAATATTTTTAGGAGTAAATTCTGGAAATCTAGGCTTAGGGTTTGAATGATTATCGCTATCAAATGGTAATTTTTAACGGCTTTGGTATTGAAATTAAATTTTATATTGAAATTGAATATTAACCCCTGGAAGATGATTTGAGAGTGATTTTCAAATGGTAATCTGTAACGGTTTTGGTATTGAAATTGAATTTGATATTGAAAATGAATATTAACCCCTGGAAGATGATATTTAGGGATCATCATTAACACAAAGGAAAAAAATATATTTTCTCTTGACGATGATATTTAAGGACCCATCATTAACACAAAGGAAAAAAATTTATTTGTTAACATTTTTCATAAATTGCCTAAACCGTAACCGTCCATTAAATGACAATTAATTGTATATTATTTGTCAAAATTGAATATCCTAACCAAAATAGCTTCTCGATCTGGACCGTTCTTTATGTGTCCAAACTATAGAGAGTCGTCGATGCAGTAAAGCACCATTGTCCCTAAATTGTATAATCCAAACTACAATAACTGATCGATCTGGACCGCTCTTTATGTGTCACAACTGTAGACGACCGTCGATGTAGGAAAACACCATTGAAGCCTAAAAGATTTTTAGGAGTAAATTCTGGAAATCTAGGCTTAGGGTTTGAATGATTATCGCTATCAAATGGTAATTTGTAACGACTTTGGTATTGAAATTAAATTTGATATTGAAATTGAATATTAACCCCTGGAAGATGATTTGAGAGTGGTTTTCAAATGGTAATCTGTAACGGTTTTGGTATTGAAATTGAATTTGATATTGAAAATGAATATTAACCCCTAGAAGATGATATTTAGGGATCATCATTAACACAAAGGAAAAAAATATATTTTCTCTTGACGATGATATTTAGGGATCCATCATTAACACAAAGGAAAAAAATTTATTTTAGGAAAAAAATATATACTTGTTAACATTTTTCATAAATTGCCTAAACCGTAACCGACCATTAAATGACAATTAATTGTATATTATTTGTCAAAATTGAATATCCTAAACCAAAATAGCTTCTCGATCTGGACCGTTCTTTATGTGTCCAAATTATAGAGAGTCGTCGATGTAATAAAGCACCAATGTCCCTAAATTGTATATCCCAAACTACAATAACTGATCGATCTAGACCGCTCTTTATGTGTCCCAAATGTAGACGACCGTCGATGTAGGAAAACACCACTGAAAGCTTAAAAGATTTTTAGGTGTAAATTCTGGAAATCTGGGCTTAGGGTTTGAATGATTATCGCTATCAAATGGTAATTTGTAACGACTTTGGTATTGAAATTAAATTTGATATTGAAATTGAATATTAACCCCTGGAAGATGATTTGAGAGTGATTTTCAAATGGTAATCTTTAACGGTTTTGGTATTGAAATTGAATTTGATATTGAAAATGAATACTAACCCCTGGAAGATGATATTTAGGGATCATCATTAACGCAAAGGAAAAAAAATATATTTTCTCTTGACGATGATATTTAGGGATCCATCGTTAACACAAAGGAAAAAAAAATTATTTGTTAACATTTTTCATAAATTGCCTAAACCGTAACCGTCCATTAAATGACAATTAATTGTATATTATTTGTATATACAATTGTATATTAATTGTATATTATAATATCCTGAAACCAAAATAGTTTCTCGATCTGGACCGTTCTTTATGTGTCCAAACTATAGAGAGTCGTCGATGTAGTAAAGCACCATTGTCCCTAAATTGTATATCCCAAACTACAATAACTGATCGATCTGGACCGCTCTTTATGTGTCCCAACTGTAGACGACCGTCGATGTAGGAAAACACCATTGAAAGCCTAAAAGATTTTTAGGAGTAAATTCTGGAAATCTGGGCTTAGGGTTTGAATGATTGTCGCTATCAAATGGTAATTTGTAACGGCTTTGGTATTGAAATTAAATTTGATATTGAAATTGAATATTAACCCCTCGAAGATGATTTGAGAGTGGTTTTCAAATGGTAATATGTAACGGTTTTGGTATTGAAACTGAATAACCCCTGGAAGATGATATTTAGGGATCATCATTAACACAAAGGAAAAATATATATTTTCTCTTGACGATGATATTTAGGGATCCATCATTAACACAAAGAAAAAAAAATTATTTTAGGAAAAAAATATATTTGTTAACATTTTTCATAAATTGCCTAACCCGTAACCGTCCATTAAATTACAATTAATTGTATATTATTTGTCAAAATTGAATATCCTAAACCAAAAAAGATTCTCGATCTGGACGGTTCTTTATGTGTCTAAACTATAGGGAGTCGTCGATGTAGTAAAGCACCATTATCCCTAAATTGTATATCCCATACTACAATAACTGATCGATCTGGACCGCTCTTTATGTGTCCCAACTGTAGACGACCGTCGATGTAGGAAAACACCATTGTCCCTTATAATATAGAAAACCATTTCTGATGCACAACTATTAGCTAATAATGGAAGAAGAAACTAAATCAAATCAGGAATGAATCGATTTCAACTTGAAATCGATTCATATAGGTTCACTCACCTAATTATAGTAAACCAATAAGAAACTATTCCAATATCTTGATTCTCAATAACATTAGATAATACACTTTTGTGTAAAGTTGGTACGACTACGAAACATTGTAGAACATATGTATTGGGGAAATCAGAATTTAAAATGCATCAAAACGAAAACCAAAGGGCGAGTAATATCAAAAAGATAGATAGAACATAGAATAGAATAGATAGATATCAACAGGAGTAAAAACACAGTTTGGCTAAGATTATCTGTGTTAGTGTCGGTCTGGATTTCTCCTCAAAAAGATAAATCTATGGTTGTGGTTCTCCGGACCACACCCTACTACTCGCACGTGCGGCGTAGATATTAGGGCTGACCTTCTCTTCATTTCCATTCAATTTCTCATTTACTGCCTACTGAAACGAAACGTCAAAATCAGCAGACCTTTCCAAATTGTTAAGTTCATTCATCTTTCTTCCAAACCCAAGAAGAATCTCAAAAGATCAGCAATTACACAATTAAAACACACCGTCTTACACACAATCACATTAAAGAAGAAGAATCTCAAAAGATCACTTTTCACCCAAAACGATTCGAGCAGACTTTTTTCTCATTTTGGAAAACACTATCAAAGGAAGAACAACCTCACTGAAACCTTACAAATTCTAAGCAAATCTTTACTCTCCATAATCATCAGCCCCTGCAAAATGTGATTTACCCAAGACCTTCCTAATTGCAGGTAATCAATCTCATCTCATCTTTTTAATCTCTCTAGAATTTCTATTTTTTGTTTTTCCTTTTGTACTACATCTGTCTTTCCGCCGTAATTTGTTTGTCATTTGATTTCTAGGGTCCATGTTTTGTTTCTCTCAAAATTCGTTAGTGGTTCATTTAGATCAGGTTGAAGAGAGCAAGACTGGGTTTTCATGATAGATCGTCTTCTTCCTCTGTAGCTATTGGTAATTTGATGAAAACAGAATTACTTTGTATCTTCTATTTAATTATTTGTATTTCGCTCCAATTAATCCTATGAAAATTGAACTTTCATTTTGTTTATGAATGACTCATAGGAATAAAGCAGCTTCAATAAGTTCTTCGAGTACTATAGCCTCAAGCTCGGCAAACTTTTAAGGTTCTTTCATTTTCCATTTTTTTTGAAATTTAGGTGAATTGTAAAATGTGTGGGCTAATTTCTTAAATCTAGCGCTTGCTTAAAAACAGTTGGAACAAAATCTGTTGTAAATTCTCCATAGATCAATAAAAGAAGTTGGTTTTGCTCCGGAGTGAGGTAATATTTGTTTCTTTATTTTCTTGAACCGGAGATTTGAAAGATATATGCAAATTGTATTCCTTTGGTTTGTAAGAAATTTGAAGATTAGGTTACTGTGTCTATTGATAAGTTACCAAGTTTGAGATAGTAATACTTATTAACTTCGCTCACTGTTTGATAATATTAGAAGATGAAGTACAACTTGCAAAATCAGAAGAAAGCTCACTGTTTGAGCTAGCTGCATCAGAAAAAGTATTGTTGGAGGAACAATTTATACATGGAAAAATCGACAAAATAGCTAGCAAGACAGGTACTGAATATATTTATATTGGAGGTCTCCATTATTTTCCATTTTGTGTTCGCGCTAATATTGTTCTTCTTTAAGGAAAATACATTATGAATTAAGAATTAGAGTCAAGTAATTTGTACTCAATTTACTTTAGCCAGTGACGGTCATTTTAAAAACAGTTGAAAGAAATACAAATTTAATTCTACACATACCAACTTCAAGATGTAACTTTCTTGATCATCAATAGAAAAACTTTGGCAAAAGTAGAGAGTTTAAAGGAATGCAAGTTTATTAGCGTAGAATTACTGTATATATAGGAATCTAAGGATCGTACTATTATCAACTGCATTAGCTTTTCTCACTTTTGAAAAGCTGGGATAAAGAGCTTAATATTACTTTACCTTTGTGATATTATATTTGGATTCACACTGACTTTAGCTCAGTTTGCAAGTGTGAATTAATGAAAGCGATGTTTTTTTTTAAGATGGTAAGCGATGCTTTGTGGTCATTTATTAATTCTTCTTCTTCACATGAATAGTACATATGTTATTCATTATCGCAAATTCATAGGAAGCTCAAATGGAAAAAGAATAATCAATTTACGTATCTGTATTAGGATTATTTCCTAAAAGTGTTACTAAGATTATGTGCTTTCAGTTGTAATCTTTTTAGTCAGATAATGAAATCATTGGTTATCGACAAATCATAATATAGGTTCAGGCATTTGTACATGGGGATGCAAAGGTACAAAAAATCGGAGCCCGAAGTATTCTCCGGTATTTCATTTTCTTTAAGTTTATGAATGTGTTCTTCAAAGGTTTATTGGTGAACCGGGGTGAGTCTTTACGGTATGATGCAGATGTATGGTTGATTCTTGCACTTATCAAACAACAAAAAATATGTATAGTTGGTTCCAAAAGTTTTCCTCTTTGTCCTTTCAATTATTTCAGACTCTAGAGGCTTCATTTTGCTTTCCCAGTGCCCATTGAAACTAAATGTTATACTTTTGGCAATACTGCTGTATAGAGGATGTATACATTTGGGTAACACAACATTACTGCCGGGATCGGCACTATGTTGATAAAAACTTAAATACTCAAAAGGCCCTACATCCTAATACATATTTTGTTGGAGAGATTTGTTGGGTGTACCACCTTTCCTTCGCATCTTTTGTCGGATCGGCTTGAATTTGGGATCTATCCTTAAATGATGTGAGCATACCTCTGGATTGATCCCCTCCATATCATGCATTTGCCAGACGCATATATCCATGTGTTCCCTCGATATTGTTATCAACTTCTCTGTCTGTTCGTCCGATAGCAGGGTTCCAATTCTTACCATCTTTGGTTCTTCCTCAATTCCTAAGTTAAGCTGACGGGTGGATTCTAAGGACGAGAAATTGGGCTTTGGCTCCTTTGAATGCTCGGTTTTCCCTTCAACCGATGTCGCCTCCTTTGATTGCTATAAGATCTCTTTCTCGCCTTTTTCGTAAGCTGTGATGGCTTGTGAGAGCACCTTCTCCAATTCTTCCCCTGCTTTAATCTCCTTGGATTTGTTCTTTTCTCGGCGCTGTCTTGATCGTCTTTCTTCATTTTGCTGGATATCTAACTGCATGCATTGTCTCGCGGCTTGGGGGTTGCCTAACACTTCCACCATCCCTCGATAATATGAGAATCTTAACTTTTGATGATATGCCGATGCCACCCCTTTGATACCTGAAATCCAAGGTCTGTCGAGGATCGCCTCATAAGGCGATACGACATCTATCACACAAAAGGTGGTAAGCGTGTCCAAGTATCCCTCCCCATCCGAGACTCTGAGAGTGACTTCTCCCTTTGGTACAGTTACTGTACCATTGAAGCCGTAAATTCGATAAGTTGAAGGGATTAAGATGTCATCAGACAACTCCATTCTTTTAAACGTGTCGTAGAATAGGACCTCAAATGAGCTCTCATTGTCCATCAGTATTATTTTGACTCCACATTCCTCGATGAGCAATGTGATCACTAGGGGATCTCCATGTGCTTGGCCATTCGAGGGAACAACCTTTGCTGAGAAGGTGATCGGCTGCATCACCCAGGGTTCCATAGGTAAGGTTTTTTCCACACTGAAGATCTCTTTTCCAGCTCGATCCCTCTTGTGGATTCTAGAAGTAATGTTGATCCCTAAGTTGAACCCTTGAGTTTCCGAGTGCGAGATGGTATTGCAAATGAACTTAGTTCCGCGATCGATCCTCACTTGGTACACAGGAACGTCGGGTTGGGTAGGTGTCAGCGTTGTCTTAACAAAGTGTCGCAAGTACCCATATCGGATTAGATGCTAGACGATATCTTTTACCTTTCGACAATTGTTAGTCGGGTGGCCTCGGTACTGATGGTAATGGCAGAACTCGGGATGATTTCATGTCTCGTCAAATTAGATGCCCATAGTCTTGGGGCATCTAACGTCGCTTATCTTTTCTACTTCCTTGAGTATTTATTCTAATGGTGCGTTTAGAGGCGTGTAAGTTCTTGGTTCGTGACAGGGTTTTTTCCCTTCTCGACCCATTCCTTCTTGCCTGAGACTTGCTGTGGTGCCATCGGCCTTTTCTATGATCGTTTTGGATCTCCCTAAGGGACAGGCTCCACCGCCGCACTGGATTCTTATACTCGTCTATCCTGCGCCACCTCTTGTATCTCCTCCAACGCGATGTAGTGCTCTTGCATCTTCCTCATTTCCCTTAACGTTTGTGGTTTCTCAGTGTACATTGCTATCCAAATAGGGTCGGATTTTCCTAATGAATTTTCAAACCCGAAGATCTGTTGATCGACAGGACCTTTCCGATATCGATACACAGCTTCCTCCACCTATCCGTTAGGGATCTTAAGGGCTCCCTGAACCTTCGTGCCAGTGTGAATAGCTTATTTACCCTTGGGCGAGTAATGCTGTTATGCATATAGGTTTCAAGAAATGTTTCCACTAGGACGCCATAGTTGCCAATGGACTCATCGGGAAAAGTATAGAACCAGTTCTTTGCCTCGCCTTCTAGACTTGCCGGAAAAAACTTGCACATAACCACGTCATTGTTCTTCCATTGTAATAGGAACGTGTTATACATTTTGATGTGCTCTCCTGCGTCGCCGGTGCCATCGAACCTGGAAGGAAAAGTTGGGAGTGTATACTTTGGAGGGAACGGAGCTCGTTCAAGCTCCTTGGTGAATGGAGTTTTACGTGCTTCGTTAATCACTTCTGCCAGCTTATCGTCCTCGCCGTCTCCAGCAATTTCTTGACCATCTCCTCAAGTTGTTTGAGTTTGGCCTCAGTCGCCGCCTCGGGTCTCCCGTTATGCACTTCCTCATCGGTTGAAGAGTTCTCTGGAGGACCATACCCGCTTATCGTACGGTTAGGGTCAGGTATGCGCCCTCGGAAAAGGGGTGGAGTTCAGGTTTGCCTTGATCGGGTATGGTTGCAGGAATCTCCTCGGCTTGATGACCCTCGTGAACCAGACCTCTGGTTTCGAAGTTGATAGTTTTCATAATCTAGTGCCAGATTTCTTCTCTGCAATTCCCTCATCATGTCTTCCTGCCTTCTCTGGTTGGCCAGAATTGCTAGCAATGTCGGTTCGGTACTCTCGTGACTGGAATGACCATTTACATGGTTCCCTACCATGTTGGGTGGTGGAACCGGTGGTGCCACATGAGGAGCTACTGGGGAAGCGGTTGCTACTGGTGGGATGTCTCTGGTGGAATTGCCCATCTCTAGATGCACCCGTCTAAGCCTCTCGCATTCTTGTTACAAGGTAAATCGATATTCCGCGCGTTTCCTTGCTCGTCTACGGTCCTCTCGTATCATTTTCACTTCCTCGTCGTTAGGGCTGAACATGGTTTCGGTTTTCCGCTGGAACCGGACCAAACCAGACCAATTAGGAAGAAACCAAACCGAATCATTTACTAATGGATTGGTTACGGTGTAGAAAGTGGGAAACCGATAGTGTTGGTTTTGGTTTGACCTCTAAAACCGAACCAAAAACCATTGGAAAACCGATTAATTTTTAAGCTTAGTTTCTACCGTCGATTTACAAGTATTAGATTCTACCCATTGATATTAGAGGATAAATACAAACCCTAAATCTAATATTTCATTATGATACTCTCCCTCTTTCTCTTTCTCCTTCTCTCAGTCGCCTCCCTTCTCCACCCCCAACTACAGCTGCTGCTACTCGACTTTTTTCTTCCCGTCTTCCTTCTTTTTTATTTGTCAATAACTAAATTAAGATATATTATATATATTTTTTTGATCTCTAGAATTAGAGTAAGCTTTAACTATTCTTGATATTTATTTATTTATTTTTTTGTCTGTAAATTTGTATAAACTAATACTATCGGCAACTACGATTTTTTTATCTGTAAATTTGTGTATTTTTTTTTTGGTTTGACATAATTATTGGTTAACCAAAAACCACCGGGATAAACCGAAACCAACTGGAACCATTTGGAAACCGAACCAATGGTTAATGGATTGGTTTGGTTTAGATTTTTAGAAACCAATAGTATTGGTTTCGGTTTTGGTTTGGCTAGAAACCGAACCAAAACCGACCATGAACAGCCCTACTCGTCGTCCTCTGTGTCCGATGCAGTCATTTTGTCTATCATATCCTCTGGTCTCATTTGGCTCGGGTTGATCCTTAATCCTCTCGGGGAAAGATCATCGCCTCGGCCTAGGTCGACTTCCTCGTTGACAGTTGTCATGCCTCCACTTGGTACCTGGGATTCTTCTTGCCGGTGTTGTCGACTGTTTTGTTGTCAAGAGTCCGTTACTCCTTCCTGCATGCTAGTTCCTGCTACAGTTCGATTTCTCAGAGTCCTTCCCGTCCCGCAAGTACTTGCCATCAGCTCGGGTATGATTGATACTCTTCGGCTCGCCCTCCCCTACCTACGTCAGCAAAATAAACAACACCTCACTTTGGACTGCTTTCGAAAAGGTTAAGGATGAAGTACAACAGTTTTGAATTTCTGAAAAGGAAAAAGTTCAAACAAGTACGATTCCTTTTTACTTCAACATGTTGAACTTAACAAACCAAGTGATTTTGAGTAATAAGACGATTTTTTTAAATGTTATTTTGCTACGTCGCTTTCAGTACTTTTCCCATGCATTAATCACTATTTTTCCTAACATTCTTTGTGCCAGAAAACATTAATCATCCGTACGCTTGATCGTAAAATTTCTTTCTTGTCCGGGGTTTGTAATGATGACTTCCGTCAATCGCTTTTCCGGTGTCTCAACTACACAAGTTGCCAAAACAAGGTTTCTCGACCTTTTGGCTTTCTAACGGCACTATAAAGCTCTTGTTATGGGATCAGGATGAGACTATCATCGAAGTACTCACCATACCCTTTCTAGCCATAGCTTTGGAAAATCCTAACTCAATGATTTTGAGTTGATTTTGCCGCTGCTACTGTTGTGTTTAATTAACCCACAACGAGATATGACCAGTGAGATGAAGTTTCGTTCTAGCTTCTACCAAGCATCAAAGATGATCTTTTTGGGAGCTTCGAAGTTTTCTAACAACTTATCTTAGTCATATAAGGAAACACGATCGACCATAACTCAAACCTGAAATCTTAACTATTTCAAAGGTTTTGACGTAAAGAAAATATCAAACCCAATCACAAGTTTTTTTGACTCAACATCGTAAGATAAGAATATTTTTGTTCGACAGGCAACAAAGGTTTTGTTTAACAAGAGCAAAACAGTTCATACCATTGATAGAATTTTTCGACTCGAAATGAAGACTCTGCAAGCCTAACAAAGAGTAGATAAAAACAAATGTAGAAGACCCAAATTTGAAGAAAAAAAAAAGTTTTAAAAAACTCAACTATCAATTCATAACCACAAGAGTCTTTCACTTAGCGTCAATTAACATCCAAAGATGTTTTAGGAGCTTTTGAATCTCTCTTTAATGGTTTTGATGCAAGGTATCAAATGATGTTACACGGTCCCCTTAGTCGGCGCCAGAATGTAGATGCGTAAAATCCTACTTTTACATCCAAGAAACATAAACACACGCACACTTGAAGTAAACAAGCAAGAGATGCACAAGAACACAAGATATACGTGGTTCGGTATAATTACATACGTCCACGGTGGTAAATGGATGATCTTATTACTCAATTCAAGGTTACAAAGTATATATCTCACCAACGAGCACTCTATTCTCACTCTCGAACTCTTAGTGTTCTCTTCTCTCTCACTGATTACTTAGTCCTCTAGCTCTCTACATAGCTCTTTATTTATAGCTGCAAACGAATACATCCAAGTTACAGTGTGTGTCGCGGTATATCTTCCTTGATGTCCTTCTCGGGTGGCTGGTGATGTCTCATCCGAGATGTAGGGCCGAACCTAGTGATGTCTTCTCCCGATGTCCACTCATCCGATATCGATTGCTTAGCGAGTGTAGACGATGTCGCCCTTGATGTTCTTAGCCAGGTCTTACTTTGACCAGATTCTCCTTATCTTCTTAACTACCTAGTCAGTGCATTTATTGCTCTTGTACTCGATGGATGTCTCTTCCGTCACCTCTGACTTTTACACGTATTGTCTTCACGGGTTCTATTGGTGTCTCTTTTCTCGCGCCTAGACCAGGTAAAATGATTTGGTGCTTCACACTCCATCTGTTGTCGATGCCTTACTACCTAGGATTGCTCCACCTGGATCTGTGGATTATTTACACCTACATTAACCTTGAGATTTCTGATCTTCTTACATGCCCACTGATTATAGCGGCATCGAAAGAATTTATTAGTTTCTAAGCTATTACTGCTTGCAGGGGTTGTGGTGTATCTTGTACACTGGGTATTTGTAGTAGCTATTTTGTTGATTGGTAAGTTTATTCTTCTACATTCGGTGATTGGTTTCTAGGTTGTTACTAAATATACTCTACTTATATAATATTGATAATGGCTTCGGGTTGGATACAACTAATTCCTCTTCAAATACCATTTGGTTGTATTACTACCAGCAGGTCCTTTCTATAACCTTAATTATTCCCAGAACAAATTGTTTACTGTACAGTTTTTTCCTCTTGCATATGTGGATCGAATTTTTCATCTTATTTGTGTCAATTGAATGTTTGTAGTTAAGTCATGATAAAAAAAAAATGAGCTTATATTTTTCTTCTCCATGAATACAATGTTTAATACATCATTGTAGAGTAACTATAAATTCCCAGGCTTCTAACTACAAAATGAAACTTTGGGGTTCTCCTTATGTGATGGTATGGTTTTAAATCTTTTTTCATATTAGTAAAGTTCTACGCACAACAGCCAATGGATAAAGATGAAAGAATTACTTGGATTAACCTGTTATAGGATTTGTGAAATGACAGTTGTATCATATGATGCTTTGGCAATGCATGATGATAGTTATTATTCACCATCATAATTAATTGTCAGTCAAGTGAAAAGAAAAATAATGAAACTAAAGGCCTTAATGACACTGTTAACTATTTTTAGCAAAGAGCATATATACCGCAAACTAATTGTTTCCCATATAATAATATCTTTTGCAAAAATTTCTGGATGTATGTTATACCTGATTGCGTGTCTTTGATCGAAATTCTTCAGGAGGGTAATTCATCCTGTTATAAAACCGGATCCATGTAATCGGGCTCAATGGAAATCATGTTATACATTAGACATGTCGTGTAATTATGGGGCTTTTTGGTAACCATTATTTTAATGGATTATCAGCCCATAATCCATTACGCAGATTATAATGGATTTTATATGCGTTTGCTTACCATTATAATAATTACTTATTTTAATCATAATTGAAAAAATCCATTATTTCCATAAACAATAAAAAGTTGTTTTGAAAATTTATTGTAATCAATTATTTTTTCTAAGGAACTCAAATTGAATTTTTTTCTTCTTATTTTCTCTAAACTATTAAGAGAGAGACAAAAAAAAAACATATGACTAAAAAAACATCGTAGATCATTGTTCTTTCCTCTCCTTTTTGAGATAATGATTCTAAGATAATCAATTATCTAAAAAAAGTTTTTTGAAAAATTTATTTTAAAAATGATTATATCAAATTCATTTTCCAGTTTATGATTATCTAGATAATCATAAATTTTATCAAACAAGGCCATAGTAAATGATGTGTAAACTGGATTTGGTCGTATCGGAAACCATCATTAGAGCTTCTCCAATGGTGAGTGTGGATGTTTCATACGTGGCATCACTTTTAAGACATCCTCTAGGTATAAAATCCTAAACATTAGGAAAAAATAAATTTTATCTCCAACCCATTAGATTGATTCATCTTTCTTTACTTATTTGTAGGTATATAATTGGTTAAAAAATTTCAGTTATTGTTCTCATTGATTTTTATTAGTAAAAATGTGACTAGGATAGGAAGACATCCTCTAAGTGAATGTCTAAATCTAGAGGTTCATCTAGAGGATGTCTAACTTTTCTTTTGCCACCTCATCCCCACATCAATGGGTTGGAGATGATTTTTTTGAAATATGGCTGTGTATCCTATGTGGATTAAGACTTTTCCCCTCACATACATTCCATTGGAGAAGCTCTTAGGGTTTCCACACACTAGGTGTCTTTCCCGATATTGTTTTCTTGCAGTTTTGGATTGTCAGTTAAATTATACCAGCATAGTAATAGTATGTGATCTCTCCTGGCGTCATTTACCAACTACACACTCACATGTGGGGAGTGGAGGAGAAGGATGGAAATTAAGAATCTCCACTTCTTCGATGTAATATATACCAAATATAGTATTTTGTATCTTTGGTTAACTGTCTAACTTGAGAATTAATTTATCATTTTTTACTTTACCGTGCTCTTGGAACTCGTGAAAATTTACGAATGGGCTTTCATATTCTGAAGATACTAATGATGAGTCAGACTGTGATGTTGCTGAGCATCCACTGTGTCATAGAACTATGTATGCTAATTAGTAAGGGATGGGTAATATCGATGATGATGTATCGGAGGATGACAGTGATAATTTCTTTTGTGTTGGCGGAAACTGATGCTTAGACAAGAGATTTGAAACTGATTTCCAAGAGCCTAGAGGTTATGACTTTGAAGGATATATCCGAAAAGAACTCATGAGACAATTGTTGTTATTTCAGGTATGTTTATTAAAACTCATGAGAGAGTTGTTCTTGTTTCGGATAAGTTTATCAATTCTATGGATATATAGATTGTTACAGTCATTTGTTTGTAATATTAATGCGTGTTTATTGCATTTAGATATTTTTTGTTCAAGGAAAATCACAAATGTATATAGTACGTCTTAAACCTCTACTAAATGATGCTTTATTTATTTCCTTTTATTGTATCGTCCCGCAAGCGATGCTAACAAAACTTCTGCTGATACAGAACCCTACAATTGGTGGGAATTGAAGCGGTTACCACTAAGGCTGCACACGGTTCGGTGCGGCGCGGTTATAGGTAAAACCGTTCACCTAACCGTGTTCGTTGCGGTTATCACAATTAAAACTGTAGCCGAACTGTTTAGTATTCGGTTCGGTTTTTAACCGCACCGATACTATTTTGTTACGGTTCAGTTCGGTTCGGTTTTCACCTATACCCTGCACCTGTACATAAATACATTATGAAATTTTGAACTTCTTAATAAAATGATACTACATTCCATACTTAAGTCTTGACAAGATAACCATAGTCTACAGATTAAAAACAGAGTTGAAGTTCACAAACAAGTTAACCAAAGTCTTAAATCTAAAGATTAACCAAAGTCTGATGAAACCAAAGTTAAAAACCAAGTAGCATGAAGAGTTGCCAATAAAAGAAAAAGACTGCAGTCATCCACTCATCCATTTGATCTTCATTTCTCAAGTAGCATACCAGTAAAAGACTGCAGTTCATCCATCTCTCAAGCCAATCATCCCCTTAATCTTCATCCTTCCCCAAAATGTCTGCAACAAGAATGCAAAGAAGAAAAACAACAAATAAGATAAGAGAAACTAATAAATAAGAAGAAAAACAACAAGAATGCAAAGAAGAACACAAACACTTGGCTGAATATCAATTATGATTGTTGCTGTTATTGTTACAGCAGGTGAGTACTATGACAAAGGTATAGAAACTAACAGATAAAAGAAGATAACATTCATTCAAATTTCAAGTCAAAAGAGAAGAGATTCCATTACCGTCTTCAATGTTGGAATTGTCATCAGGTACATAGTCACATAGGAAATCAAGAGATATAGGTTTCTGCAACCAGCTTTGCGTACATAGAAGTGCTTCAACTGTCCGGGCAGATAGCGAGCTTCTCCATGGAGTAAGAATGCTCTTTCCGGTACTAAATGCAGATTCTGAAGCAACAGAAGATACTGGTATTGCCAAAATATCCTTTGCCATAAGTGATAGTACCTTATACTTAGTACTATTAGGCTGCCACCATGCCTGAATATCAAACTCCATGGTAGATACTTCACAGTCATCAAGCAAATACCTTTCGAGCTCTGACTTTGGATGAGTATTGTGAACATTCATTCTTCGCCTTTTCTTCCTCGACTCAAGCATATCCTCAATGTTCTCTTCTTACATACAAACAACTATGTCATCAACACCAGCAGTAAATGTTGAGCCAGTACCTAAGACATGGGAACAATCAATAGTAAGTAATAATGATAAAAAGCAGATAAGCAATATAAGTAATGAACTAATGACGATCAACAGTAAGTAATGATGTCACCTTCCTCTGCGTTGGCATTTGAATACATGATGTTGTACTCATCATAAAGTCTTCCCATATCTTGTTTCACAGCTTTCAAAACAGTCATAACCCTAATATCATCTTGCTCATACAAACATTCAAGATCGAATTTCAAACCAGATTCTTTCTCTCGATGATCAAGCAACTTAGCAAAATACAGAACATAGTTCATATCTTCATAACCCCTCCAATATGTGTTGTACTTTTTAAACATTATTTCTTCCATCCTAGAAATATGAGGATCTCGGTTTCCTATAGCTCTAAGACGAACCAACTGTTCATGTATCAATGCCAACTGCCATAGAAATTCATATGAAGTAACCTGAATTGAAGCTGAGAACCTAACAGTAACATCAAAGAAGATTTTTAAACACTTAACAAGACACCGAGCATATGACTAGTCTGCAGCATATGGAGCATGATGACAAGGTTTTTTTCTTTTTGTTAATATTCTTATTCTTGGATACATCTCCTTCACATTCAGATTCACTAGATGAACTAAGATAATAATCTTCATTATCAATTAAAACAATATCATCATCAATATTAGGTAAAGCTTCACTTTCAGATTCTTTGAAAATATACTTAGAACGAAAGCTATTATCTTCTCTTTCTAACCTCTTAAAGACCTTTTCATATGGAATGGAAGCTTCAAGCATCAGATACGTAGCATTCCACTTGGTCTTCAAATCAAAGAAAAACATCTTCTTACAATCAATCTTCTCGAGAGCAGCACATTCTTTGAATTTGGCCAACCTAGAGGGAGAACTGGTAACAAACTTGATAACTGATCTGATCCTGCCAATTGACTTGTGATACAACCGCACAACATCTTTGATAACAAGCGCAAGAACATGCACAGCACACCTTACCTGGTAAGAATGAAACAAGAAAATATCATCAAAAAACCAGTAAAAAGAACAAAGAATAAAAGCATAGCTAGTTCATAGAATGAAAGTTAACTGGAAACTCAAGATATGTTATGAATAACACCAAGTAAAAAGAAAACAGCTTTACGTCTCAAAAGTATTTAAAGTATTTAACATCACAATTGTCATGAATTAAGGGTCATGATTTGAAGATAGTACAAAGAAAACAGTTTTGTATCCTCACTAGTACTAGAAATAGTCATACAAAACCAAACTGTGACTTACTTATACACACAAAACCAAACTGTGACTTACTTATTCAACCTACTAGAAGTATGAATCAGTTTTCATATAACAATAGAGCTAAGAAAAGGAGTTATACCTGCATGTATTGAGATCTCACTGTTGCTCCTCCAATTGATGACACTGGTTTGAAGATACTCAATTGATACACTATTTGCACTGACATTGTCCAAAGTCATACCAAAAAGATCTTATAGCCCCCAATCCAGCAAACATTTCTCAAGCATTTTCCCTATCTCCACTCCAGTATGACCCTTGATCAAGCAAAACAAGATGATCCTCTTTTGAAGCTTCCAATTGATATCAATAAAGTGCACTGTCACACACATATAATTGAAGTTGTTTGGAGAGGTCCATGTATCAGTTGTGAGAGAGACTCTTTGTTTACTTTCCTTGAAGTATTTCTTCAACTTCTCTTTCTCTTATTTTTCGATGATTAATAGATCTTTGTAAATGGTCATCCTGCTTGGCACCTTGAATCTAGGTTCCAGCTGTTCACTATATCTTCTAAACCCTTCTCCTTCTACAATTCTGAATGGCAGTTCATCTATGATGACAAACTCAGTCAATCTTCTGCTACACATATCCTTGTCATAAATTACAGTAACCATTTGTGATGTCTGTCCTGGTCTTGGTGGTGGAAACATCAAGTTCTTTTGACCCTTCTGCTTCTTGTTGGGATTTTGTGGACATGTGCCTAAATGTGTCTTCATGCTGGAAGTTCCATTTCCTCCACTATGTGCTTGCAATTTCTTCTTACAATGCTTACACTGTGTTTGTTCTTCATTGAGCCTTACAAAGTCATTCCAAACTTTTTATCTAGTTTTCCCCTTCTTCTTTGGTTCAACTTCAGGTGCAGGGTCTTGTGTAGCCTGCTGTGTAGCTTGTGTTTCTTGTGTATCATCAACTTGAGGTGTTATAAATAGTGTCACATCAGTAGACCCATCTGCAGGGGATGGAGAGGGAGATGCACTTGCCATCTTACAACTTGATAATGAAGTTGAACTTGATCCAAACCTTTCCCTGCGAAAGGTAAACAAGTTAGTTCTGAACTTTATAATGAAACTCAACTTCATGTGACAACAAAAGTTGGAGATGGATAACATCAAACATGATAAATCTCCACCAAAATCCAAACTACTCATTCAATTTCAGGCACATACCATTAATATCTCAATTACACAAGCAAAATCCAAACTGCTCTTTCAGCTATAAGTTCTACATTAATTCATCACCATATGAAAGAAGCCGACAGCCGTTTTGCACCTCATAGATTCGAGTAATGAACCAATACCCACTACTGATTCCCAAACTTTACCAATGTCTAAAATCCTAAAATTTCATTTTAATAGCTCATCTCTAAGCTAATTCTATTCTTCCTTGCATAGTATTTACAACTACAACTATTTATCCTAATTCAAGTATATGCAATCAATCTTAGTATTGAAACTAAATCTACCACAATCACAAACCAACCATAATCATGTTAAATAACAACTGCAAGCTTCCCAATATATTATTCAAGTGCTCAACTATAACAATCAACATTCAACACCAATTAAAACACTTTTGCTCACAGTCACAGATCATAAATTTACATTCAACACCCATTAAAACCATATCAATCAACATTCAACCATATCAATCAATATTCAACACCCATTAAAACCCTTTTATTCAAGTGACTAATTTTTTAATCTACAAACATTTTTCAAAATATTTTACATCAACAAACCCTAAGTTCAAAACCTCAATCAAACAGAACAAGTCAAAATGAAGATTGAACTAGTTAGTAGTTACCTGTAATCAGACTCCTTTCTTCGCTTAAGTCAAATTGAATGATAATAGCTTTCAGACTCCTTCCTTCCGTTAACTCAACCAAAACCTAAAATAAAAAACCCAAGACTGTAATCAGAAAAATAAGATTTTACAAAAGAAATTGATTGATAAACACTAAACAGCAAGCAAACCATTTCGACGAAAGAAACCCTAAGTCCTAACAGAAGAATAATTAAAAAAAAAACCTAGAAATTGAAAAAAAAAAAAAACAAATCAATCTAAACGAGAATGATAAATAGAACAGGAGAAAACTATTTACTTACTAGATAGAGCCATAGAGGTGGTGGTAGTCTTGATGGAGGTGGTTTAAAAGATCTGGGTGGTGGTGCTACTGTCTACTGGTGGTGGAGGCGACTGAGGTGAAGAGTGAGAAGAAAAGAAACGAAGACGGAAGAAGAGAAACTTCTGAAATGATTAGGGTTTCGAAATATATATATGGTGTAGGCTTAATCTAAACGGCTAGGATTCATCAGGATAAAAACTAATCAACGATCCCTACTATTCGGTTCTTCGGTGCGGTTAGTATGCGGTTATGGGTAGAACCGTTGACCGAACCGTAGATCTAACCATTATTAAAATGAAAACCGTGACCGACCGTTGGATCATCGGTTCGGTGCGGTTACAATTCGGTTTGCGGTTACGGTGCGGTTAGTGTGCCGCCCTAGTTACCGCTGCTGAGATCGCCTTTTGGGAAGCTTCTATAGAACTGATCTTTTGTTTTTAAAAAAATTGAACAAGTACATGTAACTATTGCACGTTTACACCAAATAGCTGTTAACACTAGATGACCGCTGCCACGGTGGGGAAGGTCGACCAAAGAAAAAAGAAAACACTGCTGCAATTGGACTGTAAAAGAAAATTTATGGCTAAAGTGAAAATATAATTTTTCTTGAAACAGAGAGAGTACATCGTTTTATTACTTGCAAAAGAAAATTAGTTGATGCATAAAACACATAAAGTATTATGTGTCCTTTTGTGTAGTTTGCACAATGTATCTCCATTTTATTTTCAAAATTGTGCCTAAAATGATAAATATTTTTCCAAATTTTTCGTAAAAACTCTAAATTTAATATTGTTGTTTGTACTCATTGCGTAAATTTTTTTAAAACCTTTCCAACGAGATAAAATTTGTAAAATTCCAAGATACGGGTTTTTTGATATGTTATATTAAAGTTTGGTTGCCAATTTTACCCCTCAAGAAATAGGATACATAAGGAATTATAATAAAATTTGGCTCTTATATCTAGTTGCCCTTCTTCTTTGGTTTATTTACGAAAATGTCTAATGTTTTACTGCCCCTCCTCTATGGTTTATTTACGAAAATGTCTAATACCTTAGTGCCCTCCACTTGGGTTTATTTACGAAAATATCTAAAGGGAAAAAATAAAATTTTGATTTTGAGGGGTAGTGTCGTCCTTTCATCGTTGAACCAAATCCAATCTTTTATGTCTAATTGGAAAAAAATGTCACGCTTCACATTGACACAAAGTCACCATATATAAAGTCCTCCCTCACTTCGATCGGTCGGCCTAATGAAGACCCAAGGCATGCTAACATCGATGTTAATAGTTTATACTTTTTGTTTATTGCAGAAACAAGAATTTTTGAATATTATTATCAAGTGGCTCAGAATTTCGTGTTAACTACTGGTGCAACCTCTGCAACTGAGACTGTTAATACATGCCTGATAGATACTGGAAATGCATTGTGCCTTTATTATAAAAATATCGAACTGGAGAGGAGCAAACTTTTGTTCCATGTCATAGCGCCGACAATGTCAGTTTAGGCATCAGTGCTTTATATCCACATACAAGATAAAGAAGCGATGGCTAAAGGTCCGGGGAGTTCTCTTTCCCAATCCTGCAAATCCAGTTGGCAACCTCATGAGTCGGAGAAACGTTGTACAATTAGTGGAATCTGGTAGATATAAGAACAACATTCACATTATTTGTGGTCATGGCCGGGTTCTTGAATTAGTACATTTTGACAAGAAAAGGGTCATATTATGTGCGGAGTCTCTTATAGGTAGGGTTCTGAGTGCACAAAGAGTAGTGGTAGTCATACTGATGGAAGGATATGAGTGGATCAATACACTCTTACAATGAAAAAAGGATATTCAGTTGTGGGATAAGTTGTTGTACAGATAAGATCAATGTATACTCATGGTTCTTCCTGTAATTGATAAGAGCCTTTAGGTTGTTTTGCTACTTAAATAGAATACGAATCTGTGAATATGATATAATTTTTGAGTTTCAGATAGGTGTAGCAAGGTTGTTCCACTATGAGGAAACTTTCTTATGGTTTTAGTGCCCATATAATAAATGGCCGCAAATCCAATAAAATTATTTTTGGTTACATTAACTTCGAGAGTGTTCGGGCTATTTTTTTTGTTTTGTTTTTCTTTTTGTTAGGGTTATGATATTTGTTTTTTAATTTTTTTGTGTAAGTTAAAATATCAAAGAAAGAAACTAACTTAGGGAGTTAGTAACCCTTACATCGCACTGAGTAGAGCCATCTAGTACCGGGCATATTTGGGGTAGGCCTGTCAATATATGTCCGATATCCGAAATTCGTTTCCGAGTATTCGGAATCCTATAGGATTTTATCCGTTTTATCAGATATCGGATACATCTATTTATCGGATATTTCTTCCTTAACCTATCGGAATCGGATTAGGCTCTATCCGTTTGGTTAATATCCGATATCCGATAGAACATGGATTTATTTGTGATTTACCCTAACCATATTTATGATTTATTTGTGATTTACCCTAATATCCGATATCCGATATGAAATGTTTGAAAAATTGAACTTCAATTTCAATTATGAACATGTTTTAAAGGGTTTTTAACATTTTTTTTAATAACCGGATATCTGATAGCTTAGCCTATCGGAATCGATACCTGATTTTGATATCCTATAGGATATTAATGGATATCGAATATCCGATAGTGCTTAACCAGTCGGATATTCTTCCATTGACAGGCCTAATTGGGGGAACCCTGGCATTAGATTTATCTACTTCTATAACATATTGAATACAAGAAGGAGGGTGTGTACTCCAGCTAATAGTAGTTCTAAATATTCTAGCCTTCTTGGCTAGTATGTCAGCTGCATTGTTTGCAGTTCTAAGAACAAAATGGAAGCCTTTAAAGTTATTACAAAAAGAGAATTCATATTTCACTTCGTCCATGATAGATTTGTTTTGCCAAACAATTTGAGATGGCTCTCCATTTATATAATCAAAAAGGTTCTTCCAATCTCCTTCCACGCTGAAATCAGAGAGATTTATAGTTCTTGTTCACTTAGCCGCCTGTAGGGCTATGCTATTTAGTTTGAGGATTTTCGCAAAATCATTGATCTATTCATAGTCTAAAGGTTACTTTGTGAGAAGTTAATTGCACCCAGTACTGTTAACTATTAGTACACCCAGCCTACCCATAAAGCTAATCGAATGGAAGGTGAGGACCATAAGCGCTCGTAAAGCACTTCCACCGAGTTGTGACAAACGAAACCATAAATTATCCAGGATTTAAACCGAACTGCATCAACAAACAATTCTGCAAACACGACCGATATTGGGGAGGAAGTTGACGATGGTGCCTGATCAGAATTATTGGTGCTCTTATGAGTCCTGGCATCCCTGAAATATGGTAAATGAAAAAGATGTATGGTACGTAGTGACATGCCAATTTTGTTAAAAGAAAAAGATGGTTTGATGTATAGTGACGGGGGAGGCGAAGCCAAGCCACACCAAAAAAAAATGTATCGGGACATGGCAGGGGAAGCCCCGTGATAATAAATAAAAATGCACGACGGGGTGAGGCGAAGCCACGTCACACCAAATTAAAAATATGGTAAAATAAAGATATGTCCGGTGCGTAGTAACATGTCAATTTTGTTAAAAGAAAAGGTTGGTTTGATGCATAGTGACGGGGCGAGACGAAGCGAGCCACACCAAATCAAAAATTCATTGTTAATAAATAAAAAATGAACGGCGGGGATGCAAAGTCACATTACACCAAATCAAAAATATGGTAGAAAAAAAGATGCCTAATGCGTAGCACGAGCATAAAATTAAGTTAGTACTAATAAATCTATCTAACTTAATTAATGTTGTTAGATTAATTAGTAGGAAATCAATTTTAGTTGGATTAAACTTATGGATCACGTGGGAGAATTTTGAGAAAAAATATTATGTTTTGATAATTTTGTGTGCAACGGAAATGAAACCACACTAGCCAAAGACTTCTAAAAAGGAGTTTGCAATGATGTTTAATGGTTTCATTCTCAAAATTCTCAAAGGAATCAACACTTTCAGAACTGAAAGTATGAAAAGTCGGCAAGGCCGAAAAACAAAGAATATAACGGCAATACCTACCCGGCATGCTAGCAATAAAACATAATGCCGATTAAATGAGTTTTGACATACAGAGAAATGTGTTATAAATGTTTCATTTGTCGGTAAGGTATTAATTTCTTAACCTGCCGACTAAATAGTTGTCGTCAATTTTGTAATTTAAGAAAATGACGAGAAATAATAGTCGGCATGTTGTGCATGTTAAAACCCTGCCGACGTATATTTATACCCAACCAAAAAGATGTTATATAAAAAGATATCATCAACTTTATTCAATGCAAATTTCTTAGTACATTCACTGAAATATAAAATCTAACCACTTTCGTGGGAATCACGGATGCACTTAGCACGTGCATCAAGATTTTGAACCCCTAGATGATCCTCTAGAGATTTACCCACAAAAATTTCACAAAAATTTCTAAAACTATCAATCTTCATCGGAGGAAACTTTGTGCAATTCATACTCTGGAATTTTGGATACCATGAAATGATAGCTTTCATCAAATGTGAATGCTTCCCCCTTTTCCTCCAGGTAGCGCGCTTTTACGACTTCTTTCTACAAAAACACAACACAAACTTACTTTGTTAGCGTTGTTGTTTAATTAAGGGATCAAACAACTTAGCATGTGTGAAAGAAACTCTAAAAATACTTACGAATTGTTGAGGGGACAATCTTAGATGGCTAGTGTTGAAGATCCGTTGTTGGATAGATATAAAATCACATATTCCTTTTTGGATAACTTGGTACCTATTATGAATTCGTTGAAGACTTCTTCTCTTTGGATTCCCATAGTCTCGCATATATTGGTTATATATCTTCTCCCAAAAGGTATCGGATTCTACCCTTACCGGGGAGAGATCTACAACTCGACTTTCAGCGTACCATGTTTCGATTATGTAAAATTCTTTACTTGAATCAAATGATGCAATGGTTGTATGTAGAGGTATGGAGAGACTTAGAAAGAGTAGACGATGAAATGAGCTTTGTACGGTATATGAAAATAGTTTTGTGTTATTTTGTAGAAAGAACTAGTATATTTATAGGATAATATCCAAATCTAGCCATTTGGATAGAAAATCAATGCAATTGTACTAGCAAAATTTTGATTTTTGAACTCGTCATCAAGGTTTACTTTTCCTTACAATGCCGACTAGGTATAGTCGCCAGAAATCTCATGATAGTCGTTTTGTTACCTGACGACTATTAGCATTTTTTTCATATAGTAAAATGTTCATGTTCGGTAACCCTTAGTCGGCATAAAGGTTATTTATAAAAAAAATGACATCTAAGATATAATCGTCTAGGTTGTAATGTTAACATGCCGACTATGAGCAGTTTTACACACATGAAATGGTCACATCCATCAACATTTAGTCGGCATTGTAGTTGTTTAAAAGGATGTTGACTAAGATATAGTCGTCTAGGTTATAATGTTATAAACATGCCGACTATGAGAAGTTATGCATACAAGAACAGTCACATCCATCACCATTTAGTCGGCACTATAGTGGTTTAAAAGGACGTCGACTAAGGTGTAATCCTTTAATTCGTTATGTTCTTAACATGCAGACCCTGGTAAATATACAATTTATGGTGCCAGGGTCGTCAGTCTTCCAAAAAAAAAGGTGCAGACCCTGGTCTAACTGTCACTTTGTAAGAATTAAAAACTGACGACTAAGTTGTTGAAACTTAATATAACTAAGCGAACCATTTCAACAACTATAAATCCAATATTTGACCGAAAACAAAGAAACATTTGTCCAAACATCCATAAATAAACATATGATCAACCATTAACCATAAGATACTCGTCTAACACATAAGAAAAAACAACTAGAAATTCATTCACGACCACGACCACCACTCCGGCCTCGTTTAGAAGCATCACCTCGTTGGCTTCGACCTCCACAGATACGAGGCCTCTTTAGTTCAGCATTTTCTCGGCGGAACATTTCTGTGGCATCTTCATTAACAACATTCTTAGCAAAGTCAATGTGCTTAGTTTATTGTTCAACCGACAAAGGCTCTCCTGTATCTTTCGTGCAACCCATCATCTTCACAGAGGTCTTTAAATTATCCTTCAATTTTATATAAACAAAGAATAATCAATTAAAAATCAATAATCTTCATAAATCTTGAAAGGGGATTTTAATAAAGTGCCACACTTCCAATTTCATGTTTCAAAAAGTGCCACCGTTTTTTTGGGAATTTATTTAGTGCCACACATTTGACGTTTTCCATCTTGTTTTTTTCATTAAACCGTTAACATCGGTTAGTGCACATCTGGCAATTATTCAGCCTTATAAAAGACGTATAAGCCCTTGAATCATTTTGATGTAGCTGAATTAAATCGACTCATTGTAGTGAGTCGTTACCATAAGCTGTTCTATGATGTTTTCTTTGATGCGAGTTCATCCTGCTCTATTGCAAGCTCCATAACTGGACGAATTTCCCCACTCCACTGGATCCATCCATTTTTTATTTATTCCTTTGACTCAATCTTCAACAACAATAAATAAAATCGGATTATATAGAGAAGCACCCTTCCTCGTGATTCCAATTTCTCAATCTCACGAAACCATGAGACCATTTGTTAGCATTAATCTCGGTTAGTTTCTTCCATCGTCTTCCATCACGGTAACTTATTGTCTTCCTTTTCTTCCATTGTAAAAAGATGCGACTAAACTAACTCAATAATATTCCAACTTCTCATCCTACATTCAATCAATGATTCCTCAATCAATCGAGAAAAGCGACTAACCCCTTGACCCGATGATTCATTAATCAATCGAGAATCAGATTCCTACTCATTAACAGATCCAAGTTATTGATTATCACATAATGAATCAACTGTCAAGATTAATTGAAGTTCGTAGAAGAAATATTTATATGTATACCTTCGACTCACATAACCGATTTTGAGAGAGATCACAGTCGAGAGATATTGATCGGTTCCAACAAAAAGAAAAAGAAAAATCTCTCGAATGGTTCCAACGAAAAGAATGAGGGGTCTGTCGAGAAGAAGTAGGGGAAGAAAAAGAGGAGGCGCAGAGCTTTATATCTTTAAGGATAACAAAGTAATTTCAACCACTTTTTAATCTCTTCTAATGAGATATTGACTGGTTCCAACGAGATTGACTAATTTAGGTGGGCCTTAACGGAACTTATAACAGTTCTTGCACTTTATATAATTTTAAAAAAATGGTGGCACTTTATTAAACCGGATAATGAAAGTGTGGCAGTTTATTAAAATTCCCATCTTAAAACAATAAGAGAGAGACAATACTTACAAAATTCTTAAGACTTGTTGTTGGGTCTTTCGCAGCGTTCTTCTTCTTACGAGCCGGTTGATCAACAATTTCTTTTCTAATCACAGGAGGACGAGCAAAATCGGAGTACCACGACATGTAATCTTCATGAGTTTCATGACCTTCGATCACCTCGTCCAAAAGACTCAAATCAATTATATGCTTATGTCTATCGTCCCAATGAGAAATTTCTGGTAGTGGAACGTAAACGACGTCAATAGATTTTTGGTACGTGTTGCTCTCCTTCCTTAACACTTTAAACAATGGTTCATCACCGGGATGGGGTTCTTCTTGGACATAACCGATTTGTTGCATTACCCGATACATATCGTATATTGAAAATCCTTGGAGGTAAAACAAGGGACCATAGTAAAATGAAATATCATTTCTCCTTATGATTATTATATCTTTTCTATCATATCAATACGGACCGAAAATTACCCCATCTGCAGTCATGTTGTCCAAGGAAACTCACATGTTGATAATCTGCTGAGGCATATCCTTCTCCTGACAACCATTAAAAGTGTACTTGCGTCCTCTAAGCTTGTGCTTCGCAAGATCAGTCTTGATTTTGATGTTGGAATTGGATTTCACCAAGGATGGGAAGTACTCATATATCCAAATCTATGCAAAGAATCCCATCGTACACAAACATTTTTCGAATATAAATGATTTAGACAATTGAATTACCTGAAATAGACTTAGATTCCTGTTAACTTGCTTCATTAGTAACCTTGAAGCCTTTGTCAAATCTGCATTCAAGTGGCCAACCACCTACCTCAATACCCCCATGAATACTTATGCATCTCATCAAGGGGATGCAATAGTTGAAGATACTTGGTGTCGACCAAGTTTTCGGAACTGTCAGGGAAGACACAGTTGACCAGGATGCAGTAGCATTGACTCGCAGTTTGTCCACACTTCCCTCCCCATCAAAAATCTTTTATGGTCCCACTATATTCATCTCTCAACTTCTTAAGCTTCATTTTATTGCTTCTATAACCATCCTTCATCACAAACATAGACTCCGACGTCTTCTCATCCCAACCGAACAAGTTTTTTGTCAATTTGAAGAGATTCTCCCAAGAATTTTGATCATCATAGACGTCTTGGTGGCTTTTTGATTAATATTTTTGATGGGGTTGTAGTAAATAGGATTCGTTTCAGACTTGTGAAGGAAATGGAATTTTTAGATTTAATAAAAATATATATACAAAAATATTAACAATGGGCGACTGGGACTAAGGATTTGGCCGAATTCACTACACATGGTTCATTCATATATTCTTTGACAATTTAAAACTCAATAAAATTAACATGGACTCTGATTTTGCCAAGATAGATTCTCAAAACATCGATTGTAAGTCCTAAGCATGATATATCAAAACAACTAAGCTAAGCATACATCATCAAATTAAATAACAACCAATTAATTCAAATCATATTTCAATTTTAGATTGATGCAAAAGTCATAAAAAAGAATAAAATAGATTACCCCAAGGATGAAATTCAGCCTCCTCCGTCGTCCCAGTGTTTGGTTTTAGCTCCTCATGATGAAAACACGCTCAAAATATATTTTTATAGCTCAAATGGTGTTTACAATGGAGAGAAAAGGAGAAAATGGTGTAAAACTGTAATCTGCGACGCACAAAATGCGTCACAGAATGAACGATAAAACACAAGTGCTGCTGATGTTTAGACTGCACTGCGACCCACGGTTGTGCGTCTTAGACACTGTTGATAAACCACTGTTCTTGCGAGTCTGTTCTTCGTGTTCTTGGTGTTCTTCATCATCAGCAGCAGCAGAAATCAGAGTTTCATCAACTCTTGATTTCTGCTTCTCTGGACCTTCTCTCGACCCCAAACTCTCGACACCCATTCTCTGTGATACCAGAAATCTATTTATACTCCTCAGCCTCATTTAATCACGTCATAACTCAAGATAATTCTCTCTTTACTCGGCTTAAAGAGAAAATATTTTTTGGATATTTTCTTCCTTTAATTAGCTCTCCACGCGCTGAAATGATGTATAAACACTCCAAACATGATCTTACACGCTGTAGAATTGATTCAACACTCTCCAAACACATGAGTACACGTCTAAATTTGATGTGATCGTGTGATATTCATTTCTTGAACGTGCTTCCTGATTTCTTGATTGCGATAATTGCAGCCAATTATGATCGATCCTAACACCCAAAATGTCTTCCTCTATCCATATCACAAATACCCATTGAAAATCAGAGGTATAATCGAACTCTAACCCCTCCAAAAATCGATCGACCCAACTGCTAGTGAGAAGAAATATTTTCTCGCCTTTTATTCCAAAATTTGAATTATGAGAAGAAAAGTGTCCTCCCCCTAATCCTGTACGGGTGTCCCTTTAGCAATTGGGGTGGAAATAGTAATTTTGGGTGGAAATAGTAATTTTTCTGAGTTCTTCCAGGACATTTCTGGAATGTTTCCGGTGCACTTCTGGGTACTTCCGGTGCGCTATCAACGGAGCTCCAAACGCCGCATTTTAAACCAATTTCGACTCAAAAGATTATTTTTCCAAAAACACCTATAAATAAATAAAACACCATAATAAGTATAAAAATGGGCACTAACAGTATATACAAATGAGATATATTAGACAGATAAATGCGTCTATCACTTTTACATCAACCTTGAGGCCTAGAATTTGTTGACAATCATCAAGAGTAATCTCCATCTCACTAAATGGGAAGAGTATTTTATCTCTCTCCCCATAAAACCTTTCAAAAAATGCAGATATGACAACTTTTTCGTACTCAACAACTGAACTCTTCACCGTAGGGAAAAACCCGGAGTTTTTGATAATTTCTTTCACGGTGTCACATTCTATGTCAAGTATTTCTTCATCATATTATTTGAAGCTTGCCATCTCAAAAGACGGATAGCATTCTTATGATCCTAAACACCAAAAACACACAATTAAAAAAAAAAAAATTTGAAACAAATTTAAGATAGAATGTCTTAAATAAAAACAAACTGAGATTGAGATTACTTACGAGAGTAGAAAAGATTTCATACACCCATGAGTCTTTGTATAAAAAAAAATAACATTTCCACCATCTTCAGGTAACCCTAGTAGGGGCGCACCTTCTTTGTGTACCTTCTTAAAGTGATAGGGCGACATATGGGAATCAATAGGTTTGTTGGTAACCTTCTTTTTTTGCGGTTGCAGCATGAGGTACTTGTTCAATCGGAACCTCTGTTTCTTAACCATTACCATCTTCTTCTTCATCTTCTTTATCTTTTTCAACAATTTCACCTTGTCCATCATATTTATCACCATTATTCTCATCGGAATTGTTATCACTATCATCATTACCTCCTCCAGTAGGTGGAATGTCATTCCCATCACCATCACCATCATTACCTCCTTCAACAGCCGGAGTTCCTTGATCATCATCATCTTTACCTCTTCTACTATGTGGAATTGATTGGTCTTCATATGGAGTTTCATTTGAATCACTTGGTTCAGGTGGTTGCTAAGAATCATTCCTTTCACGGATCTTAAGTGCTCTCGTTTCCATAAATTATCCTCGATGTGTTGCATTCAAGAGTTTTTCTCCTACGCAACGAAGTTGAAGTTTTGAAGGAGGAGTAACAAGTTTCTTTCCTTGCTTGACCTTTTGCATCCTAAACAAGAACAATTGAAACACATTTCAATTAGTCCTCAGGGTCAACATGTGTACAACGAAACGACTAAGTAACAAATGCGCTTAGTCATTGGGAACAACAATAATATCAAGTGACGACTTAGGAAAAAACAACAGTAACGACGAATAAAAAAATGGTACACAAAAACTTGGTTTTAGTCAGCATGGTCGATAATCTATATAGTGACGATCAATAGTTAGTCGGTATGGTACTATTCAAATAACATGTCGGCTAATAACAAAATGGAACTCAGGAAACACAAGTTTTTTTCACAATTTTGATACATGAAAATAGTTAGCCTCTTAGTAGGGCCAGGGAGCCCTAGGGAAGAACCGTTTTTTGGGGACTACTCAAAAATGGTGGGGGACTACTCTCCATTTTTTGGGGTGGATATTAGAAGTAATAATGAGTCACCCCTTATCTAAGATTTTTTTAAATACCAAACTTGCCCTTGGTAATTAAATTAGTGTACTGATTAGTGAGATTAAATTAATAAGTTATTTTTTTCAAAAGAAAAATTATTGAGAGGGAGAAGAAGAAGATGAAGATGAGGGTTTTGGAAGAAAAAAAGTTAAGATCCTTTTCTTTAAGAGCAACAACAAGAGTATGATGTTTTGGGTTCTCACAGATACTTCAAATTTAGTTAGTGGTGCTTGAATTGGCCAAAACATTCCTAAAAATGAACAATTTACAAATTGATTTCGGTTTGGTTAAAAAAGTTCGGCTACGAAATCTGAAGAACAGGTAGCCGAACTCATCTGCAAGTGTAGTTCGGCTAATATTCTGAAAACATAGATAGCCGAACTCAGCTTTAATGGAGTTTTTTCTTTCAGAGAAAAGTTCGTTTAGGAGAACAAAATTGCGACGTAACCGAACAAGGAGTTCGTCTAGGAAAAAAAATTACGACGTAACCGAACTCAATATGCAGGTTTTTCATAGAAAAGTTCGGTTAGGAGAAAAAAATTGCAATGTAACCAAACTTTTTTGTGGCGTAACCGAACTTTTTGCGACGTAACCGAACTATAAGTTCGGCTTAGACATTTTTTTTTTCGACGTAACCGAATTGATCTCTGGAAACAAAAACCTCCATTAAAGTTGAGTACGGCTAGTTCGACAAAAATTTTCATATAATTCCTAACTGAACTTCTCTCTGTAACTTCCATTTTCAACTCATTTTGATGATTACTTCTCATTTTTTCAATGGAAAACGAATGAAAAGTAATGAGTTTGTTATAATTTGGATTTTGATTTTGTTTTGTTGAAGATTTAAATTAAGCTATATATAAAGGTGGCAGTGGTGGTGATTTGAGGTGGTCGGTGGTAGGTGGTGGTTGGTGGTCGTGAACGGCGGTGGTGATGCGAGGAGGTGGTTATATGTATATATATATATATATATATAGGTGGTGGTGATGGTGATGGGAGGACGTGATTATATATATAGGTGAAGGGTAGGTTAGTCATTTCCACATTTTAGGACACCCCTTATAAGTATAGGGTAGACATTTCTATCACAAAATAGTCCCCCACCATTTTTGAGTAGTCCCAAAGAAACGGTTCCTAGGGAAAGGATTGACCCATCGGACAATATGTAGACTTGGAGACTGAAGCCCAAGCCCAATAGAACATGGAAAGAAGACCTCAGAGGTTAACAAATGTATTCACTGTCTACAACAGCGAAGGCAGGGTTATGTGTTTTGGTTGATATTTTGTTGCTGAGTTAATGGTTGTATATAATAATTCTGCAGTAGAGAAGATGGATATTCGAAGGATTGATACGGCAACAACAATGCTTAAAGGCACTCGCAGATCCATGGCATCAAGTGGTTTCGGCGGGTGAATTAAACACTCGTGGTAGTGGGTTTTTCAGATGGCACTTGAGATCAGTTTTGCAGCGACGAAACAAAGAAGCTGCTGCTGAATGGGGTTTGATGTGGCCAAGTTTGGTTCAACTAATGTGATCGGTGAATGAAGGAGAAAGGTATTCAAAAGATGGGTATTTTGTCTGGATTAATCGAACTGATGGTGGGTGTCGGCTGGAACGGAGATGGTGGTTGTATGTAGAGAAAACAACAACAGAATTAAGGTTTTGCTGTGGACGGTGGTGGTGACTACTTAATGTGTTTTGCCATTGGGTTTTGCCTAAAACTGGAATTGTTTCGATGTGAATTTGTGGTGCAATTTCTATGTTTCCTTTGTGATTGTGCAGACAAGAAAATGGTGTTCTTATGCCGAGAATAAGAAGGTGTTGATACGAGTGTTGCTGCTTGGCTGAAAATGATGGGTTTTAAGAAGAATTTGAAGGCTTGGAAGCCAAGAATAATACAGAGTCTGTGGAGTGCGATTCGATGAAGGAAACAGACTGAATTAAAGCCAGAAAACCAGCTGAAATGGTTGTGCTGTTGTCGTTGTTGTCTTGTTATTGAATGAAGTGGTGATGGGTATGGACTGAAATTGATTAGATTTGGTGATGTCTGGATTACCCACAATGGCATTTGTTTGTAACTGAAGACGTAGCTACCGGTGGTTCCGATATTTTAACGGAGATGATTGAAGAAGAATGGCATGTGGCTAGAAGAGAAGGGAATGATGGAGCAGCCACTGGACTGAAATTGGGGAAGGTGTTGTGTAGGGCTGTGCAGAAAAACCGTAACCGCGGATTTTATCCGTATCCGTCCGTAAAATTGCGGGTGAAAACCAATCCGCAAGAGCTATGGACCGGACACGGATGCATTTTCAAATCCGCAGGCGGTGCGGTTACGGTTGCGGTTGGGATTTGATAACCGCGGATTACCCGCACCGTAGGACAATTAGGGATTCAATCGATTTCTTCTTGGGCCTCTTATTAGCTAAGTATAATTAGTTGGGCCTATAGTAAATCTGGTCAGCCTTATCTACACTACACTCTACACGTAGCGAGAGGATAAACTCTTATTTTCTCTTCTTTCTTCTTCATTTTTCCTTCTTCTTCTTTTCTTTCTTCTCTTCTCTGCTTTCTTCTGTTCTTCGCTCGAGTAGTGATTTTGAGAGTAGATTCAAGAAAATTCAATTCGTGATGTTGTTTAGATGGAGGAAGAGTTGATGTATCAGGGAATTACGAAGAAGAAGGTGCTTCCGGGAATCGTGATGAAGAATCAATGAAATTAGGGTTCCATGAGAAGAACTCTGAGATGATTTAGAAAGTGAATCTGACGCTCTAGATAGATGATTAGAAGTGGGTTTTGTTGATTGTGGAACGGGTCGAGGTTAATTGGATGATATGGAGTCATGCGTGAAGAATCTGATAGTTAGGGTTTCATGTTCTTCCCTAATTTTAGAACTAGAGTTTTGGAAACCGATTGAAGATTGATTTGGAGTTAGACAAGAAGAAACTGAAGGCCGGGTGTAGTGAATTGAGGAAGAATCTAAGAAGAAGGTGATGCTTCTGAAACTGATTAAGAATAGAAGACTAATATCAGAGAATAGTTGATGATGGTGTGTTGCTTCAAAGGCTGTTTCAAACTCAGGGGAGATGTGAATTAGATTTCAGCATTAGTGGGTGGTGGAACATCAATTCAGGGAAGATTATTGTTGGGTAAGTCTGTATGTTGTTTAATTTCAGTGTTTGAAGTTTAATTTTGGTTCCTTAGGAATTGGGGTTATTCATGTGTTCTTTCCAAAATCAGTAAATTAGGATTCGTGGATTTTAGTGGAACTATTCGTTTATTTGTATTTGATAAGATGAATTCCAGATTTGTAACAAAGATGTTAAATGTCTGTTGTGTGTGTTGGAGTTGTCTTGAAATGGAGCCACAGATTATTGTTGGGTAAGTCTCTTTGTTGCTTATTTCACTGTTTGAGGCTGAATTGTTTAGCTTGTATGTGTTGAATTGAGATGGACATGGCGGATATGAGACACAATTGTGGTTGTTTGTGAAGATAACTTCTATTTTTTGATGATTTTTGTGATTAAAAATCCGCGGTTAATCCGCAACCGGCCCGCACAATCCGCGGATCCGCGGATGTTAAATCTGCGGGTGATTGGACCGGTCACGGTTTGATTTTCCAAATACGCAACTTCGACGGTTTGGTTGCGGGTGACCCCTAATCCGCAACCGTCCGTCTGTTGCACACCCCTAGTGTTGTGGGTGTTTGAGTCAGAGCCCGTGTGTTTCATATCAATGGAATCAAATGGGTTTTGGTGGACTAGTGCGTTAATGGAAAATGGTTGCAGGTGAATGAATGGTTGAGATGAATGCAGGAAGTGATTGTCGGAGAAAATGAGTTTTAATAAGTAGGAATTACCTATAGGTACTAGTTTAGTGATACTAATTAGTGGCAGGTCCACCCACTAAAGCCCAGTAAGCATAGGTCCATAATTAAAAGAAAACATGAAACTGGACCTAATTTTTTAAGCCTAGGTCCTGTACACGTGGATTTTTTGTTCTTACGATATTCATGCTTGATTTTTTAATTTTTTTACTTAGATTTTGATAAAAATCCTTCAGATCTAGATAGAAAGTCATGTTTTATGTTCATTTCATTAGTAGATCTGATGTTTTAATTCCATTTTGTTGGTCTTTGGTTTGTTTTTAGTTTGCTTTTGTGTATTAATCATCAATACGTATATGATGTACCGGTGGTTTTTGATGAAAATAGTCCAGATCTAGTTATAAAATCATGTTTTACGTTCGTTTCGTTTGTAGATCTGGTATTTTAGTTTCATTTTGGTGGCTTTTGGTTTGGTTTCAGTTTGGTTTTGTGTATTAACCATCAGTACGTATATGACGTATTGTTAATCTGTGTTTACTATGCATCTATAGGTTTGGTTTCAGTTTTTTACAGTGTTTTTTTGGTATGAATTGACAGTACATATATGGCGTACTCTTCTGATTTTGTTTTATTCGAAGTTTTTCCAGTTTTTTTTTGTTCGATCCATGAGTATGTATGTATAATACTGAAGTGTTGTCACCTTTTTTAGTCTTATCCGTCAGTACATATACGAAATACTGTAATATTTGTTTCGATCCTCTTATTTTTCATAGATCTATTACCTATTCTTGTCATGCAGTTGATTTGTTGTTCATGAATCTTCAGTACATATGTCGCATACTGATAGGAAATGCTATTTGGATGTGCTTTGTCTCATTTTTTAGTCTTATCCGTCAGTACATATACAAAATACTATAATATCTGTTTCGATCCTCTTATTTTTCATAGTTCTGTCACCTATTCTTTTCATGCAATTGAGTTTGGCCACTTCTTTGACATGAAGTTCAGTTTTTAGTTCATGACTCCGCAGTACGTATATGTCAAACTGATATAAACTTCTTCTAATTCTGTTTTATTCACAATTTTGCTACTTCTTTTGGTTTGATCCATGAGTACGTATGTGAGATACTAAAATATGTGCTTTGTTTCGGTTATATTCATGCATTCATCACTTCTTGACATGTAATTGAGTTTTTAGTTTATGAATCTGCAGTACGTATATGACGTACTGATAGAAACTTCTTTTGATTCTGTTTTGTTCATAGTTTTGCCACTTTTTTTTTGTTTGACCCATGAGTACGTGTGCGAAATACTGAAATAGATGGTAGCTTTGTTGATGTGTTTTAATATTGTTATATTCTGATCACATTTACAGGTTCCATATGTCCAACGGTTACACACTCTATATGTAAGCAGTGCGGCAAATATATACTCAGATTTGTAAGTAGTGCAGCAGATATGTACTCAGATTTGTAAAAAGTGCATCAGATATGTACTCAAATTTTAAGCATGGTGGCAGATATGTACTCAAATTTGTAACACAAATTTAGCAGATATGTACTCAAATTTGTGGTATTTTATATGTTTTAATTAAATTTGGACCTCCCAATAAATAAAATCTCGATTTGGTAGAAGTATGTTATTTCACACATATTTAACCAGTAGGGTATATTAGTCATTTCCATGTTTTCAAAAAACTTTGGACCCTAGGATAAGAATAAAATCCGGTTGGACCCTCCTATAAATAACCTTATGGGCTTAGGACCAAACAAGAAATTTTCCTTTTAATAAAGGATGTTTGGTCTTGATGTGGTTTGATCTAATGACCTAATGGTCTAAGAATACTTACTCATTTTTGTGGGTGAATGAAATGATTCTTTAGTCCCACATAGTGGAAAACTAAAGAGGAGTTCAAACTATATAACCATTTGCTTATGGATATATTGACAAATGATGGTGAAAGGGGTGGGCCGAAATATACATGTTTCGACCCATGCACATGCGTGTATACCATGCAACAAGTTCCATCTCTACTAGAATTTTATTTTTTTAGGAAATTAATTCTAAAGATATTTTCTTAAGAGTATTATTTATGAGAGCATTCCTTTTCCAATTTTAATTGTTTTACAAGAAAACTTGTTTTATCAGAAAAATTTAAACCTAACTCCAAAGATAAGAAAACTTGTTTTAATTGTTTTACAAGAATTTATTTTTTTAGGAAATTAATTCCAAAGATATTTTCTTAAGAGTTTTATTTATGGGAGAATTTCTTTTCCAATTTTAATTGTTTTACAAGAAAACTTGTTTTATCAGAAAACCTAAACCTAGCTTGATTTTCAAGAAATCATCTCCAATAAATATAACTCGAAATTGTTTTACAAAACACATAAGAAACGACTGATATTATGTCTTCCTTTTATTCATCTTCTCGTTTTATTTGCTTATTGGTTTTACATTCAATCCCCGTTGCTAAGTTCAAGAGTGGGTAACTCGTATTGTGCTTATACAAGTTATATCGGGCAGTCTTATCCTGGACACATCTTCGCACGTTGGGGTTTAGCATTACTTCAGAGTATACCCTTGAACTAATGTGTTAAGGACAGCTTGTTGAACCTGTGATTCTGCCCTCATCAAGTTGTTCGTGGTAGAGTTGTTTGAAATAGTTTTTTATATTTTATTTGATACATCTAACATTTCTTCTATTGTTGCAAGATTCCAACAGTGATCAGTGGTGTTGAGATGAAGATAAGAAGATGGAGGAGCTTGTGGCACAAATTGATTTGTAATTGGGTCATAACTCAAAGCCTGATTTTGTTGTTCAGAGAAGTGATGAAAGAATGAGAGCAAGACGAGTGTGCTGCAGAATTTGCTGGTTTGATGTGGCCAAGATATAGACGGACAGAAGATGGAGTCAGCTCCATGCAACTGCAAATAATTAGAAGATGTGTTGACTGCAGACCCGGTTAAGAGTTATAGCCGAGTCGGGGGAGGATGACTGGTGAGTTCTGCGATCAATGGACTTTGATAATGGTTTGAATTAGGAAATCATCATATGGGTATCGTACTGGGCTTGAAGGAAATTATTTGGTCGCTACTAACTGGACCCTAAACAACAACTACATATAACTCAACAGAGAATTTCAGACATGATGAGGAGGTTGCGACTACAAAGACAAAACCTAGAAAGAGAGGATGAACAACAGAGTTGTGGCTACAAAGACAAAAAGGAGAAAAGAAGGGTTTGAAGTTCCGTTTTCCTTTCCATCTTGATTAGTTGGTCATTCTATTTGATATATTTGTGTTTTTGAGAAATCCATATCTGGCTAGATATTTTTGTAACTAGGATTTTATGTGGAAACCACTTGGAATATTGGCTATTTTGAATTGATTAATTGAGCAAAGACTATTATGATTTGAATAGGCTAATTTTTTTATTATTGTTTATCGATTAATTGAAAAAAATGAGTTGTTGCTTCACCGGTTTTGAAAACCTATGCGCTTAATTTATAGGATCGAAAATATATTTGTCTACTTATTTGATATTTCATGCTTGGGTTAAATCCTTTGATGAGATATGCTTAGAATAGCCAGGTATTATTTGAGAACCTAAAATTTAGTTTCGTATTATTTTCTCGCAAACGATATTTGATGGTGCATGCTGATGTGTCATGCTTAGGGTGTCCCAGTGATATTTGCGACTCTAATAAATATCAAACGTGATGTTGATAGAACAGAAGATAAATATATTTTCATAATTATGTTTCATTTCAGTAATTGAATAGAAATAGTGGTGAATATTATAAACCATGGTTACTGACTTTCCCATTGGATTCATTTTATTAGTTTAGTCTATTTTTCTTTGTTTCATTTCCAATTCAAAAAATCCCAAAAAAAATATTGTTTCCGGTTATTTTTAGAGATATTGATTAAATTATTTCCACCGCTCCATGTGGGTTCGACCTGTACTTACCTCTGTCTACTAGTTGGACACCGTGCGATAGCGGATATTATATAGATATTCCATTTCAAGATTGAATTTTGTAATTATTATTAGATTTTATTTTTATTTTTTTATTTTGTACAGTATTTTTATTCTTATTTTAGGATTTCTTTTTCCCTTTTGACTTGTTTTTGTTTTAGAATTCTTTTTAAGGTACCTTCTTCAGGATGACGACTCTTTCTTAGGAGACGTCATGTGAGATGACGATTGGTGAATACATATATGGGCCACGATATAAGGAAATTTGTGCTTATAATCGTCTCAGGTGTGGAACCTAGAATCCAGGTCATCTCAATATGGGTAGTTATTCACATGAGTATCAACCACAGTACCATGGGGATGAAGATGAAATTGACACTAGTAATGATTTTAGGAATGTTAGAGCATAACTCGGTTGAACTCACCAAGCGTTGGTATGTCAAGTTTGGTTGTCATATTTTAGCATCAAAAATCATCTAGAGTCGCTTGATTAAATACTAGAGTCAACTTCGTTTAGGTTAGACTAGAAAGTCTAGGAATATTGAGACATACAAGTATTATTCTGAAGACCTGACGAATGTGAAGAAGTAACGAACTACAACGACGACATCATCCTTCCAGTTGAGGTTAATAGTATTGACTTGAACTGTTTCATTCCTAATGTATCTTTCAAATCGTGTTATATTGAAAACATAAATGTGAAGCTGTATATACTGTACATATTATATAATACTCTAGTGATGTGACATGATCATAATAGTATGATCATTGTATTAGGGAATTAGACTACGAAGTATAACGCTTATTTTTTGAACTTTGTAGATATAACATCGACATAATCTTGTATATATTGCACTAGTTGTTAATTTGATTCCGTCATGTTCTATTAGTGATTTGACCATTTTAAAAATGGGCATGTCTTCCGATGTTGAAAAATCATCTAATGGTGGAAGGAAAAATAAGACAAAGTGCAAAACTGTCTCAAAACCAAGGATTGCTGAGAAGTGCATATGCAATTCCAACCAATCTCCGGAAACTTCGTTTAATCGAAGTAACAAGAGAAGATATTTGAATCATACTTTAATAGATCGAGAACACACTGTTTGTTCTAAATCCCATGATGAGAGAAAATCTCATAGTAACACCACCTAATCGGTATTAGATTGCATCCTCACCTTGTGTGCCGATCATGTGTGTGAGGAAACAAAAAATCAAGGCACTTATGTGTAGATTATGGGAATAGAATCTAGTAATTGAAAATATATTTTAAGATATTCATATTTATAGAAATATTATATTTTTGGTAATATGAAAAATATAAAAGATCTCTCTCATTCTCTGGTCATTCCTTGTCCGAATTATGAGTCCGGATCTGATGCCTTCTCTTGCAAAGATGCTTGTTCTAAAAGAGTTCTTTAAGAATAAGTCTGCACCATCTCTTGATGCTAAGAAATCTAAGAGGAAGATCAAAAAGATAGATCGGCTTAACAAGAAGGAAATAGAGAATATACTGAAGAAAGATCAGTGTATTGAGATATTGAAACGATTTTGTGTTCAGTCAATGACATAATTACATGTGCTTGCAGAGTCCTTCACGAAAACATCACAACTGCAAGAAATTTTGGTCAAGCAATAAAGTTATCTTCTTGAAGAAATTCACAAGCTCAAGACTGAAAGTAATAACTTGCCTTCCTCTAGTAATGATATGCAGGATTAAGTTGCTCATGGAATAAAAATAAGATTAGATTCTTATTTACAGAAAATAGACATCAATGTTTTGATTTACTTCAATTATTGTATTTTTGAATAAAACTATTATTATTATTTATGATTAAAATTATTATTTTATAATTTTTTTGTGATAGTTACCGATTACGTAGCCTGTGAATGAATGTTTATATTTTTGCTATGTGTATTCGGTTTATGGGATGTCTGATTTCGGTTTTCATTAACCTTAATATTCGATTTCAGATGAATGTAACTCTTATGGTTTGTGTGGCTCTTTTATTTTAACGGGATTAAGTTCTAGCCTATGTTGGTAGGCTTTATCAAAGGATCATAAGGTGTTCCGATTGAAACTCATATGTGAAAAGTCACAATATGTTGAATCAATTTGTGTTTACATGAGTTGTGTTTAGCATAACATATGTGTTTCGGGTTTTCAACTTTTGCTATTGGCACGCATTAGTTAAAACTGATTCAACCTTTCTCTGGTAAAGGTTGCTCTTGTTGTTGTTATTTTGTTCTTGCGAGAGGATGACAACAAATTGGGGGAGAGTTCTTATTTGAAAATGCACTTAATGATATATGGGGAGAAGAGGTTGCGGAATTTGAGGCAACGAATTTGTTATTTAATCGTTTTCCTGTTTAAGAAAAGCCTGTTTATATTGGATATATTTTCTTTTTCTTAATAAAATTTCGGTACAATTGATATGTTTCATTATATTGTGTATGGATGTGTGTGTGATTCAATTGTTTCCGGTTAAGAAAAACTGTGTCAATTTATTTGGCTTATTGATTGGTATTTTTTTATTGTTGGTGAAAATGCGGGGGTTTAACAACCACAACCAACAATTCGTTTGGCAATCTGAGAGGACTTACTCTAATACACTTTCTAGAGAATCAACTAGACAGTCATACTAAATCTAGAATAAAGTATATCAAAGAGTTTAATATCTCTAACTCTTAATTCAATCCGCAATCAGCAAATAGAAATCTGCGAGCTCGATTGAATATAAGAGAATTACTTGAAAGGTACCAAAGACCAATGTTCAAGTGTCAATCAATGTAAATCAACAACCAAAGGTTGGATATTCTAATTGATTGATCTTAACGCACAACCTGTGATATTTCAATTATATAATAAAACAGAATGCGGAAAAGAAATAACACATACACCAGAATTTTGTTAACGAGGAAACCGTAAATGCAGAAAAACTGTGGGACCTAGTCCAGTTTGAACACCACATTATATTAAGACGCTACAGACACTAGCCTACTACCAATTAACTTCGGACTGGAATGTAGTTGAACCCTAATCAATCTCACACTGATTCAAGGTACAGTTGCGCTCCTTACGTCTCTGATCCCAGCAGGATACTACGCACTTGATTCCCTTAGCTGATCTCACCCACAACTAAGAGTTGCTATGACCCAAACTCGAAGACTTGATAAACAAATCTGTATCACACAGAAAATTCTATAGGATTGAATAAATTTGTCTCCCACAGAAATACCCAAGAGTTTTTGTTCTGTCTTTTGATAAATCAAGGTGAATTGATAAACCAGACTTATATTTCCGAAGAACAACCTAGTATTATCAATCACCTCACAATAAACTTAATCGACAAGCGAATAAACTTAATCGACTAGCGAAACAAGTTATTGTGGAATCACAAACGATGAGACGAAGGTGTTTGTGACTACTTTTCTACCTTGCCTATTGGAGATATAAATCTCAAGCCAATTTTACAATTGCACTCAATCACGATAGAAACAGCAAGATCAGATCACGCAATTACAAAGAGAATTGTTGGGTCTGGATTCACAATCCTAATGAAATCTTCAAGTCGTTAACCTACAGGGTCTCGAGAAGAAACCTAAGGTTAAAGGAGAATCGACTCTAGTTATGCAACTAGTAACACACATGAGGTGTGGGGATTGGGTTTCTCGGTTGCTAGAGTTCTCCTTTATATAGTTTTCAAATGAGGGTTTGCAATCCAAGTTACTTTGGTAACAAAGCATTCAATATTCACCGTTAGATGAAAAACCTGACTCAACCAAGCTAATATCTTTCAACCGTTAGATCGAACTTAGCTTGTCACACACAAATGAAATGGATCCTCATTTAGGTTTATGTAACAGTACACAAGCATGTACACCATGTTGGTTCACAAATAGTTAACCGAGGTTAGCCATATGATTACTCTCATGTCAACCTTATTAATCTTAACCATAACTAGTTCAAATGACTCAAATAAAACTAGTTAAAGAGTTGTTAAATTGCTATATTCTCATGGATTTATACAAGAACACAATTGAAGCAAAATCGGTTTGATTCACTCGAATCAATATATGAACATTATAGCCACGGTTTTCAAAGATTGCATTCCTTATTAATAAATGTTTAAGTTCATGTACACTAACGATTTTAGAAACTAACCACTTAAGTATGCGTACCAGTATGCGTACTTAAGTAACCATATTTGAGTATGGTTTGGTTTTCAAGCTCAACAGAAATTCACGGACGTGAACTTCCACCAGTGTGCGTACCGGTACGCATACTTATCCAGTCTCCTTCAACCATTTTGTATACACACAAGTATGCATACTTTAGGTTCCCGGTTTTGGGCTTATACACAAATGTGCGAACACACTCTATGCTTATATCCAAAGAAGGTTACATGATTCTAAACTCTTTATTTCAATCATTTAAACATTCTTCTATAATGACAATAGCCATTTTCGCACACTATTAGCATCAAAGCAATTTTCAAGATATTGAAATAATCATTATCGAAACATTCCAAGTCTTACACCAAATAATTGCATCACACAAAACATGTAAGATATTACTCGGCAATTTTCTCATGATATAAGATGAACTTGGTCGAAGCGAAAGCATACCAACACATATTTCGAGAAATATGTAAGCGAGATATACTCAGCTCGAAATCTCAAATGTGTATATAGAAAACTATATCGTAATACGAATTATGTCTCAATATAGGAGATAGAGTATAAATAGACTTTACAAGTGATAGATGAGTTTAAGTCTCCACATACCTTTTGTCGATGAAGTTCCACAAGCTCTCCTTAGTAGTTCTTCGTTTTCAAGTGATTAACGCCGTAAAGTCTAAGCTCAACTACACAAACTATGTCCTAGTCCGATACATCTATAAATAGGCTAGAAATCAAGATTTATAGTTTTGATCACTAACATTGACAAACATGCTTGAGATAGCAGCGCATGCGAGTTCGACCGAGCAGTGCTCTAGACAAAACTATCAATACATATGGATTACAAAATAAATAAAAATTGTATCTTCCCATCCAAATGCTTGATCTCCTTGGCATCTTCAACATGACTCGAAATCTTCGTCACTTCCAAGTACTCCAATGATTCCAAAGGTTGTAAGTTTAGCATCATCGTTAGTTGAAGATCCGTAGAGATAACAATGAGAAAACAAATGCTCTCAATCATTGTTATACGGTGTCATTGTATTATTACGCAGCATCAAAGTTCAATTGTATCACAACTTTGACAACAATATTATGGTGATATGTATCACTCCCCCTTAGTCAATACTTCATCTCAACATGAAAACCACTCCCCTTTACATAATGATTCGTAAACCATATGTATTTTTAGTATCATACTACATATTAATTATCCCCCTTTTTGTCAATATAAGTTGGCAAAGGTACGAAAACTAGTGGGATCCTCATGAAATTTTCATAGAGATTCTTCATGACCAAAAGAGAATACCATATCAACTTATTTAGATGCCATCATAAAGCGGAAGCTAAATGCATTCATCAAGGAGTTTATAAAGATACAAGATAACCCTTATAATATTCCCTAGCCGCACTCCCCACAACGATTTGGCAATTAAACACAAGTTCAAAAAGAACTCTCCCCCATAAAATGTCATTCCTGAAAGAACCTTACTTTCACAAGAAAAGAAGGATTTCTTTGGATATAACCAAATCACATGAAAACATGAATTTGAATCCAAAGTATTCAATTGAATTAACCACAAGAGAATACATGATTAATCCAATCGAAATGCACAACTAAATTAACAACAAGAAAACCCATGATTAATTCAATCGGAATTACACAACTAAATTAACCACAAGAAAGTGATCAATTCAATTGGTCATGATCGTCATAAGAGAACTTACGGAGCAACAACTAAACTGAACACAAGAGAATGATCAATTCAATTGGTCATGCTCAAACATAAGAAAACTTATGGAGCAACAAAATACATGCACAAAAATGTGGATCGGAGATTGACCAATACTAAGGAATAGACAAGGATTCATTCTATTTTTCATCATTATTTGCACAATGACATGTAATAGACTTAATCCTTGTAAACAAAAGTTTTATCCTTTCTTCCACCAAAATAATGACATAAAAGGCTTTAACTTTTGTAATGTCAAAAGTTCATTTTATCTTCAATCAATACTTTCATACCGACATAATAGAGATAACTTTTGAACAAGTATGGGACAGTCACAGGTTCACGGACGTAAACAACATATCCCATAACAATTTGCAATATATGAAATCATAAAGATTAAAATTGCAAAAATCATCTTTCAAAAAACTTAGAATTTAAATAAATAAATCTAAAAAACAATGAAGATGAAAATCGTTGGACATAGCTATGTGTACTCACAATAATGGTTATTCCAAACCCTAGTTATTCTTCTAAAAACGCACGAAAGAAGATTTACTAGACATAATCAACCAAAACAAACTCAGAAACAAAGAGTAATCACAAGCCATAATCAGAGTCCTTGTACGGAATATTAACTGGTACCAAGACCTTCAAGCTTGTGTCTAACTGTGTCAACTGCATCTTCGGAGAAGATATCCTCATTGAGAAGATCCTTAACTTGTGACTTCATGAGAACAAGGTCAGAATCAACCTTTTTCAACTCAGTTCCTAGCAAGTTAAGATCCTTTACAGAGTTTTCGAGATTCAGTTGAGTCTTCCCAAGATCAGTGAGAAAACCATGAACTACTTCAGTAGAGACCATCTCAACATTTTCTCGATCTTGATGAGAAAATGCATAATAGCATGAGGCACAAGATTCGAGTTCACCAGACTTAACAAGGGTTCTTTTCTTCTTCAAAAAAAACTCCAAATAAACCGAATTATCAATTGAATCAGGTGGTAAATCCCAAGAACTTGGAGTAGATCCCATCCTTAAAAGAGCACAACAAAAGTATGCGTACTCTATAAAAGGTTTGGTATTTATAGGTTACACAAGAATCAAAGATTAGGGTTTCCAAGTTTGGTCTGTGCCTGTGTGAAAAGAGATGCACACACGTACATAGACTTACCCTTATACCAAACGGTTGCGAAGAAGATATATCCCAAATTTGCTTAATGAGTAAAAAACTCAGCTCTAAAATAAATTTGTTCTCACAAGAGAAAAATTTAGAGCATAGCAATTTGATACCTTTTTTTGGAAGAAGTAAAACCAAAACAAAAAAATACTCATGCAACAAAAAGTGTTTCTAATTGATAAACCAACTAAGAACGATAAGAAGATAACTGGAGATTCAGAAACACATTTTGCCATCAAGTATACCTGAAAAATATCTCACTCTGTCAGGATTTTTATTGAGAGTGAGAATTCAACCTTGTGATTAATTAGCACAAGTATGAGCCTTGAGCTCATCAAATGATTGTTGTTTCTGGTTAAACCTCTTTTTCCTGATCTTTAGAGGAGAACCATTATGATGTGAAAAGTTATCATAAAATTTACTATCATCAAAATATGACGCATAACGTTGATTCTTACCTGAAGAATTTTGCTCGGAGGGAATTGACAGCCTGTTGATAATTTCTTTATATCCTTCAATTACTCTTTTTAGGTTGTCTTCAGGATTTCCCTTATTGCCTTCTTCAGATATCTTCTTCACATCATCAACAACTTAATCTCCCTTCTTAATTGAATAATATCTGTGAGTTCTTTTTCGTCGAAAAGGTTTAGGGAGACTGTTATGTGTTTGAACATTTAAGGAACACATTGAACCGACCTTCCTAGTGGTATACACAGGGTGAGTACTAAAACCAATTGGTTTAGATATGAATGTCAGTTACACCTTTGAGAATTAAATCTAAGGTGTGTTGAAGACGAATAATAGAATTGTCATTTAACCTATAATTCCTCTTTTGTTCAACAATCCCTTTCGAATCACAAAAGGGACACACTTTCTGATCACCTGGGTGATTACACGGAACAGTCTTAACACATTCATTGGGAGAATTTTTCCTTTCATGTGTTGTGGACATTCCTTGATTAGAGGAAGGCTCAGGCACATCTTTTTCAGCAGGAAGGGATTTCAGTTTAGCTTTTGGAACTGATTCTCTCACAGTTAAATCCGAAGCAATTGGTATGGTGGACTCTTTTGAACACCCTTGAAAGGAGAGTTTACTTAAGAGATGTTCAACTTTCAAAGCATCCTTTTTGAGAATTTCCTCTTAAAGGATCGTCAAACGAGAGTCACGCTCACTTACCATACCAACCAGGACATTGACTTTGTGTTTCAACCGGTTGACTTATCAGCCTGGATTCTAACAAGTTTTAGAATCATTGCACTCTCTTTGGTTGCATTCCTTTCAACTTCAGAGTCAGACTCGTCGATAAGGTAACCAGGAAAACACTTGTCAATGTACGTCTGTTTCCTTTGAACACAAGGTTCTTCTATATTTGAGATTTACAAATCTTTATCTTTGATAGACTTTAAGGAAACATAACTTTTATTTCTGGTGATGCGTTTATCAGAGGCAATATCGTCCATCCTCAGATCGTTACAAACACAGACTTGTAAGGTCTTTAACGTGTTTTCCAGCTCTGATACCAATTGAAAATGCGGGGGTCTAATAACCACATCCAACAATTCGTTTGGCAATATGAGAGGACTTACTCCAATACACTTTCTAGAGAATCAACTAGACAGTCAGACTCAATCTAAAATAAAGTATATCAAAGAGTTTAATATCTCTAACACTTAATTCAATCCGCAATCAGCAAATACAAGTCTGCGAGCCCGATTGAATATAAGAGAATTACTTGAAAGGTGCCAAAGACCAATGTTCAAGTGTCAAGCAATGTAAATCAATAACCAATGGTTGGATATTCTAATTGGTTGATCTTAACGCACAACCTGTGATATTTCAATCATATAACAAAATATAATGCGGAAAAGAAATAACACAGATACCGGAATATTGTTAATGAGGAAACCACAAATGCAGAAAAACCCCGGGACCTAGTCCAGTTTGAACACCACACTGTATTAAGCCGCTACAGACACTAGCCTACTACCAATTCACTTCGGACTGGACTGTAGTTGAACCCTAATCAATCTCACACTGATTAAAGGTATAGTTGCGGCTACTTACGTCTATGATCCCAGCAGGATACTAGGCAATTGATTCCCTTAGATGATCTCACTCACAACTAAGAGTTGCTAGGACCCAAAGTCGAAGCCTTGATAAAAAAATCTGTATCACACAGAAAAGTCTATAGGATTGAATTAATCTATCTCCCACAGAAATACCCAAGAGTTTTTATTCCGTCTTTTGATAAATCAAGGTGAACATGAACCAATAGATAAACCGGACTTATATTCCCAAAGAACAGCCTAGTATTATCAATCACCTCACAATAAACTTAATCGACTAGCGAAACAAGTTATTGTGGAATCACAAACGATGAGACGAAGGTGTTTGTAACTACTTTTCTATCTTGACTATCGGAGATATAAATCTCAAGCCAATTTTACAATTGCACTCAATCACGATAGAAACATCAAGATCGGATCACACAACTACAAATGGAATAGTTAGGTCTGGATTCACAATCCCAATGAAGCCTTCAAGTCGTTAACCTACAGGGTCTCGAGAAGAAACCTAAGGTTAAAGGAGAATCGACTCTAGTTGTGCAACTAGTAATACACAGGAGGTGTGGGTATTGGGTTTCCCAGTTGCTAGAGTTCTCCTTTATATAGTTTTCAAATCAGGGTTTGCAATCCAAGTTACCTTGGTAACAAAGCATTCAATATTCACCGTTAGATGAAAAACCTGATTCAACCAAGCAAATATCTTTCAAACGTTAAATCGAACTTAGCTTGTCACAGACAAATGAAATGTACCCTCATTTAGGTTTATGTGACCGTACCCTAACGTGTACACCATATTGGTTCACAAATAGTTAACCGAGTTTAGCCATATGATTAATCTCATATCAACCTTATTCATCTTAACCATAACTAGTTCAAATGACTCAAATGAAACTAGTTAAAGAGTTGTTCAATTGCTATATTCTCATGGATTTATACAAGAACACAATTGAAGCAAAGTCGGTTTGATTCACTCGAATCAATACATGAACATTATAGCCATGGTTTGCAAAGATTGCATTCCTTATTAATAAATGTTTAAGTTCATGTACACTACCGATTTTAGAAAGTAATCAATTAAGTATGCGTACTTAAGTAACCGGATTGGAGTTTGGTTTGGTTTTCAAACTCAGAAGAAATTCACGGACGTGAATTTTCCGCCAGTATGCGTACGGGTACGCGTACTTAGGTAACTGAATGAGTTGGTCTTGAAATTCCAACATCGATAGAAATTCACGGCCGTGAACTTCCGCCAGTATGCGTACGGGTACGCATACTTATCCACTCTCCTTCAACCATTTTGTATACACACAAGTATGCATACTTTAGGTTCCCGGTTTTGGACTTATACACAAATGTGCGAACACACTCTATGCTTATATCCAAAGAAGGTTACATGATTCTAAACTCTTTATTTCAATCATTTAAACATTCTTCTATAATGACAATAGCCATTTTCGCACACTATTAGCATCAAAGCAATTTTCAAGATATTGAAATAATCATTATAGAAACATTCCAAGTCTTACACCAAATAATTGCATCACACAAAACATGTAAGATATTACTCGGCAATTTTCTCATGATATAAGTTGAACTTGGTCGAAGCGAATGCTTATCAACACATATTTCGAGAAATATGTAAGCGGGATATACTCAGCTCGAAATCTCAAATGTGTGTATAGAAAACTATATCGTAATACGACTTATGTCTCAATATAGGAGATAGAGTAGAAATAGACTTTCCAAGTGATAGATGAGTTTAAGTCTCCACATACCTTTTGTCGGTGAAGTTACACAAGATCTGCTTAGTAGTTCTTCATATTCAAGTGATAAACTTCGTGAAGTCTAAGCTCAACTACACAAACTATGTCCTAGTCCGAGACATCTATAAATAGGCTATAAATCAAGACTTATAGTTTTGATCACTAATATTGGCAAACATGCTTGAGATAGCAACACATGCGAGTTCGACCGAGCAGTGCTCTAACAATTGGGTATCAAGTGTTTTTGCTTAACGAAATTCGGCGCAATTGCGGTGTTATAATGTGTATATTTGTTTCAATTGCTTCCGGTTAAGAAAATAATTGTGCAAGTCAATTTATTTTTGTTTGTATGTATTGTTTAGGCTTAACAAAAATATGGTATCATTTGTTTAGTCCAATTGATTTCGGGTAAGAGAAACTAAGTTAATTCTGATCTTAGTTAGACTTATCAAATTTGAGGATTCGGTTATTCAAGTCTGATCGAATGCCTTGACAACAAAAAATAGTTAACTAACCTAGTGTTTGTCTTGTCTAAAGGGAAAGGTCTAAGTTATTATCTGAATAATTAGAACCTGACGAGAGAAATAAAGTTAACTCTGATCTTTATTTTGGTCTTATCAAAATAAGTGATTGTGCATACGCAATCGGTCTAACAAAGAAATTAAGTTTCTTAGTCGATTTGTTAGATTATTAGGGAAAATTGCTTCGGGCAATTGTTTCATTGATAACATATTGAAACTTATTTACTTTGTAGTTTCGGTTTTAATATTGGTCATTTAAAGTGGTATGTGAAACCTTTGTGCTTAACTCTTATAGGTTTTTACAAGTCTTTTATATTTGTAAGATCCTTTCAGTTTGTCCTTTATTTTCTCGAACCTTTGTCATTTTGTGACAAAAAGGGGGAGAAATATATAGAGTAAACAAGTGACTTTTAATCAATAAGGAAAGGACAATTGTGCTTAAACGTTATTGTTTGTACCATAATATTCGAGTACCGATACGGGCTAACTACATCACTTTAGCGGTTTATCGACCCAGGCCTAATACCAGTAAAGATCGGTCTGACCCATTTCCAGAAGCCCGTATCCATCTGAAACCCTAGAAGAAAGTTTTAGAACATCCACAACCGTATAAAAAAACAATAACCCTAAAAGGGGTGGAAGAAAAAAAAAGGAGGGGAAGCTGGGGCAAAAACGATTGTAATGAAATCAATAGAATAAAATACTCTCCTTAGGGAGATTCATCCGTGGACGTAGGCACAATGCCGAACCACGTTAAATTCCTTGTCTTATTTATTTTTCCTTCGATTCGTTTTTAACCCTAATTTTACCTTAATTCTTAATAATCATCATCATCCATCGTGTTTGCACCTAAAAGTAATTTTGTCTCCAAACATTTGCGCCGACTAACGGGACTCGAGAAAAGATCCTCCTGTTCTACCAGAAACAACGGTATTACAGCAACTTGAAGTTATGTTCGTGAAAGAAGATCGTGTTCGTGAAACAGCCCCAAAGCGGAAAAGAAACCAAAGGAATTCACATGAAAAAAAAAAAAATCTTTATTTTCTGGTCGTGCTTCAAATCATACAGAAGTTGATGTTCCATTGAAATCTTTTTTAGTTCTCACCATAACATCCTCTTGAATATTATACAGACGTTGACGTTCCGTTGGGATCTGTTTTAGTTCTCATCATAATTTCCTTATGAATATCATACGGACGTTGATGTTCAATTGGAATCCTTTTTAGTTCTCACCATAATATCCTCATGAAAGAAGAGGAGCATCCATAAAAGTCGAAGGCCATCTCCAGTGCGACGTTTCAACTACAGCCACACCGGGTACAGCCACCGTGATCGCACAAGACCAAATACCAAAGTTTAGGAAGAATTCAGCTGATATCGTCGTCTCAGACCCAATAGACTCATACAGGCCAACTCGAAAATAAGTGATTCAGAGACATCCAAGCTTCTGGAATCGGTCAGCTAGCTCGGTCAATGTAAATCAGCTCGGACAACACACGCAAAAGGAACGTTTCTATCCTTAAATCTCTTTAAATTATTTTTAATTTAATTCCATGAATCAAGGCTTACGTTTCAATCCTTAAATCCCTTTAAATTATTTTTAATTTAATTCCATACATTAAAGCATACGTTTCTTTCATTAAATCTCTTTAAATGATTTCCAATCTAATTCCATGAATTAAGTGGCCTAATGAGTAAAGCATTAAGATGAAACACTTCATATGCTTCATATCATTATTATAATTCCAAGCAACTTGCTCAGTACAATAGGAGTTAATGGAGTTGGTAATTCGTAGCAAGTTTATCCTTGTTGTCGAGTGTTTGCATACGTTGTCCAGCGATACCAAGAATTTTTTCTTATAGAGTCCAAATGAACTATAGGTTGCTCTGTGAGTTTATATGTTTGTAGAACGAAAAAGCAGAATCACTCATAGCTTTCAAAATGCTAGTAAATAAAAGTTTGAGAAAATGCTACCACCAGACGTTTTAACACATGGCTGCGTATGTTAGCAACTTGGACACTGCTCAGTTAGATCATCTGACAAATTGCAATCAATTGATTTTAGGCAATTACACAGTTTTTCTATTTAGCTTTACCGGAACTGTCATTCCCGGAGTCCACTGGCCAAATGAAAATCATTATTGATTCTATATTGAACCTGACTTTTCATTGAGAAACAGGTGGCGACAAGAGGTCGACAATAACCTTTTACATATGAAGGGTGGTTACTGGTTCATAAGAAAAACCTCTTCTTAGCCGTGAACACATCCTAGCCCGTACGAGCCGCAAACATATAAACATTCTGATAAGAAACGATTTGTTTCTTATTCACGGCTAGCAGTTCAAGCTTAAAAGGTCATGATTTTAGGAACCAGTAAACCCAAACAGTAATAATTTTCTTAATATTTTCCTTATTATATATCAATGAATGCGAAAGGCCTATTTATAGGCTATGGAAAATAAGAAAACAAATCCTAAAGAGATCACTTTTAATATAAATTCTAATTTCTAATAAAATACTTATTTTTCCTAATATAAATTATTAATAAATTAAATAATTAAATATTAAAACATAAATAATGTTGTTGTCGTGTTCTGCAATGATTAGCCAAGGTGGCTTCCATAGTTTTAATAAGCTTGACCCGAATAATGGACTAAGAAGACCACAAATGCTCCAGTGTCGTACCGAGTCAACAATGTTGACAAAATCGATAAGACGTGGTCTTATCGTTCCACCCTCCTTAAATGGGACTTTGCCCTCAAAGTCCACTATATATATGGACACAGGCTCCACATGTGATCTTATTATTCCATCCTCCTTAAATAGGACTTTGCCTTCAAAGTCCGATCTCGACACAACTACAACTTGTTTTTCTTCCGTATTCGACTCGGTGTATGTTATTTCGGCAAAATCAACGGAACAAACATCTTCGACAACCTCTACCGACATATGTGATGATGTAGAGTTCAAATCATGAATTGCTTCAATTTTCTCATAATTAGCTACTTTTGCGGCTTAATATTTCTCGTAAGTCATCTCTCCAAACTTAGACAAAATGCCACACAAAAAATTATACCAAGATCCCATATAAAGAGTTTCCCATTTATACCAACTTAATGCTTTCCATTCGAGATGTGCACCGGCTATTGCAGTTTTTCTATGTGGTGCAATATTATTAGACTCAAAATATGATTCAACTGTAAATAACCATTCTACTGGATTTGTACCGTCAAAAATAGGAAGAATTGGAGATGGGTTTTTGTTTCGATATTTACTGTTCCAGCACATGCTTGAGACGGAATTGTTGGGTCTAACGTTGGTTAATAGTTGGGCTTCACAAGTAATAGGCTGGACGGTTGGACCTATGGAGTAGGTGTACTGGTCCGTTATTTTTAGGTTTGGAAGAAAGAGTTTTCCAAAACTAAAAACACGCTGGATGGAGAGATTCGTGGATTGGTGGGACCGTGGGAGGCTAATGAGCAATAGAGGCAACCAAACCTAGGTTTAGTCATTAGTGGGATGAATGAACGGATGATGCTGCAAGTAGGATGTTAACTTACCGAATAAAAAAAACTGATAACAGCCTTTGACTATGAGCCAATCCTATTAACACTGTTGACCACGTTTTTGATCTCCTCGATGTGAGCAAGCAACTGCAACAATTGACACGGAGATGAAGCTTTGCAAATCCAGATGACCGTGTATAACTTGAGTGAATATAAGCACCGACGGACGATATTTTTTTTTATTTTTCGATACGGTGAAAGATGGGTTAGATGATTTTGGTGATTTGTGCTTGTAGTGGTAGTAGATGGTTATGGTGATGATAATAGGGTAGCGCAAGTTGGGATAGGAAAGAATTTGTCTGATACCAATGATAAAAAACAGTTTGTTTCTTATTCAACGGCCAGCAGCTCAAGTTCAAAAATTCATGATTCAAAGAAATCAATAAATCAAAGGGTAGTAATTTGCTTAATAATTTTCTTCTTATAATTAATCAACTCATAAGGCCTAGCTACATTACTTGGAAAATAAGAAAATAATACTACTCCTAAAATACTATTCTAAACAAATATAAAATCTAAATAAAATAATTAAATACTTAAAATATAATAAAATACCTAAATAAATATATTATCTCTAATAATAAATAATTTATGCTTATCCAATGCCTTGTGCCTCTATTAGATTTGTGTGCTCGCTGCGCCCTTTACTTGCTAGCCAGGGTGGTTTCCACAATCTTGAGAGACTAGACCCGTATAAAGAATCATATATGCCAAATATGCCTGAGTGACGCATCGGGTCAACACCGTTGGCATGTTCCATAAAACGTGGTCTTATCATTCCACCCTCCTTAAATGGGACTTTGCCTTCAAAATCCACTATATATATTGGTACTGGCTCCACATGTGATCTTACCATTCCACCCTCCTTAAATAAGACCTTGCCCCCAAGGTCCGGTTTTGGTGCATCCATAACCTGCTTTTCTTTTCCGGCAGCTTCCAGAGAAATATTAACCGTATCTGAAATTTTAATCGGTTCATTGGATTTTGGAATCACAATAGTCGAACAATTAGATGTAGTTGCAACATGGTGTGATTTGACGACTTTAGCTCTTTTATGCTCACCGAACTCTTGGAACGCAGATTCCCAATAAGCACGACTTTCATCTGAATTTTGTTGCAAATTGTTTAAGGCAAGTTCCGGATCACCACTTCCAAAACGCTTTAATAATGCAAAATAAAAATTCTTCTAAGACCCTGAAATATAATTTTGTACCCACTTGTACCATTTAAATGACTCCCCACTAAGGTGATTACTAGCTATTTTCACAAAATCTTGTGAAGAAATATTACGAAACTCAAAAATTAATTGTGCTTGAAATAACCAACTTTCTGGATCTATGCAACATTTTCCTGGATTGTTCGTGCATACCAGCAAAGATATTGGATGAATCTGTTAGGCTTGACGTGGAGCTAAAACTGGCCCAACTCTAGTCAAACTCGTATTGGGCTAATATTACTCTTGGGATTACTGGGCTATGCAATAGTAATCTTAGGGTTGGACGAAATTGGAGAAAAGATACGTACAACCGTACAAGTTCTGTTGAATCCTTGTAGATCGACACCTCGTTGGCCATGAATCTCGGTGTAGAAACGTGGAGATCTTCTTCCAAGCTCTCTTACTTGACAAAAGAAACGGATTTGTCACGATGAAAGATAATGGATGATGGATATTGGTGATGATGATAGGTTTAGCGGAAATTGGGATAGGAAAGAACTTGCTCTGATACCAGATTTGTTTCTTTGTTTCTTATTCACGGCCAGCAATTCAAGCTCAAAAAATCATGTTTTTAGGAACCATTAAACCCAAACAATAACAATTTTCTTAATATTTTTCTTATTATTTATCAATTAATGGGAAAGTCCTATTTATAGGCTACATTACTTGGAAAATAAGAAAACAAACACTAAAGAGATCACTTTTAATATAAATTCTAATTTCTAATAAAATATTTATTTTTCTTAATAAAAACTATTAATAAATTAAATAACTAAATATTTAAATATAAATAATGTTGTCGTCGCGTTCTGCAATGCTTAGCCAAAGTGGTTTCCATAGTTTTAATAAGCTTGGCCCGAATAATGGACCAATAAGACCACAAATGCTCAAGTATCGTACCGAGTCAACAACGTTGACAAGATCGATAAGACGTGATCTTATCACATTCATAAAGACTTGCCACCAAGAGCGGCCAAGTGATTCACGATTCACTTGCGAGACAAGTGGCTCCTGAACTACGTAACCTAAAGGGACTTGCGAGATTCAGCAAGCAGAAGCTTGTCTCAATTCGACAATGATGGGCAGCAGTGTGCAGAACCAATATATCGAAGAGCGGCAATAAAACAACAACCTCAATCACCAAAAATGATAAAGTTAGTCACCTGGATTCAAATTCAATTACAGAGATTTTGCACGGTCGCCAACCCCAATCACCAAAGAACTTCCCATGGAGGACTTGTATGATGGAGCACAAGCTAGAGTCTGCCGCAATGGAGGACGTCAAACGACCACATGCTAAAAGATCACGCCAAAGGATCGGCTCATTTCACTCGTAATCATTCCCGTTAAGGAAGAAGCTCTGATGGATTCCCAATGTCTGAGCGCAAATGCTTCTTCTGAAAACTAATTTTTCGGTAAGATGTTAACTTCCTTTAAAAGTACCTTTTATGCCTTTGTCTCACTTATGACAGTTTTGATTCTCAAATCATAATAAAAAGCATCTGTTTGCTCAACCACTAATGATTTAATTGAAAGTACATCCAAGTTTTGGAAACACAAACCTATCCGGCGGTCCATGCCCGGAGATCTAAGTCTGACGGTCCGAGCCCGGAAACTCATGTGATGGCATGCGGAAATGCATACATCTCAATTCTGCGCGCATATTGAATAGTAGGATTGGTCCCCTATGCGAATTCAAGATAGCAGATAAATCTTAATACTCTGTTCATACGCGAGCAAGATACAGCAAGGAAGTACACCCTTGTGCGAGCATTAAGCAGCATGACATTCACAATTTGCTGGGGGCGAATTGCGTATCACCTCAACCGCAATAACCACCGCTTGGGGGTGAGATATATAACACTTCCGCGTAACAAAATAAATATCATATATAAAGTTCGTGGAAGTGACGTTGATTTTTTAATCCACGACTTGATAAGTTCGTATAAGCTTTATAGCTAAGTTCGTGGAAGTTGTGTTGATTTTTCATCCACAACTAGCGAGATCAAAGTTCGGGTAAGCTTTTATGGCTATGTTCGTGGAAGTTGTGTTGATTTTAAATCCACAATTAGATCGAGGTCAAAGTTCATGTAAGTTTTTATAGCTAAGTTCATGGAAGTTGTGTTGATTTTTATCCACAACAAGATCGAGTTCGACGTTCGTTTAAGCTTTTATAGCCAAGACCGTGGAAATTGTGTTGATTTTTTATCCACAACGTGATCAAGTTGGACGTTCGTTTAAGCGTTTATAGCTAAGTACGCAAAAACTGTTGCGTTGATTTTATGTCCGCAACACTGAAATATGTTGAGTTGATATCCACAAAATGATTTAAGTTTAAAGATCGTGAAAGTTATTGTGTTGACTTCTTGTCCACGATGTAGCCGAGTTCCAGATTCATTCATATTGCTTATGTTGCTGTTACAGAAATTCTCCAGCAACTTAATCTATTTTGGAGTTTGTGAAAGTTGTTGGCCAAGACCAGCAGTGTCACTGCTGTCCACATATTTATGCAGCACGCCTAAATTATCATACTACAGTGAGCATCCACAATATATGATCAAGCAAATTTACTAGCATGGACGAGTACTTCAGTTTCTTCGTACTTCAGTTTCTTCGTATTCATAATCAAGGAGCGTGCCTACATTTCTCACTGGACATTGGGGGTGTTTGATAAAAAAATTTAAATCAAGTATATCTGAGCTAAGCTGATCAGGTCTACAAGTTACTATTTAGCGGAATACACAAGTATCAATTTGACCTTACCTGAGTATAGTGTTACGTCACGGCGTTCTGCAAAGATTTGTAGTCAGGCTCTTTCACTGGTAGGGCAGGAGTTCGAGAAGAAGATGGACAGTTTACACCATCAACATCAGGTACCGGGATTGAAGGAGGCCGACGCTCCATTCCATCGTCAACATCCGGTACCGGAATTGAAGAAGGCCGACGCACTCTGGCATTCTCACTAGTCACTAGCCAATTTTGGGCTAGTTGACCCACTACCCAGCAGACCGTGGTCAGAAAGTACATGTAAATTGAACGAAGATCCAATTGGAAAGGTTGATTGAATAAACTTTTCTCCGTTACCGCGAGTAGTTTCTTTGCAACCTGAAGCACATGGGAGAGAATATTCACTCAGAAAGATGGACTTCATTTCCAAATTTCAAGAAGCAATCTATTATAGTTAATGAAGGAAAATGCTAAGAGGAGGTAGACATACCTGGTGGCAAAAAATCATTACGGGCAGCTGATATATTGTCATCATTAGGTGAGCTATCGTCAATAAAAACGGTGTTAGAAAAGTCATTTCCTCTCATGGCTTCTCTCCCTAAAGGGACACGAGCTGCATTCAAGTTGGGGAAAGGGCTAGGAGGACCACCTGACTCAGAACTTTCGTTTTCAAATCCAAGATCATCATTACTAGAATCAGAATTCGTGCTTTCGCTATTTCCAGCGAGGCCAGGAACAAATCCATCACTCGAAGCACATACACTTTCTTCTATGAAATTGTAATTTTTGTGAAACAAACGTTGACAACGGCGAGCAACTTTGCATACCTTCTCCGACATGGCATCAGGGATCCGAGTAACATTTCTGTTTAGGAGTCCTGCATCTCTGTTCACGCGGGATTGAAGTCTCAGTTTCATTTCTGCCCACCGCGGGACGGCAACGCTTTCTAGGAATCCGTGGAAAGCCAGAAGACGACGAAAACGAAGAACGACGTTTCTTAGAGTTGGTTTGATCTTGGGCAGATGGTCCTAAGCTGGGAGGAGCAGGATATTGGGAGACGGGAATGGCTGGAATAGCTGCAGAAATATTCCCGAATATTTTGTCCCTGTCGTAGATCAACTGAACGATGGAGTCTGGATACGCAACGTTGAATAAGTCGTCAGGAAGGCTAAAGAATCTCCTAATTCGCTCATCACTCGAAGGCAGGTGACACACGTCCAGGTTTCCGCGGCTGGATCACTGACCAATAGTTTATAAGATACAAGTGGATTAAGTTGTACACAGTAAATTAAGATAAGCACATGCGAAAGTACGACACCAACTTACAAGAGGAAGAAGCATATTTATACGGGATTCCAAGTCGATGACCATTCTGCCAATTGCGAAACTTGAAGCACGGGAATTCCCAATGTTTGTAACTGCCCGGAAAGCCATATAGCCGACGCTCAGTATCTACCCAGGTGCATATGAAACATAACCCAGCTCCCTTGCCCCAGTCACGAGGTGTAGGGGAAATGATTCGATGAACATCACTTGGAAGGAGGTGACGACAAAACACGCGAGCAATAGTTAATAGACGCCCAAGAGATATGATGATCGAAGGATGCAATTGTTGTAAAGAGATTCCCCAACCGATAAGAATCTCACACATTTTTGCACCAGTGGGCAGTAGCAAACCATATTCTAGCTGGTAGAAGCTTGCAACCACCTCATCGCTCTCCGCCGGCCTATTTCAACTGAGCCTGGGATATTGAACCGACGCCTAATTTCTACAATTTTCAAGCTAATTTCTTCGGTCTTTTAAGGATTTAAAGGAGCCAGCAAGAGAACAAATTGGCATAACCCCTTTAGGAGTCCATCTTCGTGGGGGATAGTCAAGCGAATCATCATCTGAAGACGGGTATGGGTTGCTTGCTATCTTGGAAACACGAATCGAGAAGGGAACCATACAAACAGTACATACATGAGCAATAGGCATGAGGAAGAGGGGAGCTATTAATAGGGAACCATACAAGAATCATTTTCTTTCATGGGAATTTAAACTAGGATGCCAGCATATATGCTTGAAGTTTGACGGTCAAATATGATTACATACCTGGTTCTATAGTGATGCTGAAAATCAGTGGAAGCAAATGCCGATGATAATATCTTCTCCGGTGGTTCTTTTTTGTTACCCTCCTAAAATTTTACTTACGATACATCCGCTCATTTTCTCTAATCTCTAATAAACTACTCCCTCTGTTGTTTTTTTTTAATAGATTGGTTTTGTTTTTAGAAAAAAATTAATAAAATTAAGTGAAGTAATCATTGAAAGTGATCCTCATGACACTTGTCAATAAAAGAAGTGAAGTGCAATGGTCCCCATGACACTTGTCAGCAAAAGAAGAAAAGAGAAATGGTCTACATGACACTTGTCATCAAAAGAAGTTAAGAGAAAGTGGTCCCAGAAAAATTAAAGTGATATTTGATTTTTCCAATTAGGAAACCAGCCTATTTTTTTGAAACATTTATTTATAAAAACCAGCCTATTAAAAAAGAACGGAGGGAGTAGATGACTGCTTCAGCAGTGCTGGGATGACCAAAGCAGGGGACTTGACTTTTGTGACGCAATTTGTAACGGCTTTTGCAACAATATCTATAATAGTGATTTTATAACATATATGAAAGTTATATTCGTGTAACACTTATATTGTAACAATTGTAACATTTATGTAACAGTTTTAGATCTGATGGCTGAATTTTATTGGCAATCAATGATCAAGATTAAAATTAAAAGTTTAGGCGATGGTTTTTTGACCATTATCATGCCGCATTAGCCTTCAATTGGGCCGGTTTCCATTCGTTTTCATCGCTTCTAATCGTAGTTGGGGATAATAACTCTCCGATTGTTGACTCAATTTCGAGAAAAAACGATCAATTCCCATTCAATTGAATCGATTGAAAATGAAAAAAAAACGTTGCAAGCAATGCATTTTTAGGCCCCGTATTGACAGTATAGAAGGGACTCTGAAGAGAAAGATACAGACCTGGTGAGCGAATCAACTAAAGGGTTATACGAACGATAAATTCAGTGAAGCCATGGTGAATTCTGTCGAGGTAATCTCTCCAAGTCGACAATTTTTCTCCCAGTAGTCATGCTGAATTGGATAACAATAAAAAAGCAAGAGATATAAAACAAGAATGTTCCGATCCCCTACAACGAAACAGATCTGTCGTGATAAACTAGAAGATATTATACGGGAAGAGACAAGATTACCCTTGGAGATTCATTTGATGGTTTCAAAATGAAAATGAATTAAAACAGCGGAAGTTGGACAGGCCCAATGAGTTCGAGGTAATAAGCTGTACACCAGACTGGAACTTCTATGTAAAATTCAAGAGGAGAATTTGCCTGATGTTTTGACGAATTTGCCTGATGTTTCAACAGTTGCGGAAGATGCTTGGGGGCGAGTCGCAATGTACTTCAATAAACACGGTTCTTGGCTAACTACATCATTTTTAGCGGGGAATATTTGTCGACCCAAGTCTAATAGCCAGTAAAGATCGGTCTGACCCATTTTCAGAAGCCCGTATCCATCTGAAATCCTAGAAGAAGTTCTAGAACATCCACAACTGTATAAAAACATAATAACCCTAAAAGGGGTGGAAGAAAAAAAAGAGGGGAAGCTGGGGCAAAAACGATTGTAATGAAATCAATAGAATAAAATACTCTCCTTAGGGAGACTCATCCGTGGACGTAAGCACAATGCCGAACCACGTTAAATTCCTTGCCTTCTTTGTTTTTCCTTCGATTTGTTTTTAACCCTAATTTTACCTTAATTCTTAATAATCATCATCATCCATCGTGTTTGCGCCTAAAAGTAATTTTGGGTCCAAACAGTTATATCCAACGAAAGAGTAAAGCATTGACTAAGGGGGAGAAACATATCATACTGTTGAGTAGTAATTGAAAAAGCGGGGGTCTAAAAACCTCACCCAATATTTCGTTTAGGCAAATTGGATGGACAAACTCCAATATAATTCCAAGAGAATCAACTAGACAGTCAGACTCAATGAATGGAAATATATCCAAGAGTTGTATCTCTGTTTCAAAATGTAATCAACAAATCAAACAGATAGAAATCCGTGAGCCTGATTTTTATGTGAAACAACTTGAACGGTACCTAAGACCAATGTTCAAGTGTCAAACAATTTATATCAACAACCAAAGGTTGGATTATTTAATTTATTAAACTACGCACAACTTGTGATATTTCAATTATATAAAAAATATAATGCGGAAAAGAAATAACACGGACACCAGAAGTTTTGTTAACGAGGAAACCGCAAATGCAGAAAAACCATGGGACCCTAGTCCATATTTGAACACCACACTGTATTAAGCCGCTACATGCACTAGCCTACTACAAGTTAACTTCGGACTGGAATATAGTTGAGCCCTAACCAATCTCACACTGATTAAGGTACAGTCGCGTTCCTTACGCCTCTGAATCCCAACAGAACTCTACGCACTTGATTCCCTTAGCTGATCTCACCCACAACTAAGAGTTGCTACGACCCAAAGTCGAAAACTTGATAAACCAATCTGTCTCACACAGAAAAGTCTATTGAACAGATAAATATGTCTCCCACAGAAATACCTATGAGCTTTGTTCCTTCTTTTGATAAATCAAGGTGAACAGGAACCAATTGATACACCAGACTATATTCCCTAGGAACAACTTAGTAATATCAATCAGCTCTAGTAATCTTAATCATATGGTAGCGAAACAAGATATTGTGGAATCACAAACGATGAGATGAAAATGTTTGTGACTACTTTTTATCTTGCCTATCGGAGATGAAATCTCGAGCAAATCTTAGAGAAGATAATACTCAATACGATATAATAAAGAAAGATCAGAACACGTAACTACAGAGAAAATAGTTGGGTCTCGCTTCACAATCCCAATGAAGTCTTAAAGTCGTTAACCTGTATAGTGGTTTTAGAAAAACCTAGGTTAAATGAGAATCGACTCTAGTCGCAACTTGTATCACACAGGAGGTGTGGGGATTAGGTTTCCCAGTTGGTAGAGTTCTCCATTATATAGTCTTCAAATCAGTGTTTGCAATCAATGTTACCTTGGTAACAAAGCATTCAATATTCACCGTTAGATGAAAACCTGATTATACTCAAGCTAAAATATTTCAACCGTTAGATCGAACTTAACTTGTTACACACAAATAAAAGTGACTTCATTTAGATATGGGTAACCGTACCTAAACGTGTACACATTGTTGGCTAAACAATAGTTAACTGAAGTTATCCAAATGAACACTTTCATATCAACCTTGTTCATCTTAATCACAACTAGTTAACTTAGCAAAAAAAAATAAAATCACAACTAGTTCAAATGACTCAAATGAAACTAGTTCTAGAGTTATTCAATTGATTACATTCTCATAAAAGTATACAAGACACAATTGAAGCAAAATCGATTTTGATTCACTCGAATCAATTCATGAACATTATAGGCATGGTTTGCAAAAGATTGCATTTCTTAATTTATAAATGTATTAGTTCATGAACAAACTGATTTTAGAACATAACCTACTCAAGTATGCAAACGGGTACGCACACCTAAGTGGTCGGACTTAGTTTGGGTTCGCCAGTATGCAACGGGTACGCATACCTCTTAACTCAGTTGAATTTTCGGATTTGAACTTACGCCGGTACGCATACGGGTATGTATACTAAGTTCTCGTACTTTCATTAAACCAACCAGAAAGCTTACGGGTATGCATACTATGGTTCCCGGACTTGGAATAACTTGCAAAAGTTAGCATACAAGTACGGATAATGTGCTATATCCAATCATGGTTAATTGTTCTAAACTCCCATTTCAATCATTGAAACATTCTTAGAAGACGACAATAGCTGTCTCACACAAACTATTAGCTTTAAAGCAATTTTCAGGTGATCGATAGATCAATACGAAACATTTCGAGTCTACATCTAATGACTGTCTCATACAAATCATGTAAGATGTTACCAGACGATTTTCACATTATCATCTTTTGACTTTCATCAAGAATATAAGATGAACTTGGTTAAAGCGAAAGCTTGCCAACACATATTTCGAGAAATGTGTAAAACTCAGCTCGAAATATCAAATGTGTATAAGTCTATATAGCTATACGACTTTTGTCTCAAATAAGAGATAGAGTAGATATACTTTTGAGTGATAGATGAGTTCAAGTTTCCACATACCTTTTGTCGATGAACGCCGTGAAGTGTAAAGCTCAACTACACTTTCTATCCTAATCCGAGACTTAGCTATAAGTAGACTAGAAATCAAGACTTATAGTTTTGGCAACTAAACTTGACAAACAAGCTTGAGATAGCAACGATTGCGAGTTCGACCGAGCAGTGCTCTAACAATCTCCCCCTTTGTCAATTTTAGTGACAAAACTATCAATACATATTGATTACAAAATAAATAAACTTTGTAGCTTCTCATCCAAATGCTTTATTTCCTTGGTTCTTCAACATTACTCGAAATCTTCGTCACTTCCAAGTACTCCAGTGATTCTGAACGTGTTCAGCTCAACATCATAGTTGTTGAAGATCTGTACCCTTAACAATGATAAAACAATAGCTCTCAATCATTGTTATACAATGTCATAGTATTATTATATAACATCAAAGTCCAATTGTATCACAACTTTGACAACAATACTATGGTGATATGTATCATTCCCCATAGTCAATACTTCATCTCACAATGAAAACCACTCCCCCTTACATAATGATCCGTAAACCATATGTATTTGTAGTGTGAACTACACAATAATTATCCCCCTTTTTGTTAATATAAATTGGCAAAGGTACGAAAAATAGCGGGATCATAATGAAATTCTCATAGAGATACTTCATAACTAAAAGACGACATATCAACTTTGTTTCGATAATTTCACATAGTCGAAACTTACTGTATTCATCAAGGAGTTTATAAATATAGAAGAAAACTCCTAGAATATTCTACAACCGCACTCCCCACAAAGATTTGGTAAATTAAGCACAAGTTCGACTAAAAACTCTCCCCCATAAAATGTCATTCCCGAGAGAACAACAAAAGCGACCTTATTTTTGCAAGAAAAGAAGGATTTCTTTCGACATTAACAAATTACATGAAACATGAATTTGTATCCAGAAAACTCACTTAAATTAACCACAAGAGAAACCATGATTAATTTAATCGGAAATGCTCAATACAAGAGAACTTACGGAGCCGAACTGTACTTACACAAAGAAGTGGATCAGGAAAAGATCAATACTGCGGAATATTCAAATATTCATTCTATTTTCATCAATATTTGCATAATGATTCCATAGACTTAATCTTTGTTATCAAAAGTTCATTATATTTTCCATCAATATTTGCATAATGACATATAATAGACTTAACTTTTGACATATATGGGACATTCATAGTTCACGGACTGTAGATACCGTCAAAATCCGTTAGGATCTCTAAATATCTAAAATGGAAATACACTTGGAAGTTATTATCTTACGAAGCCGCCATCCAACTTAAGGAGTTGGGACCCAAAATAAGTACTGATCCAAAACAGAGAAATAGTTTGGGAGTCAAAAGACGGGCTAGGAAGGTGTGAGACACCTAACCCGTCCAATCCAAAAATTGGCCTCTACTTTATAGCTGGGATTTTAGGAGTATTGACCGTAAGACAAGATATACAATAATGGATTCATAAAATATAAAACGAATAATTATTAGATGCGCGAGCCTAGACTTTATCCAATCGAGTAAAACCTGTTCTCAAAAGAAAACCCAATTATTATTATTGCAAAATAAATAGTCACTAGTTATTAATATTATTATCGGAAAATAAATCAAGCCTATACAAAGAGAACAATTAAAACTATTATTTTTATTATTTATTTATTTATTTTTATAAAAAATAAATAAATAATAAAATATATTTTTGTTTTATCTTATTATTGACAGATACTATCAATTATTTACAAAGGATCAATACATATAGGTGGAAACGTTGGTGGAAGGTAACCGAGCAACAAGCTGGGCCTCAACACCTTTCTGAATAACAGTGCCTAATCTGTGAAAGAGAGAACTACTTCTCTTGTAATTGACATTATGCCTAGCAAGGCAGTTTCTCAACCGCTTAGGAAAAAAGATAGTGTCCTCAGTCCTCACCAAGTTCACCTAAAGTAGTGAATGCCAATACTTTGAAACCATAGCCATGTTCACTGCATTTGTCCAGATTTGGTGTTCTTGCGAGTGACAGCAACATGGATAGCATGATTTGGAGTGAAAGTACGACTTATAATATTTGTGAAAGGAGAAGCACCCGTGACATCAAAGTAAACATCTTTGCCATCTTCCCAGTTATAGACAAAAATATCGGCGAGCTTTAAGACGTTAGCATTGTCAGAAAGAAATCCCAATGACACTTCTTTTTCTCATGAATTTATGATTATTATTATTGAATTCAAATCTCATGAATCATGAACTGGAACTAATACAAAAACGAGAACACAGGCACGCGAGTAACCTTCACCTCCTAAGCATTCCAATATGCACAACAAATAGCTAAAGAGCTCTATACCTTTAGTGTATGGGCAAAAAAAAATCCAAGATGCAATATCGCTTATGCCTTTGTTTGTTTCAATTAATTCACGCATCAAAGGCTCAAGCTATCATCACATTACCATCTAACATCAATGGATATAGGTTATTAGTGGAATCAAAAGGGGTACGGATAAGAAATATGTAGAGATGGACTTTGATTCAGACAGGAAATATAGGTTCTCGTCACTAATATTGTAACACCAAACTTACACGTACGTTCAGAAGACCAAACTTCGAATAAGTGGAGTCAAACAAATAATAAAAATCAAAAGCAACAGTAGATATGGAGACAGACCTGCTTTCACGCAACAATAGATATGGAGACAGACCTACTTTCACTATGGAATAATGATTATGTCACTTAGTTTGATATTAGCCAACAACGATCAATATCCTCAAAATCCTATCCAAGCTGCAATATTATCAAAGTATTTGTTATTTTACCTTTTTTTTTTTTTTCATAAATAAGAGGAAGATACCTCTGACATTACATTTCAAAGTTTGTTACCAAGATCGGATAAGAATTCGACCAAGAAATAGGTTTATTAAAAAACTGATAGTTAAAAGAGTTAAGCAAGCCTCCTAGATTATTTCTTGTAAATCTTTGTTCGAAGTTATAGATATTATAAAAAGCTCCAGAGCGTGGGCTGCCCAAATTACATTTTAGTTTATTACAAAAAAATAAGTTCTGAAATTTTAAAGTTCACTACTTCAGGATTGATACTTTGGAAATCATCGATGCTTATATAGGAGGAGGGTTCGGTGTGTCACCCAACGGTCAGGATACATAGAAAATTCTAACTACTGGCTGAGATCTGCCTTCCTTACTGGAATAACGTATTAGATCGGTTGATCCAATGGCTGCTCTATGCTCAAACCCACGATAGATGTTTTCATTCCCTGAATTATAAAAGCGGACCATAAAAACAGCATGTATTGTAACCAGAGTGCTCTTAGGTTAGAATTTCTTTGGTTCCGATTCACATCTCTTCATGTTGTTGTGATCTTTTCTCTTTAACTTCCTGATTCGGTAACGTATCATAAACCCTAGACTCCATTCTCTGTTCGTGGGAATTCCCAATCAAGGTTTTCTCCGTATTAATTTGGCCTGCATCTCAATTTTTTTAAAAAAAAACGCTCATCCTTGCATTAATTGGATCAGGTCTATAAAATGGCTAATCCGAATCGAGATGAACATCAGTTCCAGTCGAAAGTGCGAGTATTCTTTCCCTAGATTCAATTTTCGTTTTACAATTTTTTTTTTTTTTTGGGTTTCGCTCATGCTAAATTGATTGAACTTTCGGTATCCAATCCTGTGAGAGGTTGTGTCGTTGTTATTGGTTTCCCGTTCCTGATTTTAATTTTCTGTTTTAAAATCGTTCATCAGGTCTGCGCTGTGAAAATCCCTAATTTTATTATCGTTTAGTACCGATCTTCATATTGATTATTTGATTGATTCATTTTCCAATATCCTGCATATGATCAATTGTTCTTATTCTCATGATTTTACACACTGATTGTGCAGACCAGAATGGGGTGAATTTTTAGTTATTGTAATGACTACCACCCATAATAATGAGTTAAGATAAATTTGTCTATACTTTAAGGGGTTCAGCTGCATTAGAGAAGAGAAGGTATCTGATGATATGCTTCAGTTTGAATTTCTATGGCTAGAAATTAGAGAACACCACTGTTGGTGACATTTCGGCTTCAGTTGGTTAGGTTTGGTTGTTAATTTTAGTACCCGTCTATCATCGTAGAAAAACAATTGAATTGACAATTTGATTTTGTACACTGATTATACACACTTTTTTAAAAAAAAAATACATGTTTTTCATTATCCTAACCGTTTTTGATGTTCTCACTGGAATGGATCTTTGCTATGTATGAATTAGTGTTTCTGATGAATCTCTTTTCCAGTTTTCAGTTTAGGTATAAAGAACATACTAAATGGCATCTCAAATCAATATCACACCACAGCAGGTACCATCTTCAGCTATCCAGGACAAGTTGAAGAGTTTACGATCCCTTGACGAAGGAAAATCAAGTGGCCTTACTGTTTGTGTTACCAGGAAATGGGAAGAATTGGATTTTATGTCTACCAATGATGTTACCAGCGTCGATATGGTTATTGTCGATGAACCGGTATTGACCACCCCCTGTTTCTGTAAATTTGCAATACACGACTTCAATATTGTTTCGTTGACACCTCCACTGATACGGGGTGATGAGTTACATGCCATCATACCCAAAAATCTTATATGGAAGTTTGATAAGCATATTAGAAAGGGTGGTTTTTACACTATCGAGAAATTGCACTTGACTGCTGCAAAACTCAAGTTCAGGCCAGCAAACAGTGAAAAAAGAGGTTACTTTCAGTGGAACACCTCTCTCTCCGCACTGGATGCTTACTCCGTGTCGATTATTCCCCATAATTTCTGTTTTACTGAGTTTGAGACACTCGAATCGAATCTTCAGAACATACATTTTACGGGTATTTCTTACTGCATACGTTTCAAATAATGTTTATGCTCATGTATGTTATGATTCATACAGTGTAGTTCATTATACAATTAATATTGGGATGATAGTTACTCAGATTTGTTGCTTAGAGATTTGGAAATACAGTTTGCTGCTTTATTATTATCTCAGTTGGTCCACTTAAAAGAGTTAGATTTGTTCCAATTTCCTTATTCGCTACACCCATTTGATGCAGATGTGGTTGGCTTCTTAAAGACCATCACCAACATTCAGGTACTTCAGAGGGCTGGTGGGTAATCCAGCCGAATGCGCGAGATAACGATTGAGAATGTTACATGTTAACATCGCTTAGTTTGTCATCTTACAATCCGTTTGTACGTATATTTAATTTAATTTAATTTACCGGTTATTTCATGAGTCAGGGGCTCAACAATGAAGATTGCGCTATGGGGTTCTGCCGCTAATCAGGTTGGGAATGACCCAATTGATTGCGACTCCACTCCATGTCCAGTGTTGGCAGCTGTATGCTCCACTTCTGTGAAGAATTACCAAGGCAACTAACAGTCAGACAAACTTGCGCTATTCTATATTTGCAATGTTGTTTCCCTTTGCAACTTAAGTAATAAAATATCTAAACCCCTCTTTTTACTGATTCAGGGAAAATCACCCTGTCGTCAACCAATGCGACGAAAGTCTACAACAATGTAGACATGCGCTCAAGGTAGTTAACTAGCTTTTATAGAAGCTCACCTCATTGACCATGTCCTTCTCTTATTGCCATTACATTTTATTTTCTACCAATCAAATGCGTGCAGATGCCCTTATGCGCGTTTACCCCGTCATATCACGGTGCCGACTAGGAAAGGCAAGACAGCGATCCATATATTCGATACTGACAACAGGAAAACCGTATCTCAGTTCCTCACTGCCAAATGGGATCCATATTGCCAGGTCCCTTTTTACATCCCAATTCAACTTTTTAATGGTTTTAGTTGGTTGTGCATCCCACTTTTAGGCACTAATTTCTACACGTTTCAGATACCTACGATCCAATGTTATGTAGTTAAATACTTTTTCATCCATCAAAGAATCCATATATGTTATCTCTTTCGCAGATGTTTAATTTGCCTGGGTTTGGCTTAATGCACTATGTCCGAGATGTTTAATTTGTAAGGGTTTATACTCTTCTAGAAGGGATGGATAATGGACCTTTAGTATTTTGTTAGGTTTTCTGATACATCGGCGTTTAGAGAATGTTTGATGCTTGCTTAGCTTAGGCCACTGTAACCCTGTGAAAACCTTAATTTTCATTATCTGATACCTTTCCGTCCATAAACCAATGTGCCGGTCGATGGGTCCTTTGTGGATTACAGGTACATGCTCCGATTCGAAGTGGAAGACCACACTGGCACCACAGTTCTTGTGGCATTGGATAGCTAGATCCAAAAATTGGTCCGTCTAACTGCAGCTGAGCTCATAGGCACGTCAAAGGTAAAACTGGCACGTCCGTTTTAGATTGCAGCTGTACTCTTGACAGGATAACGCAAAGAGACGATAATGTCTGGATTCTCGCAGGTACTTCATAAAGCTGTGGATTTCCAGATTACTCTCAACTCCTTCAACATGAAACAGAAAGTCCCAACTAGCTTCACTGTCACCCGCCATAACACCAATACTATGCCTGCACATTCAGGATCGGCAGGGGAAGTTTTGCCTCCGTGAAAGTGGAAGGGGCCTCAAGCACCGTCGATGATCCGCTCGCAATGAAAGCTTGACTTGACGAAACCATTCAGATCGATGATACTGGAGCTAATTAATGATTTTCAGCCTTAATGTTTGCCTTGCATTGGATTCAATCTCTCCATTAAGGAAATATGGTGGTACGTTGGATTTGGAGAGTAATTCGTGACCGTCGGATTTTTTTTTTTTTCCTCTTTCTCAATGATGACCATCAGGCGAATAAAAAAAAATTCATCGTCGTTTCCTCAACTGTCTTTTGATTTCGAAAAAATTCTTCGTCTCCTCAACTCTGTCTTTTGATCTCAACAACAACAACGATAAATAGCCCTAATCTTTAACCTTGCGTCAATCTCAAGTAGTTGTTTCGAGGAGGATTATTTTCAGAATCTAGGGTTCTCTTTCGAATCAACAGGTAAATTGAATTCAGCCCTGTTCTCTTTCGATCTCAACAGGTATAAATTTGATTTTTTCCTATCCTCTTTGCTTTCGATCTTGAGACTGTAGCTCAAGATTTTGATGATTTTATTAGGGTTTAATCTCAGGATTTCTATTGTAATCTAGGGTTTGGTTTTGGGGTAATCTAGGGTTTGGTTTTGGGAAGAGCAGCTGAGAATGAGTCTAAATCGGCAAGAATGAGAATGGGTTAATTGAAGATGGGGGTTTGAGAGTTCTTGGATGATGATATGAGTTGGCTTGAGATAGATTGGCAACCAGATGAAGAAATCGATCGAGAAAAAATATTCCAGGTTCAAATATTTCTCTATTTTTTTCCCTATCAATTTCAATTGAATTTCGATTTCAGAATTACTTATACAATGGGTAGTTGCAAAGCTGTTGTTGGTATTGCTACCAGAGAAGCTACAGCAATGGGGCAATGGATTCTGGTGTGTGTGCTCTGAGACTTGCAGGGACTGAATTTGGGATTGCAACTGTTGGAGTTGGCTGAGCAGATACATGTAAGTAGATGTTGATGCTGTGTGTGAATCTTTAATGGGATTTGAATCTGAGTTGGAGCTGACAGAATTGAAATTAGGAGGAACAAAATTACAAACCTACCTAATCCAAACCAATTTGATTGTCATTGTGCATTATGCTTATTGTAGGTACCTAAAGGTCATGATTTGTGCATCAGGGTATTTGAACAATGGTGCTTGACAAGAAGGCAACGATATATGTTAGCAATCACTACATAACAGAATCTCCTTTCATGCCGAATGTAGAAGGTCTAGAAGAAGCCCAATTTGATGTGGAATTAATTCACTAATATTCTTTATTCAGGTAAATCGTCGGCCAAGTCCTGTTGCCTTTGGTGGTGATCATTGAATCATTGAACTTCAAAACCTACATCTAAAGGAACTAATTTCAACAGTAAGAGTCTAAGTGATATACAGTCAACTGCCAGTGTGAATTTATAAGGATTTTCAAAATACCAAATTGTTTCAAATTAAGTGATTTGATAATTGTGTTTCATTAAAGATTTCATCTTTCAAGTTCATCTAAAATGGATAAGTTGAAAGTTCAGTGTTCAAATTTTCAAGTTATTTTTGTAAAGCTAAGTTTGCGAAAAATTTAGGGCGGTCTTGCCGGTAGAACCAAAAATATACAGGGACAACCATTCATGCTTTAATATTTGTTGCAGGAGTTTTTGAGGCGTTTTTTGATACCCGCTTAACATGCCCATTTTTTTAAAATGCAGATTTTTTAAAGGGGAATAATGGATACAAGAACCTTCTTAAGAGTGCATTGACAGGTATGTCATTAGATAGTTTGTCATACTGAATGACAAGACAAGTTTTAATTCGTATTTCTTAAAGTAGCTGCTATACTCATTTCGGCACTTGCTCTTTCCCTCTGTCTATGCAACATCTGAACTTTGCTTCTTCATCTTCACATTCGTGTTCATCCTCATAGTCATAATTCTCTTCTCATGTTACAAATTTTCAGGTGGTTGTAGTTGCTGAGATCAGTCTGAAAATAAAGGAAAAGGGCATGAGTGTCTTCTCCCCTTTTGAATCTCCTGGAAGGGCTGTTAAAAATACTGGATAATTTCCGCATTGCGCCAAAACTAACTTGGAGAGGTCTTTCGTGTTTTTACTTCATAAGTAGTGCAGGATCTTTATATAAACCGTATACTCAAAATATTTGGAGTTATCTGCAGCAATACCTAATTGAAGGATTTGCCAAAAAAATATGTGTGTAATGACAAATGTGATCTTGGCATTTTAAGCATCGTTTTACAGTTGATAGACTGACATAGTTAGCTTTGCCATTTATTTCTCAATGAGGACCATCAGAACCTGTTTACATTGTTTGCCATAACAATAAATTTGAGTAATTTAATCTTATGCATATTGCAGGCTAGGTCTGTTGCTGCGAGGTTAAGGTGGGAGAAGAACAGGCAGAGTAAAAGTGAAAAACAGGAACAGGTGGAGCGTGAAGCAAGGTTGAAGTTTGAACAACAACTTGAAATTGCACGACAGGTAGTTTATAAAGATAGATAGAATAGAATGGTTGGCTTTAATATCCAATGGAGATTTGATTCGTAATGAAACTACTGTTAATTGTTTTTAAACTTACTCATTGCAGGCTAGAGCGCAGGAGGATATTAGGCGGGAAAGAGAACAGCAGGAATACAATGAGCGTGTTTTAAAAGAACAGTTAGCACGGCAGCAGGTGAGAAGAAATATTATTATAGTCAACTTTAATGGAGGTTTTTTTTCTGAACTCAACTTTAATTGGGTAAGAATTCTAACCCTAGGCTCTTTTGTTTTTGATTTGTTGTTGATCGGTTTCTCCTCACCTTCTTCTCTAACAGCATAATCCTATATAAACCCAAAATTAAAAAGAAATTTTAATAAGAAATTCGATCTCTTTGCTGTTTGCGCATTCTTGAGTAGCTTGAAGCAAGTGTTAAGGGGTCACTAGGGTAGAGAATTAGGTCATTCAGCTGGGTCGATTATACTGACTGAAAGAGAAGTATAAACAGACCGAAAAAAATGTATATGAAGTTTCATTACTGCTGCCAAGTTTTGCTACAGTTTCTTTCTTAAGTGATTTAGCTTAATCCGGAGCTAAATTCATACAGCTTTCCAGGTATTTATCATTGACTGTATGCAAACCTACAATCCATCAGCTGATGTGTACCAGAACCTCTAAGAGCGGCCAATGAATAAGATGAAAAGCAGGTAATTGCTAAAGCCATCCTACTGCAATATATATATCATGTAAATCTCTGAGATTTGTAATCTTGGGCTTCGTTGATCCCTGACTACAGTTTATTGATATTTTATCAGGGGATTTAATTTGTAGGACGCTAAGTAGAATCAGAAAGAAGATGATGATGAAGAGGAATAAAAGAAGAACTGAAAAAGGTATACGTATATAAACCCAAAAATTATATTCTTTGGTTCTTTGCTTTTAGTTTATTCGTTATTTATTTTTTGGGTTGATTTTTGATTTTGATTATGGGTTTGTTAGTTGGTGTTTACAGGTTTTTGGTTGGTATGAGTCGTAGTGTAATTTATCACCAAGAATGCAACCCTCACAAACGAAAAGGAAGGTGATGATTATCCTATCAGAGCGATGAAGTTTCCATCTCTCCCTTCGTCCATGTTGCTGTGCAGTGTAAGGTTGCCTCTGACCTTCCCAAGCTGGTGGAAGGGCTTAAGCGTCTGTCAAACTCTGATCTTATGGTGGTTTGTACAGTTGAGGACTCGGGCGAGCACATTGTTGCAGGTGCTGGAGAACTCCATCTTGAAATCTGTTTGCAGAACTTGCATGAGGACGATTTCATGGGAGGTGCGCGAATTGTGAAGTCTGACCCTGCTGTTTCATTCCGTGAGACTGTCCTAGAAAGATCATCTTGCAAAGAAGATCTGGTGTTTCGGCCCCGACACCACTGGTCAAACCTCGGCTGCACAACCAAAGTAAGGTTTAATCATCTGTGGTTAATTGTAGCGATAGAAAAATATATAAGGTTAATATCAAAACTTAAAAAGTCATCTTTCTATGGTTGCAATCGACATGGAACCCCAACGCATCGTTCTTGCTTAGATTGATCTTAATCGACAATTCTATTATTGTTTACTATAAGAGCTATACTTGAACTAGGGTGTTTACCTCAAAGTATTGTTACTCTACCAGACTCTTGCTGCAGACAGGATGTTAACAAAACGTCAGTTCTGTTGGCCAAAATTCTGTGGGTAATTCTATGAACAATAGTCTGTCACCTGCTACAAATTCTTCTGATGCACAGCTTAAGGTTTTGTTAATTCTGTATCTTCTTCGTGATTAATTTGTTTTTGATATAACTTTCTTCTATGTTACTGATAATTTTTGTTATTTGACGTTAATTGATATGAACTTGCCGCAATATTTAAGAAGATTGGAGACAAGCAGACCTGCACTACTGGTTTGTATGGATTATACCGAATTACTCAACTATACCCCATCGTACACTACAGGAGTTACACTGGGTCATCACTGGCAGGCTGCTGGCTTAAGCTTTTTTTATCTTTTTGATCATTGGAATTTTGTAGCTTAATTCTCACTTTTTGAGACCATGCCAGGTTTTGATATAATTTCCCAACTTCAGAATGCGAGCAATGCATTCCGAACATACATAGAAGAAGGGTTAGCTGAGGTATGCATAATTTTTTTGTGGTTATCTTTGTTTTCTGGCATTTCAAAGAGTATTGTTGTCCTAATTGTCATCTTGCAGATAGAAAAGAATGCTGCTGCCGGAAAAACACTTTCAAGTGTACCAATGTCAATGCCTCCTCCAGTTGCCTTAAATCTTATTAGTTTTGATTAAATTCAATTCAATGAAGCACTGGACATAGGTAAGAGCGGTGATTAAATTCAATTCAATTGGTATGATGGAGAATGTGCCTGTGATGGCTATTGATGATTCTGTGGTCGAATGGATTAAATGAGTCTGTGGGGCTGTTTTATGCCGAGAGTTCAGTGAAGAATAATTGTTTGCTGCTCGACTTTGGTGTGAGGTATTGATGACGGTAACTGGTGGCTGATAGAGAAAACTCATAACGGAGTTCATTGATGATTTTGTTTGCTGACGGAATTTGATTTTACTGCCACTATTATTTGAACGGGAGATGATCTCACTGCTATAATTGGTGCGAGGTGAGGTATCTTCATTGTGTTTTACTCTAAGAATGTTTCTATCCTAATCATTGATCTCCTTGAATCACACAGGACGCAAGACATCAGTATTTATGCAACCAATATGTTAAGAGACCCGCATAACAAAGTAATTCATATCGTCTCACATGCTTTAAGAACTTAATGATGTACATATTGTACTATGTTCGATGATTTTTACATAACAACAAGGAAAGACGTCCATGTGCAAGGAAATAAACGTTGGGTTGGTTGAGAGCAAGGGATGTTTTAATCTGACTTGCAATGGATGCCACCAAAAAATCTATGCAGAAAGAGAGCTGGTACGTTAGTCATTCTGTGCAACTTTTTCAGGATTGGAAATCCCTGTTTGTGTATCAAACAATTATTGTGGTTTGTGAATTGTGGAATAGTAACAGGTTTATTGTATGGATTAAATAATTAGCTTTGTTTAAACGCGTAGATACGACATGGAGTTGTTGAAACATGTCCAGACCAATCTTTTCTAACTAAAGGAAAGAAATGCAATTTTATAGTCTTGGGTGTTTATAACGACACCAGAATTTTGCTGCGGAGTGTTCACACATGTAGTTGCGCAATAGTAATGCTTTTATTTTGTTATTTTTATTTACATTATTACTTCAAAGTACTCCTCCGTTCTTTTTTAATAGTCTGGTTTTGTTTTTAGCGAAATTTAAGGAAATTAAGAGAACTAATCATTGAAAGTGGTCCGCATGACACTAGTTAATAAAAGAAGTGAAGTGAAATGGTCCCCGTGACACTTGTTAGCAAAAGAAGTAAAGTGAAGTGGTCCACGTGACACTTGTCACCAAAAGAAGTTAAGAGAAAAGTGGTCCCAAAAAATTAAAGTAACATTTGACTTTCCCAATTAAGAAACTGGCCTATTTTTTTGAAACTTTTATTTATAGAAACTGGCCTATTAAAAAAGAACGGAGGGAGTACTTATTTACTTCTAAAGATATTTTTCTTTCAAATTCAGGTGCACGGCGAGATCAATGCTATGGATGGTGTATAACATGAGGTGCGTGAATATTCTAATTGGGAACTGTGTGTCTCTGGATGTAGCAAAATCAATATGTAGGATAAAAGACACGATCCATTTATTGGACCAAAAGTGAAATTCCATTTTTTTGCTGACTGGTGTTGACGCAAACTGCTGCTCCTAGCTGAACTTGGTTAGCATTCGTACATCTGTGTTTGTTTGCATCGAAAAACATATCATGTTAGATGTATTAACGCTAACCAAATCAAGCTAGGAAAACTAATATTATGATGTTGCTTGACCATCTTCAACTTCAGTAAGGTACAGTCATGTTTTTTTATGTGGCAGTCGTGACAAGCTATCAAACTTTAAGTTTTTCAGGACATTATGCTACTGATATCGATATGATTGAATGGGTGGACAATAGAACTCACATCTACAGATGATGAGCTTCCAACTGATGCTCATAGTTCATGGTTTCAATCGAGAATAGATTGGAGTTGATATTCATGGTTTGTGTTGAAATATAAGAATTGGGTTTTGATGAGTTGGTGAACTGAAGCAAGGATTGGTTTCTGGGTTTTGTTGATTTAGATGAATGCCTAGGATTTTCAGTTCAAGCTTTTTGGTGGAGATGCTATTGGGTGAATAATTACAACTGCAGTTGATGTCTTGATTCTGGTGGATTATAACATATAGGTGTCATTGAGTGGTGGGTTCTGCTTGCTTATGTTAAATTCAGGAATGGTGATTTGAAATAGGCAGTTGTGGTTCTGCTGAGGATTGTTGGTCCTGAGCTGCAGCTTTGCTCTTCATTGAAAAAAATGTAAGGACTCCAAACTGTGATTATGTTTTCGGAATTTGGACTTATGCACATTATATTGGTAAGTAGGTTCCAGTTGGGACTGGAGTTGCAGATTGTGGTCTTATGCACATTATATTGATAAGTAGGTTCCAGTTGGGACTGGAGTTGCAGATTGTGGTCTGCACCTGTTTCAATCATTTCTTATTCATTATTTGGTTTGTTGATTTGATTTTGATTGCAGATTTCATTGTTTTGGCCTCTTTCTTTCCGTTTTCAGTTGAATTTTCCTCTTCACTCTCATTCGAGTTTGATTTCGTCTTGATATTTTTTCTTTATCTGATGTTTGGGTGTTCTGATTGCAGAATATGTACGCAATGAATTTTATCTCAGCTTAGAACCACGGTAATGTTACTACTGTTTTCTACTTTACTACTGTTTTCTACTTTACTACTGTTTTCTCATTATGGCAAATTCACTGTTTGGTAGTTCATGAAGTATGGGTTTTTATCTTGGTTTGGTTTCTCGCTGGGGTTTTAGCCTTTTAGGTAGTTATTTGAGCTTTGAAGGCAAGGAAAAGTGTTTTTTTGGGGTTACAGGATATGAGAACTTATCGACCGCAATCAGATCTTAGGGGAGCTGCAATCCATGTGAATTTTTAAAAGACGAACTCTGCTACAGTAGTTGTGATGGGAATATCTTTAACGGGACTAACGTGGGAGTGATAGAAAAACATCATCAGTATGATTCTATATGACACGGTAACTCAATCTCTTAAATCAGTAGATCTCTCTCTTTATGCTTTTCTTTTCCTTTGTGCCACTACATGTAGACAATTGACACCTGAACGATCTGAGTCTTAGTGTGTGCTATCTCAGACGAAATTATCTAAAGGCAAATGATTTCCACCGCAAGTTTAATGTATTAAAACTCATAATAGCAGAACCTTTTGCAGTAAGCTTAAATCTGTTCGCGGTGATCTCCCCAAAGCTCCAATGAAATGAACCTGTTCATTCTAAACATAATTGACATTCAGACCAATGCTGCTAAAAACATTTAAAGTAAATTTACATAGTAAGAACTCAGGATAGTATCACTGCCTTAGTCAAGGATAATAATAGGTGTGGGAAGTTTATAGATAGAGAAGAGGAAATTTCAATATCTAAATCTGTTGCATGCTAACTGATGACATAAGAGAATCACACAGAGAAGAAGAAGGTAACAATTCTAAATATAGGATATAGAAAGATACTTCGGCTGCTATGGTGTTTGAGCATCGAATTATCCGGGATATTGTGTTTGCTTTTCTCTTTCCCAAAAAGCTTTTCCTTTTTTTTTCTTTTTTTTTTAATAAGCAGGTTTCACATTTTTAGAATACCACGAACTCAGCAATCAGATTGGAAATATATTGTTGATTCAGAATGCCATGTATGTCATCTAATCCCCTTATTCATGTTGATTCAGAGAAGCTTGACAAATGTGCAAGTTACAAAGAGGCCTAACTGGAAGGAGTGTCAGAATTCATAACTGACAATCGTGGGCTTGAGGTCTATGTTTATGGTGATTATAATTTCCGTCCTTCGTTAGTTTAAGGTTTTGGATTTCAAGTTCATGTCTTTTCAGATTGTAAAATTGTGATTCAGAAGTGCTAATTGGTTATCTTCTAATTTTATACTATATTTCTTTAGTACTGTTAAGCTCGTTCTGATTAACATCTAATCATGTTTTTCATTCTCTTAAAGTATTGCTTGGGAAATCCTTTGTTTAAAGGTGGAACATGTACTTCCCATCTAGGAAGCTATTCTCTGCTGAACTTAATACTTGAGAAGGATCATTTGTTTTCTTCATTGGTTTAAAGTATGAAATTGTGTGTTTTCTTTGTAATGTGTATGTATATCTCAGCTAAATTTCTTGGGTCTGCTTCGCAGGATTGAATTGTGGGACTTTTTCGTTTGTTTCAATTGAGCCTGTGACATTGAAAAGCATTTTGAGCCCTATGGTAAGGTATCGCATGTTATAATTCTTAGGTAAGTTGGTTCTATATATCTCGCTACTGGATAATTGATTTGTTCATTTGTGGTTTATTATAGTAAGATGTTGGCAGGGTGTCTCTGTTGAATGTGACCTCAGTATGAAAGCTAGCAAGGTGGTAGGGATGATAATTCTTAGAAGAGGAAGGGAATATAGTTGATCTAGAAGTAGAAGTCCAGTGCATCGAAGAAGTAGACCGAGTCCGGATAATGGAGTGGAAAACAGTCAAGTTTATGACAGATAAGGGACCATCGAGCAACAAGGATTGAAGCCCTGACCATGAGTGATATACTGCTCGATCACCAGTGGTTGTTCACCAATTCGTCGCTCACCTGTTCGTCGTGCCCGTTCCCCTGCTGGTAGTTCAAACGTGCATCGATCCCCAGCTGGATGCTCATCCGTTTTCTGTTCAGCTTATACTCGCTCATTTATTCCCCATTCTCCAGATGACCGTTTATCTGTTGGCCGTTCTCCAAATGCCTTTTACCATTTCGTCGTGCTCTTGATGGCTGCTCACCTGTTTGGACATGGTGTTTACGTTTTGAAGTAAATTATTGAAATTGGTGTTTTTTTTAATGGGTGAAACTTAATACGACAGAAAGACTTGATTCTGCCAGGCAGTTGTGAATCCTAAATATTGGGGTCCTTTTTAATAACATTAATGATACTTTCCCCATACACTTTTTTGTTTATAATATTCTACTATGTTTATGGCTCATGGAATGTACGATGCGCAACAGTTTAATTAATTGTATACAGTCTCATGGAACAATATAGAGTTGGTACGAACTTTTTGGTGTATAAAATTTAATGAACAAAACAATCTTATTAAATTTAATCGGTACCTGCGGTCTTGATGTTTTACGGGTCGGGTCAAATTAATCGCCTCATTCATTACCGAACGACTAAATTGTATGCGTATATACTGACCGGTTGACCAAATATGATCCGGCTATTTTGATTCAACTAATTAAACACGCTACCATTACCCGAATAACTAAATATGCTCTCGACTATTATAGACAGGATCAACTAATGCACCAACTTAAATGTGGGCATTATATCTGCCTCTAAATCTCTCGACCGTCGGGGCCGTAGGACCCCGGCCCCTCCGGCTATTATGATTCAACTAATTAAACACGCTACAGTATCCTGACTAACCACCACACTATAATACGACACAACCAACTAAATATTGGGACCGTTCTGCTATGATCCGACTAACTAAATATGCTCCCGACTATTATAGACACGACCAACTAACACGCTAATTTAAACGTGGGCACTACATTTTCCTTTAAATTTTCTCGACCGCCGGGACCTTTAAACACGCTACTGTGACCCGACCAACTAGCACATTATAATGTGACACGACCAACAAAATATTGGGACCGTTCTGTTATGACCCGACTAACTAAATATGCTCCCGACTTTTATAGACAGGAGCAACTAACAAACAAATTTTAATATGGGCACTACATCTGTCTTTAAATTTTATCCACCGTCGAGGCCATAAGCCCCGGCCTTATCCGGCTACTCTGATCCAACTAATTAAACAAGATAATGTGACCCGACTAACTAGCACACTATAATATGACACGACCTACTAAATATTTGGACCGTTCTATTATGACTCAACTAACTAAATATACTCCTGACTATTATAGAAAGGACCAACTATCACACTAATTTAAATGTGGGCATTACATCTGCTTTTAGATTTTCTCGACCGCCGGGACCGTATGATCCCCCGGCTATTATGATCTAACTAATTGAACACGCTACAGTGTCCCGAATAACTAACACACTATACTATGGCACGACCAACTAAATATTAGGATCGTTCTGTTATGACCCGACTTACTAAATATGCTCCCGACTATTACAGACAACACCAACTAACACACTAATTTAAATGTGGGCACTGCATCTTCCTTTAAATTTTCTCGACCGCCGGGGCCGTAGGACCCGGCCCTGTCCGGTTATTATGATCCAACTAATTAAACACGCTACAGTGACCCACTAACCAACACACTATAACATGACATGACCAATTAAATATTGGGTCCGTTCTGCTATTACCCGACTAACTAAATATGTTCCCAATTATTATAGGACCAACTAACACACTAATCTAAATTTGGGCACTACCTCTTCCGTTAAATTTTCTCGACAGCCGGGGCCGTAGGAACCGGCCCCCTCCGGCTATTATGATCCAACTAATTAAATACGCTACAGTGTCCCGACTAACCAACACACTATAATACGGCACGACCAACTAAATATTGGGACCGTTCTGCTATGAATCGACTAACTAAATATACTCCTGGATTTTATAGACATGATTAACTAATGCACTAATTTAAATATGGGCACTACATTTGCCTTTAAATTTTCTCGACCGCCAGGACCATAGAACCCAGTCCCCTCCGGCTACTATGATCCAACTAATTAAACACGCTACAGTGACCCGACTAACTAGCACACTATAATATGATACAACCTACTAAATATTGAGACCGTTCTGCTATGACTCGACTAACTAAATATGCTCCTGGCTATTATAGAAAGGACCAACTAACACACTAATTTAAATGTGGGCACTACATCTTCCTTTGAATTTACTCGACCGCCGGGGCCGTAGTACCCGGACTCCTCCGGCTACTGTGATCCAACTAATTAAACACGCTACAGTGACCCCGACCAACGAACACACTATAATATGACACGACCAACTAATTATTTAGACTGTTCTATTATGACCCGACCAACTAAATATGCTCCTGAAATTATATACATGACCAACTAACACACTAATTTAAATGTCGCACTACATCTGTCTTTAAATTTTCTCGACCGCCGGGGGCGTAGGATCCGTCCTCCTGCGGTTACTATGATCCAACTAATTAAACACGCTACAATGACCCGACTAACTAACACGCTATAATATGACACGACCAACTAAATATTGGGATCGTTCTACTACGACCCGACTAACTAAATATGCACCTGACTATTATAGACAGGACCAACTAACACACTAATTTAAATATGGGCACTACATCTGCCTTTAAAATTTCTCGACCGCCGGGGCCGTAGGACCTGACCCTTCTGGTTACTATAATCCAACTTATCAAACACGCTAGAATGACCCGACTAACTAACACCCTATAATATGAGACGACTAACAAAATAATAGTATTGTTCAATTATGACCCGACTGACTAAATATGCTCTCGATTATTATAAACATGACCAACTAACACACTAATTCAAATGTGGGCACTACATCTATCTTTAAATTTTTTCGACCGCCGGGGCCGTAGGACCCGGCCCCTCCTGTATTATGATCCAATTAATTAAACATGCTACAGTGACCCGACTAACTAACACACTATAATATGACACGACCAAATAAATATTTGTATTGTTTTACTATGACCTGACTAACTAAATATTTTCTCGACTATTATAGATAGGACCAACTAACACACTAATTTAAATGTGGCCACTACATCTGCTTTTAAATTTTCTCGACCGCCGGGACTGTAGGATGCGGCCCCTCCGGCTAATATGATCCAACTAATTAAACACGCTACCGTGAACCGACTAACTAGGACACTATAATATTATACAACCAACTAAATATTGGGTTTCTTTTGTTACCCGACTAACTAGCACGGTATAATATGACATGACCAACTAAAAATTAGGATCGTTCTATTATGACCTGACTAACTAAATATGCTCCAGACTATTATGGACGACACCAACTAACACACTAATTTAAATGTGGGCACTACATCTTCCTTTAAATTTTCTCCACCGCCGGGTCCTAGGCCGTAGGATCCGGCCCCCTCCGGCGATTATGATCCAACTAATTAAATACGCTACAGTGACCCGACAAACTGACACACTAAATTATGACATGACCAACTAAATATTGGGACTGTTCTGTAATGACCCGACTAACTAAATATGCTCCTGACTATTAGAGACAGGACCAACTGACACACTAATTTAAAGCATGCACTATATCTGCCTTAAATTTTCTCGACCGCTGGGCCGTAGGACTCGGCCCCTCCGGCTACTATGATCCAACTAATTAAACACGCTACTGTGACACGACTAACTAACACACTATAATATGACACGACCAGGTATATATTGGGACAGTTTTACTGTGACACGACTAACTAATTATCCTCCTGACCATTATGGATAGGACCAACTAACTCAATAATTTAAATATGGGCACTATATATTCCTTTAAATTTTCTCGACCGTCGGGGACGTAGGACCCGGTCCCTCCGACTACTATGATCCAACTAATTAAACACGCTACAGTGACCCGACTACCTAACACACTATATTATGACACGACCAACTAAATATTGTGACCGTTCTGCAATGACCTGACCAACTAAATATGCTCCCGATTATTAAAAACAGGACCAACTAACACACTAATTTAAATCTGTCCATTACATCTGCCTTAAATTTTCTCGACCGCCGTAACCGTAGGACCCGGCCCCTCAGGCTACTATGATCCAATTAATTAAACACGCTACAGTGACCCGACTACCTAACACACTATAATATGACACGACCAATAAAATATTGTGACCGTTCTGCAATGACCTGACCAACTAAATATGCTCCCGATTATTAAAAACAGGACCAACTAACACACTAATTTAAATTTGTCCATTACATCTGCCTTAAATTTTCTCGACCGCCGTAACCGTAGGACCCGGCCCCTCAGGCTACTATGATCCAATTAATTAAACACGCTACAGTGACCCGACTACCTAACACACTATAATATGACACGACCAATAAAATATTGGGACCGTTCAACTATGACCCGACTAACCAAATATGTTCCCCATTATTATAGACATGACCAACTAACACACTAATTTAAACGTAACCACTACATCTAACTATAAATTTTCTCGACCGCCGGGGCCGTAGGACCCGGCCCCTCCGGCTACTATGAACCAACTAATTAAACACACTACAGTGCCCCAACTAACTAACACACTATAATGTGACACGACCAACAAAATATTGGGACCGTTCAACTATGACCCAACTAACTAAATATGCTTCTGATTATTATAGACAGGACCAACTAACACACTAATTTAAACGTGGCCACTACATCTTCCTTTAAATTTTATCGACCGCCGGGGCCGTAGGACCTGGCCCCTCCGGCTACTATGATCCAACTAATTAAACACACTACAATGACCCGACTAACTAAAAATTCTTCCGACTATTATACACAGGACCAACTAACACACTAATATAAATGTGGCCACAACATCTGCCTTTAAATTTTCTCGACCGCCGTGGCCGTATGACCCGGCCCCTCTGGCTACTATGATCCAACTAATTAAACACGCTACAGTGACCCGACTAACTAACACACTATAATATGACACGACCAAATAAATATTAGGCCACGTTCTGTTATGATCCGACTGAATAAATATGCTCCCGACTATTATAGACAGACTAAAATTCTATGTGAATATACTGATCGACCGATCAAACAATAAACAAAAATCTAAAAAAGTTAAACCTCGACGGAACATGGAAAATCGATAAGAGGTTGTAACATTTTTTCAAAAATGGACAAGAGGTTGAGCGCCGGCAGTAATCTGGGTCACAAGGTTGGTGCTAAAGGTAAGTTCTGACCCATATCATCGACAGCCTCATATGCCTGTAAGTTGTCTATGAGATCATATTTTGTCTGTTTTTCCAAGTTTATCGGTGCTATCTAATGACTTGCGGGAAGGAACAACAAATTTAGCTTATTCCAAGGGTGATATTCTACACAGTACGTAGAGGAAGACATGGTTGTTAACCGGATCGGGTTAGTGTTTATACTTCTAATTAGTCTACAATGCTTATCGAAGCAGGGACATTAGATGTATAATAACTAACCCAATATCAGTTGACAACATGAACCATTAGTCTTTTCGTTGGGGGATGCGTAGGTTGTACTGCTACAGTTTCGAAGTATGAGGGAATTGTACGAAACTCAATTTGGAAGGTACACTAACACCACGTAGCGTACACAATAGTCACAGGAAAATCAAATTTGTAACGATCATCAGTACCAATCAATTGGATAGAATGGGTTAATGTTTTGAGATGGTAAAATTAACAACAACGAATCTGAAATCGTTATTTGATTTTGTTTTCATTGTTCAATCATGGTTTCTTTTGTTAATTTTGTTTTCATTGTTTATATTGGATCAATCACGATTTCGTTTGTTCAATCCGTGTTCAGATACCTATCATTGGCAAGGAGAGATTTTGGTGATTGATTTTGTAATGAATTTGGAATTTGAAACCAAGGGTTTCATCTAATAGAGGTATTTTCTCTTATTTAGTTTGCCATGAGAAAGAAAAGGGTCTCAGGCAAAAACGATGTTTACCCTGAAACCCTAATCCTTAAACGAAATCAAAATTCTTTGTTTTTCTAATTTTCATGGTTCCAATTTTTATGGTTCTATTATCTGAATTCTCTGATTCGGAATGATTCCTCTTTTATCAGTTATTTGGGCTTCAATTGATTTGGTGTTGTTTTTTAGGTTTGATTTACAGGATATATATTTATGAGGTCGAAAGTTCAATTGATTTTGATAATTAGGTCAGGCTTTAATTTGAGGATTTGAATTATTTTGATTTGGTCGTTTTTTTTTTTTGCGGTTCTTCTTTTCTTATCTGTTGTAGATTGTAATCTCTAACGAAAGTTTGTTGATTTTTTGCAGTGTTTTAGTTTGTGCTTTTGGAGGCAAAGCAGAATCGGGAAGAAGAAGATGATGAAGAGGAATAAAAGAAGGTATACACATAAATAAAACCCTAACTACAACTGTATTCTATAGTTTTTTTTTTTTTTTTTTGGTTTTGATTCTTCTTTCTGATATAGTTAAATAGAGGTATCTCAAATCAATACCGTATCCTACAACTGTATTATCACATGGTTATGTGTCGATTTGATGGAAAACAAAAGAAGTTAAGGACATATACTTGATGAGTTGCTCACATAAACAGAACAGCTTCAGCTCGCGTCTTAGTATGGTTTTAGCTGGGCTTGCTCATGCAACCATTCTTTGTTTGCATTGGAATTCTAGCTATTTTGCTTTTTTTGTTACTTATAAGATTTCCAAATTTTGACTAGGCCATTGGATTTGGGTACCGTACTTTGTTATGTCAAGGTTTCAGATTCGAAGTTCATATCTTATTAGATTGTAAATCTATAATTCAGAAGTGCTAATAGTGTTCTGTACTTTCTAAATTTCATATTAAGATTTTGGATGCGTATAGATTTATGGTTTCAACTGATTTATCTCCAGTTTTTTTAATTATCTCATTAGCTCAAACTGATGCTGCTCTCTTGGAAGAGCTTACATATCTGTCCTTATGAGTTTGGGACCTTCGAGCCTCATAAGTCCCTGGATGAAGTGTTGCTGAGCATTACAGTCGGGGACACCTGTTGCAACTTCGAATCCATGAACTGGCTTAATGGATTGATCTCACATAACACATTAAAGAAGGAGACTTGAATCAACCTGGTAACAATTATATGTGATTAAAATCTTCTCAACTCTTGATTAGTGATTGTTCTTAGGATTTAATTGATGCATATTGAAATACATGCGACATGTTTTTGCAATGGAAATATGCTAATTGTGAAATTGTAAGATGTATATTAATATTGATTTGCTTTCATAGGTACCGTCAATTGGCCCACTGGATTGAGTTTTTCTACTCTCTGGTGATCACTCATTGTGTACCGAATTCCCTCATGATCGAGGTATATATAAATATATTTAAAATTTCAGTCCATTTCGAGTTCGATGAGTAACTATTCAACTTTGAATTTTTTTCCCAACTTTTACAAGGTAACAACTTCCTCAAATTTAGTATGTTTATATTTACAAGGTAACAGCTTCCTCAAATTTAGTATGTTTATATTTCTGGATGTGCTATCTGAAGCCTTAAATTTGTAAGGAATCTACGCGCAATTGTTATTTGTTGAGCTTTGAATTTACATGGAATCTATGTGCATTGTTATTTCATAAATACTGGAAAAAAATCTCTTATCGTTTGTCTGCCTTATATCGTTTGTCTGTCTTATAATTTGTGTATTTTATGTATCCAAACGAATTTTTGCTGCATATTCTTACCAAACTATTCGTACTCCTTTCTTAGTAAGGTCTTTTGTTTGTTTTTGCGTGTTCTGCTTTGTATTTCTATGATGATACTTAATCTTTTTTTTTTCTGAGTTGGTATTGTTTTTGTGATTTCAGCGATGAAGAACTCACTTGGCCTTGATATTCATAACCTAAACAACTTCAACATATGGAAGAGGGAAAATTCAGGACACCTCAATACACTGATTTGGCCTTTGAAATGGTAATTGATTAAACATATTTTCTCTCTTCGTATCAATAGATATCATGTGATACCAATGAACTAATACCTAGCGTAACTAATGCATAGAGCCTCAACTCTGTCACACCATATGCTCACTAATATTGGCAAATGCTAAACCATGTTTATAATTATTTGCAGTGGAGACAAACTGATAATAACCGTCTGGTGACTGTTTTTCACAAGTCGGTAGTAATGTTGCAGAACATTCAACAGTTGTACGTAGTCACAATGTGCTCTAACTTCGTAAAGAAATACCAAGGTAACTAATGGATTGTAATTTTGGTTAGCATTCAGGTTAATCGTATGTGACCCGACTAACGAACACACTATAATATGATACGACCAACTAAATATGTGGGCACTACATTTTTCTTTAAATTTTCACCACCGTAGGGGCCTTAGGCCCCGGCTTTCCGGCTACTATGATCAAACTAATTAAACACGTTACTGTGACCCGACTAACTAAAACACTATAATATGATATGACCAATTAAATATCTGGGTATTATATCTGTTTTTAAAATTTTCTCCACCGCCGGGGCCTTAGGCCCCTGGCTTTCAGTCTACTATGATCAAACTAATTAAACACGCTATTGTGACCCGACTAACTAACACACTATAATATGACCAACTAAATTTGTGGGCACTATATCTGCTTTTAAAATTTTCTCCACCGTCGGCTTTCCGGCTACTTTGATCAAACTAATTAAACACGCTATTGTGACCCGACTAACTAACACACTATAATATGATATGACTAACTAAATATGTGGGCACTAGATCTGCTAATAAATTTTCTCCACCGCCGGGGCCGTAGGCCCCGGCTTTGCGGCTACTATGATCAAACTAACTAAACACACTACTGTGACCCGACTAACTAACACATTATAATATGACACGACCAACTAAATATCGGAACCGCTCTGCTATGACCCGATTAACTAAATATGCTCCCGACTATTATAGACAGACTAAGATTTTATGGGAATATACTGACTGACCGACTATACAATAAACAAAACTCTAAGAAGGTTGATCCTCGGCTGAACATGGAAAGTCGATAAGAGGTTAGAAAAACTTTTCGAAAATTGACAAGAGGCTGAGCAATGACCAGACTAACCGACACCCTATAATATGACACGACCAACTAAATATTGAGACTGTGCTATTATGACCCGACTAACAAAACATGCTCCTGAGTCCTGACTATTATAGACAGGACCAATTAACACACTAATTTAAATGTGGGCACTACATATGCCTTTAAAGTTACAGACCCGGCCCCTCCGGCTACTATGATCCAACTAATTAAACACGCTACGGTGCCGCGACTAACTAACACACTATGATATGACACGACCAATAAATATTGTGACCGTTCCACTATGACTCGATTAACTAAATATGCTCCCGATTATTAAAGACAGGACCAACTAACACACTAATTTAAATCTGGCCATTACATCTGCCTTAAATTTTCTCGACCGCCGGGGTCGTAGGACCCCGCCCCTCAGGCTACTATGATCCAAGTAATTAAACACGCTACAGTGACCCGACTACCTAACACACTATAATATGACACGTCCAACAAAATATTGGGACCGTTCAATTATGACCCGACTAACCAAATATGTTCCCCATTATTATAGACATGACCAACTAACACACTAATTTAAACGTGACCACTACATCTAACTTTAAATTTTTTCGACCGCCGGGGCCGTAGGACCCGGCCCCTCCGGCTACTATGAACCAACTAATTAAACACACTACAGCGCCCCAACTAACTAACACACTATAATATGACACGACCAACAAAATATTGGGACCGTTCAACTATGACCCAACTAACTAAATATGCTTCTGATTATTATAGACAAGACCAACTAACACACTAATTTAAACGTGGCCACTACATCTTCCTTTAAATTTTATCGACCGCCGGGGCCGTAGGACATGGCCCCTCCGGCTACTATGATCCAACTAATTAAACACGCTACAATGACCCGACTAACTAAATATTCTCCCGACTATTATAACATGACCAATTAACACACTAATATAAATGTGGCCACAACATCTGCTTTTAAATTTTCTCGACCGCCGGGTCCGTATGACCCGGCCCCTCCGGTTACAATGATCCAACTAATTAAACACGCTGCAGTGATCCGACTAACTAACACACTATAATATAACACGATCAAATAAATATTAGGCCACATTCTGTTATGACCCGACTGACTAAATATGCTCCCGAGTCCCGACTATTATAGACAGACTAAAATTCTATGGGAATATACTGATCGACCGACCAAACAATAAACAAAAATCTAAAAAAGTTAAACCACGACGGAACATGGAAAATCGATAAGAGGTTATAACAATTTTTCAAAAATCGACAAGAGGTTGAACGCCGGCCGGCGTGATACTTAGTCTCTCCATTAAGGAAATATGGTGGTTATGTCATGGATAAAGACCACCGTAGGATTCGAGATCCTGTGGCCTGGAAAAAAACGGCGGGGGAGTAAATCGTGACCGCACAGATGGGCGAGGGTAATTCGGAGCCGTCCGATTCTGTCTCCGTGCGTTCATTGGGTTGCCTGTTATAACTGGGTTTCTTTACTCGCGTCGGTCCCTCTCCTTATTCTCTTTCTTTCTCATAAACCCTATACGCAACTACTCCTTCTTCTTCTTTATTCGCGTGGTTTCATGGGAGAGATCGCTGATTTTTTGATTCGATTATATTATAATCTCACAGGTAATTCTTCTGTGTCCGCCACCTCTTTCATTCTTCTGAATTCTCTTCTGAAACCAAACCCTCTTCTAGGTTCTCTCTTCAAATTTCGGTCCTATTGTTGGGTGTTAATGAACTTTCTCTGAGGAATTTCTGCCATTGAAGCAAAGCTATTGGTTAGGGATGATACTGCTGCTGTAATTCCAAGATCGTTAACCTTATTTTGATCTCTATCTCACAGTTGCTTAATTATTCATTGAATTTGGGTTTTTTTAATTTAATAAATTGAATGGAATCCTGATTTTGTTTTCAACATCATCAAATAGGTCGTTGAAGCCTGATGATTTCACGGATTTTCCTTTTTGAGGTTAGTTTCAAAAAGAACCCTAATTTATTTTGTAGAAATTTTAATCCCTGATTTCATTATGGATATGAGAAATTCTTAATTAGGATCCTGAATTATCTTTGTTGGTGATGAAGAAGATGTATATAGAAATATTGATTGACGTTTTTGATTGATTGATGCCCAAGAAGGAAGTGACACACAATTGATTCGTTATTAACTATCAATTGATTCGTTACTGCGAAATGCATATAAGTAGAAAACGCTGATTTTTTTGGTTTAACTGTAATCTCTTCGCCAGGTCTTTGAAGCGAAATTTGAAGGAATCGGGAGCAGTTTTGAGATCGAGGGATACGGATAAAGCTTAAGAAAGGGATGATGATGGTTGTGCGGATTTTTTTGGTTGACTAAAACTCATGGGAAGGTAAATCAGAATACATAAATTAGGATTTGTCAATTGACTCTTGAATTGAATTATAAACTGAGTAATTAGTGATGGGTTTGTTCTTAATTGAATAATAGAGAATTCTATAGGGTTCAATTTTAGTTTCTTTTGGAAATTGAAATCTTAAGTTAGGGTTTTTGTGAATTGAATCAGAAATTTTGGGCAAAGTTGAATCAGAAGGAAAAGAAGAAACATGCTAAAACCCTATAATTGTTATCTCTACAGGGGTCTCTTAGGTCTGAATTCGATCTAAACTAATGTAATACGGTTACCAATTATGATAATTAGGATTGAAATCTTAACTTTACTCCCAATTTTTATTGATTCGATACTTTGAAACTCACTTGCTGGGGTTGCTGTTGGTGCTGGATGGCAAAGTGTCATAGCTTATGTGAACCTAGCCTGCTATTACTTGGTCAGAATTCCTCTTCAAATGATCCTCGGTTACCTTACCGATTTTCAAGTTACAGTAATTTATTTACTAAAAGTTTGTCTATGCTAAACCATAAAGCAATCCTGAGTGATATAGCCAGCAAGTACTCTGATGGTAAACAACGGCTGTGTGACGGTGTGAGGTCAGTCTTATCATCTACTTTAAGTCTCTGCACCTATTGGAAAAAGTGCTATTTAAAAAAGTACAGCAGAAAACGTTGCTTCCAATGAGATACGGTTTTTTGACTTTACTTGGTCAAGTGCTACTTTGTTTGAAACTAACTCGAGTATGCTATTGTATCTAATGTATAGCTTCCTTGCCTACCGAATCTGCCACTCACCATGGAAGACTTGATGCAGACTTGAGTATCATCAATACTTCATTGGGAACGTCAATTTAAAAGGGATTGTTACCGAATTTGTCAGTTCAAGTGTACTGGAATTTTTTTCTTTCGTATTTTTTTCCAGCAAGATAATTTGCTGGAAAGTAGTGTGTATGGGGTTGAAATGGCCTAGATGTACTATTGTTTCTTACCGTTTAATCGTGATTATGTACATGAAATCTCTAGGATTAAAATTTATTCATGTCTTTCCATTAAGGGGGTGTGTCTTTACATGCAGGGCTATTCAAGTGATAGTATAGTTGTATTATGGGATCAAGTAGTTATTGAATTCTTCACCTAATACAAACTTATACCAGCCTGTGGAGGTTAATGTTTGTGGTTGCGATAGAGGCTTGGTAAAATTCGCAAGGCTGGCAATGGTTGCATTAATTCTTTCAAATTTTGTATCTCAATTTTGTATTATTTTATTTTTGAATAGGTTGCGGATTTGGATTTTGTTTTTGATTGTTCTTCCACCAGGTGAATCAAAATACTTCACTTATAATAAGGTACAAATTTGTTGAATACCCTTTTGTATTTCCCTTGCTTAATCTATGATCTTAAGGGTTAAATTTTTATTCAGAAAAGTGATTGTGAGTTATTGTCTTCATAATCCGTAGTAGGATCATCCAGACAGGTAGTCAATTTGAAGGTACAGAGGCCCCATCATAGTAAAGGTATCTTATTCGTCGATCAGTCATTCACTCTCATTCTATTTGTTTAACAAGAAGCTAATCATTGGTAATAATGTTATTGCGAGTGATGCATGGTAATCCGGAGCTAGCTTTACATGGGTCTTTTCTTCCAGGTTGGAAACAAGGACGGCGAACTGTTGGCACTTACAAATTATTGATCTGGTGACATTTTGCATAATGCTGGAAGGCCAGCTATTTTCCTATAGGTTGATAACACTGCCAACAGACCTCTTTAAGGTGTGTCTTCTTAATACATTGAGTCTTTTTTGGTCTTTTTTGGAAATTTGATGTCAACTGTAATCATTATTTTTGTTTTGTAATCTGACATTGTATCATTCTATATATCCTTAATTTACTATTTTAGCATGAGAGTGAATGTGTACCAGCAGGTGTATACCGAGGCACAACCAGCACCTCATTGTAAGTTTGGTTGTTCAATACGTATCGATCCTTGCGTAGTTACATACTTATTGATTTATTAAAAATTATACGCCAGCTTTGAGTAATAATGAACCAATAATAAAAGTGGATGGTGGTCGTACTGTTAAGGGTGGAATAATGCTCTTGCAACAAACCAAAAAAATATAAACAAAAAGCTTCTCTTAACCTATAATTATACTTCCATACTTGATTTTGCACGCATCTTTAGCCTGCAACAACTAGATATGTTTCACCTGTAATTTGTTCTACCGGGAGAATTGATCAAGTCTTTTATGTATAGCGTAAACTGGAGCATACTTCAACAAAGTACAGTTGATATCCCTTTCTCATGCAAAGATAAATGAAGTAAATCATTAAGTGCAATGTTATTGTCTTCTTATTTACTTCTATATATATTTTGTTCTAGGGAATCTTGATTTGCGCTTTTTTCACTTTCTGTATGCATGGAAATCCGCTAGGGGAATCCAAATACTACCCACATTAAGGGAGTCTTTTAACGTATGTACTCAAGCTAAGAGGAATTTAGTTCCACCTTCAAGTAGTGCTATTTAATTGTTAAATTTTTCTGCTTTTGGCAGGTATGGGTAAATTATTGTTACTTTAGGATGTGGATTTGCAATGAAAATTTAATTATTAATTTTTGTTCTCCCAATGTCGTAGGAATCATCTCAGATTTTTTGCCTTTGTCTTTAGTGCTGCAGGATGTCATGCCTCATCTGATCAGGACCATGGAGATAGGTATTTTCATATTAAAATTATATCAGTTGATTATTTGGTTTTCATTAAGATGGTTTCCCTCGAAAAAGGTTCTTTGCTCTCACTTTTTTCCTTGACTAATTGATTTGGGCCAGTTGGCCCTATACAAAATTCATTCTTTATGATGTTTTTCATGCGTGCCTATCATTTTGACGTGGATATCATTCATAAAATATCATTAGCTTTTATGTCTGAGTAATGAATAGATGATAGAATTTGGTGGTTGATTCGCTAGATATATAACCATGCTAATGTCATCGTTCTTTGACATGTTAATGTTTTGTTTGTCTGCGGATGCTCATCGAAGGACATCAACTCTGTCTGGCACACGTATAACAAAACTTAAAAATTGTTAATGATCTTCAAGTACGTGGACTTTGTAAGCAGCGTCTGCAGGCATCAAGTATGTGGACTTTGTACGCATACATTTTGATTGACAAAAAGTTGCTTGCGTTTGGCTCATTTTATATTTCTGTAGTTTGGTACAAGATCTGAAAGTCTATATTAATGGGAGAATGGTTAGAAATATATGAAGCTAATAGTTTATGCAAACTAACTGTAACCGTCTATGACCGAAGCGTGAACGTAACAAACACGAGAACGAGATATAGGATTTTCATTCCTACTTAACTTGGATGGAACTTATATGTGCATTTTTTAGAGGTATGTCAACATATTCATATCCATATGCTTATGTTTCACGACTACAGTGTTAGCACCATTTTTTCTTGATTACGGTAGTGATTCGTCAGTTTGGTTATACATAAAAACATGAGTTATGATCACTTAGAATAGAATAGAAAACCCTCCCATATTTCATAACTCCCCATACCATTGATTGCCGTCTTAGCTCAATTAGTAGAGCGCGTGGCATTCTGCAGCGAGGGTGTGGGTTCGATTCTCCCAGACGGAAATATTGGGGCATTGATGAACCAGTAGAATCATCAAGAAAATAAGTAAAGGAGAATGATTTAGGATCACAATTGGGTTCTTTACAGTAAATGAGTTCTCTACTGGAAGGATTTAGCTTAATTAGTCACAGTGTGACCTGTTGATGAAAAATAGGACAGTGTCTAGAGGAGAAAGTGTACTGGAATGGATGACATGGTGGTTTGGGTACCTGAAGTTTGTTAATAATATTGGCAGAAATTGTTAATTTTGCTGATTGAAAAACAAAAAACGGATGCAAATAAATTGGATAGGTTAAGAAAAGTAGGGGAAAATGCCTTTCAGTTTTAAATGTAATGGACACTATAGGACTAAAACATCATCAAAAATGCGCAAAGCGCATTAGGATTTCCGTTTTGCAGGAAAAAATTGTTTTAAAATTTAACTGATCGTGTCATTTGTTGTCTATTGGTTCATACACCAGATGAATCCAAACTCTATACATATAGTATTTGCATTGGTGCGATGTGATATGTTAATTCATTGGACCCTTTGTAGATATCATTATTTTTTTATTATTTACCTTTGTGGGATTGAGAGGGTTTAAAACAACTACGTGGTCAAGAATAAGTACATATATGCTTATGATTAGAGGTGGGAAACACGTTCGATGGGGTTTGTCATACAATAACATCTAGCATTGCCCATGCTTTGGCACTGCACAAGAATAACAGTTACTTGGATGAACCTACTATGGAATATTTGAAGAAAATGAAGGTAGTGTTGCTTCTTTGCAGTAGATTATATTTGAATCATTTCGATTCCAGTTGGTAGTCTAGGTTTTGTATCCTGCATTCCTAACTTAATCAATTTTTATTTATTTATGTTACTAATAGGGAAGAGATGATTCAGAATAAGAGTGCATTGAAGGTATGTCAACTATTCGTATCCGACTCTTTTCTGAATAAGATTTTTCTTTACTAAAAGCATATTTTACTCGGTTGGTGAAGGCTTATGTTTGATGTGGTTCTATCTTAGTATACGTAGGAAATATACTACCTGCATCCTATATCGGTTTATCGTTTGGGCCTCGGTATACTACTTTGCATTCATTCTTAGAATAATACTCTTCAAAAGCTAATCAGAGAAATTCCTTCAGAATTAAAGTTTGACAAACTCTCTTCATAATGATTTCAGTCTGCTTTTCCCGAGACAGAAAGGCTGCTCAGTTTGTTTATTCTCCATGGAGTATCATTCACTGAGTGATGATTTTTAGGACTACTTTGCAAAACCCCAAGCGTAATTCTATTCAGTACCCAGTACTATTATAGCTTAAAGAATCGATAGCTATAATAGTAATGTTTATATTTTTTCCACAAAATATTGCAGTTGCAGATTTTATGAGATTTACCTATTTTAAGGCCTACAGATAACGTGCCCAACCACTGTTTTGTATCCAAAGGTGAAACGAATAGAAGAATATAATATTGTGCGTCATATTATGAATAAATACGGTGGTTATGTCGTGGACTAATTTTAAACACGCTACACTGACCCGATTAACATACTATAATATGACACGACCAACAAAATATTGGGACCGTTCAACTATGACTCGGCTAACTAAATATGCCCTCGACTATTATAGACAGGACCAACTAACACAATAATTTTATATGTGGGCATTACATTTGCGTTTAAATTTTCTCGATCGTCGGGGCCGTAGGACCCGGCCCCCTCCGGCTACTCTGATCCAACTAATTAAACACGCTACGGTGCCGCGACTAACTAACACACTATAATATGACACGATCAATAAATATTGTGACCGTTCCACTATGACCCGACTAACTAAATATGCTCCCGATTATTAAAGACAGGACCAACTAACACACCAATTTAAATCCAGCCATTACATCTGCCTTAAATTTTCTCGATCGCCGGGGCCGTAGGACCCGGCCCCTCAGGCTACTATGATCCAATTAATTAAACACGCTACAGTGACCCGACTACCTAACACACTATAATATGACACGACCAACAAAATATTGGGACCGTTCAACTATGACCCGACTAACCAAATATGTTCCCCATTATTATAGACATGACCAACTAACACACTAGTTTAAATGTGACCACTACATCTAACTTTAAATTTTCTCGACCGCCGGGGCCGTAGGACCCGACCCCTCCGACTACTATGAACCAACTAATTAAACACGCTACAGTGACCCGACTAACTAACACAACAACATCTGCCTTTAAATTTTCTCGACCGTCGGGGACGTATGACTCGGCCCCTTCGGCTACTATGATCCAACTAATTAAACACAGTATAGTGACCCGACTAACTAACACACTATAATATGACACGACCAAATAAATATTAGGCCACGTTCTGTTATGACGCGACTGACTAAATATGCTCCCGACTATTATAGACAGACTAAAATTCTATGGGAATATAATGATCGACAGACCAAACAATAAACAAAAATCTAAAAAAGTTAAACCTTCGACGGAACATGGAAAATCGATAAGATTATAACAAATTTTCAAAAATCAACAAAAGGAAATATGGTAGTTATGTCGTGGATAAAGACCACCGTTGGATATGGAGAGTAATTCGTGATCGTCAGATTTTTTTTTTTAATATGGTGGTTATGTCGTGGACAAAGACCACTGTTGGATTTGAAGAGTAACTCGTGACCGTCATAATTTTTTTTTTTCCTGATATATTTCATATCTCATACACCGAGAAACAGTAATTGGGGGTTTCTGGATATGACCAACTAAATATCAGGACCGCTCTACTATGACCCGACTAAGTAAATATGCTGCCGACTATTATAGACAATACCAAATAACACACTAATTCAAATGTGGTCACCACATCTGCCTTTAAATTTTCTCGACCGCGGGGCCGTAGGACCTGGCCCCTCCAGTTACTATGATCCAACTAATTAAACACGCTGACCCGACTAACTAACACGGTATAATATGACACGACCAACTAAATATTGGGACCGCTCTGCTATGACCCGACTAACTAAATATGCTCCTGACTATTATGGACAGGACCAACTAACACACTATTTTAAATGTGGGCACTACATCTGCCTTCAGATTTTCTCGACCGCCGGGGCTGTAGGACCCCAAGGGCTATAGGACTCGGCCCCTCCGGCTACTATGATCCAACTAATTAAACACGCTACATTGACCAGACTAACTAACACCCTATAATATGACACGAACAACTAAATATTGAGATTGTTTTTTTATCACCCGACTAACAAACACATGCTCCTAAATATTTTAGACCGGACCAACCAACATAGTAATTTAAATGTGGGCACTACATCTGCCTTTAAATTTTATCGACCATCGGGGCCGTAGGACCCGACCCCTCTGGTTAGAATGATCCAACTAATTAAACACGCTACAGTAACCCGACCAACTAACACACAATAATATGACACGACCAACTAAATATTGGGGCCGCTCTGCTATGACCCGACTTACTAAATATGCTCCTGACTATTATATACAGGACCAACTAACACACCAATTCAAATGTTGGCTATCACAAAGTGTCTGAAATTGTTAATGCATTCTTTGCATTGGATAAGACTATTCCTGAAAAGGACATTGTGATAAAGATTCTCAGATCTCTGGCATCCATATACGATTCGAAGAAGCATGCCATCGTTGAAGGAAATAACCTTGATACGTGAAAATGCGGGGTCTAACAACCACACCCAACAATTTGTTTGGCAATTTGAGAGGACTTACTCCAATACACTTTCTAGAGAATCAACTAGACAGTCAGACTCAATCTAGAATAAAGTATATCAAAGAGTTTAATATCTCTAACTCTTAATTCAATCCACAATCAGCAAATAGAAATCTGCGATCCCGATTGAATATAAGAGGAATTACTTGAACGGTACCAAAGACCAATGTTCAAGTGTCAATCAATGTAAATCAACAACCAAAGGTTGGATATTCTAATTGATTGATCTTAACGCACAACCTGTGATATTTCAATTATATAACAAAATATAATGCGGAAAAGAAATAACACTGACACCAGAATTTTGTTAATGAGGAAACCAAAAATACAGAAAAACCCCAGGACCTAGTGCAGTTTGAACACCACACTGTATTAAGTCGCTGCAGACACTAGCCTACTACCAATTAACTTCGGACTGGACTGTAGTTGAACCCTAATCAATCTCACACTGATTCAAGGTACAGTTGCGCTCCTTACGTCTCTGATCCTAGCAGGATACTACGCACTTGATTCCATTAGCTGATCTCACCCACAACTAAGAGTTGCTACGACCCAAAGTCGAAGACTTGATAAACAAATCTGTCTCACACAAAAAAGTCTATAGGATTGAATAAATATGTCTCCCACAGAAATACCCAAGAGTTTTTGTTCCGTCTTTTGATAAATCAAGGTGAAAAGGAACCAATTGATAAACCAGACTTATATTCCCGAAGAACAACCTAGTATTATCGTTCACCTCACAATAAACTTAATCGACATAGCGAAACAAGTTATTTTGGAATCACAGACGATGAGACGAAGGTGTTTGTGACTACTTTTCTATCTTGCCTATCAGAGATATAAATCTCAATCCAATTTTACAATTGCACTCAATCACGATAGAAACAACAAGATCAGATCACACAACTACAAAGAGAATAGTTTGATATGGCTTCACAATCCCAATGAAGTCTTCAAGTCGTTAACCTACAGGGTCTCGAGAAGAAACCTAAGGTTAAAGGAGAATCGACTCTAGTTATGCAACTAGTAACACACATGATGTGTGGGGATTAGCTTTCCCAGTTGCTAGATTCTCCTTTATATAGTTGTCAAATCAGGGTTTGCAATCCAAGTTACCTTGGTAACAAAGCATTCAATATTCACCGTTAGATGAGAAACCTGATTCAACCAAGCTAATTTCTTTCAACCGTTAGATCGAACTTAGCTTGTCACATACAAATGAAATGTACCCTCATTTAGGTTTATGTAACCGTACCCAAACGTGTACACCACGTTGGTTCACAAATAGTTAACCGAAGTTAGCCATATGATTACTCTCATATCAACCTTATTCATCTTAACCATAACTAGTTCAAATGACTCAAATGAAACTAGTTAAAGAGTTGTTCAATTGCTATATTCTCATGGATTTATACAAGAACACATTGAAACAAAATCGGTTTGATTCACTCGAATCAATACATGAACATTATAGCCACGGTTTGCAAAGATTGCATTCCTTATTAATAAATGTTTAAATTCATGTACACTACCGGTTTTAGAAAGTAACCACTTAAGTATGCGTACGAATATGCGTACTTAAGTAACCATATTTGAGTTCGGTTTGGTTTTTTCAAACTCAGCATAAATTCATGGACGTGAACTTTCCATTAGTATGCATACGGGTACACGTACTTAGGTAACTGAATGAGTTGGTCTTGAAATTCCAACATCAGCAGAAATTCACGGACGTGAACTTCCGCCAGTATGCGTACGGGTACGCATACTAATCCAGTCTCCTTCAACCATTTTGTATATACACAAGTATGCATACTTTAGGTTCCCGGTTTTGGACTTATACACAAATGTGCGAACACACTCTACGTTTATATCCAAAGAAGGTTACATTATTCTAAACTCTTTATTTCAATCATTGAAATATTCTTCTATAATGACAATAGCCGTTTTCACACAGTATTAACATCAACGTAATTTTCAAGATATTGAAATAATCATTATCAAAACATTCCAAGTCTTACACCAAATGATTGTATCACACAAACCATGTAAGATGTTACTCGACAATTTTCTCATGATATAAGATGAACTTGGTCGAAGCGAAAGCTTTCGAACACATATTTCGAGAAATATGTAAGCAAGATATACTCAGCTCGAAATCTCAAATGTGTATATAGAAAACTATGTCGTGATATGAATTATGTCTCAATATAGGAGATAAAGTAGAAATATACTCTCCAAGTGATAGATGAGTTTAAGTCTCCACATATCTTTTGTCGATGAAGTTCCACAAGCTCTCCTTAATAGTTCTTCGTCTTCAAGTGATAAACACCTTGAAGTCTAAGCTCAACTACACAAACTATGTCCTAGTCCGAGACATCTATCAATAGGCTAGAAATCAAGACTTATAGTTTTGATCACTAACATTGACAAACATGTTTGAGATAGCAACGCATACGAGTTCGACCGAGCAGTACTCTAACAATACGCTTTCCAGAAATACTCTTGTCGGAAAGCTTAAAAATTTTCGATCTTGAACTTTGTCAAAGAGAAAACGTCACTTGTTAAGCAATCATATTGCTTCATATGATAAAAAGTCTCGACGTCCTAAATTGACTGATACAAGGGATGAGAATTGCTTTAATTCAACTCTGTCACTGTTTATACAACAACTTAAAAATACTCTTAGACAGAATAAAAGAAAGTCTCAAAGAAAGCCCAGTCAATCAGAAAAAGGGACATAAAAGTTCAGAAAAACTATGATTATGAAGCTTGTTCTAAGTGCTATAGAAGTATCCATAATACTTCCAAAAGTTCTGATGAGAAGGTAAGTGAATTAACAACATCATGGATGGTTACTCTTGACTACTGTCCTGAGGACGATATCTGTCAAAGTTCTCTTAACCTCTTTGCTAATAATCACACTTGTCCTCCTAACAGTCCTGATTATTCCATGATGCACAATCTTACTTCTCCAGAAATGTTTCAACTGGAAAAGGAAATTTTGATTAAAAGGATTGAAGATCTGGAATGTCAACTGTTTAATTTAAGACAGGAAGTTGTTATCACTATAAGAAATATCGAACTTCTTCGATTAATCATGTTAAGCACTATCAGCAAATTACTCCTGATTTTATGTCATTCAAATCACTCTGAAAAGAATGATGTGCAGAACTACAAGGACTTACCAAATAGTTTGTTCTCCTTGTGTGAAAATCAGGATCATCTTGAAATTCTATGCACTAAAGATCAATAATATTTCTCCTCTGTTAAACCTTGTTTTCAAGAGATTAGGGCTGGAAACAGCTAACCGATATTAGGAATCCGTTTCCGATTATTCGAGATCCTATAGGATTTTATCCGTCTTATCGGATACCGGATATTGGCTCGGATAACTTGTCGGATATTTTCGTCTTAACCTATCGGAATCAGATTGGGCTCTATCCGTTAGGTTAATATCCGATATCCGATTGTGTAGGGGCGTACTAGTAATTTTCCCCTACCGAGTCTACTAGTCGAGCCGTCGATGAGTCGGGAAGAGAATACTCATTTCCGTTTTCTTTTTTTCTTCTCTTCTCACTCAGTTTTCAGTCTCAGTCTCGCTCCCCCCTCTCGATTAATCACTCAGTTCTCACTTCTCCAATAATTAATCACTCAATCAGGTATTGATCCGCTCCCCCTCTATGTTGTTAATAATTTCTCTTTTAATTTGTTCGATTCTTATGAAATTAGGGTTTATGTGTTGCAATAAAAAATTAGGGCTTCTGTATGGATGAAAGATTTGAGATGGGTTTAAACTGAATTAGAATATGAGGTCGAAGAATAACTTAATATTGATAGTTAGGGTTTGATAAAATTATAAGTTTCTATATCAGTTCGATCTAAATCCCTCCCTCTTCTAGGGTTTTCAGTTTTATGATTCATGAGATCTGGGCTAATCTCTTGTTCATCAAGTGGGAACAAGAGTTAAGAGGGTAGAGTTAAGAGGTTAGGAAACTGAAATATTTAACGAATGTTGATTGCATAAACTCTGTGAACTGGATGTATGAAACTTGCTTGGTTTTCTGTAGTTGTTGCTGCAACTTCAGGGATAACGCCTAAGACGTTTTTCAGTTGGGATTCACATTGTTTAAGTTTCATTAAGAACTGATATTCACTTTTTCATTGTAATGTTGTTTCTAAAATATGTATGATCCAAAATCATTCTTATTTCTTTCTTCATTCATTCAGTAGTGAGTCTGGTGACACTCTCTTTTTTCTGTTTGCCCTTGCAGATCCTGAAGGCATTTCTAATGCCCAAAAATCACTTGGGTTAGGTCAAGAAGAGAAAGAACAACGTGTTAAATAGTCCTGGAGAAGTAATAGGGTCAGTCGGTTGTTTGAAACTTATAATTCATGTTTGTTGTATTGTGCTAGAATGAATGATATCCGCGTTATAAGCACTGAAATTGGTTTAGTTTTGCTTTTGGAAGTCTGTATAACATTTAGGAATATTGAAAACTTAGGAATGAGTGTCTTGAACTGAAAAGTTGTTCATCTTTTCTTGCTACTTGTATCATGAGTAGATTGATCAAATTTCATTTATAGTTATCAATTCATTTGCTCCGTAGGTTGATGAAACTTTTATCGCACTGATACTAGTGATGGAAGTAAGATAGAGTTCGTTAGCTATGAACCTACAGAATTCTACTCAAGAGATTCATCTGCCCAAAACATGAAATTCCCCCTACACTTTGAATAGGTACTGGATATAAAGAGGCACCATATGATATTGTAAGAACTTGTTGTATGTGGGACGTGTTATGACTTGGGCTAGGCAGCAACATGTCTCAACTAAAAATTGGCTGGGACTGGATATGTTAAGGCTTGATTTTAGAGAGATGATTCATTTTTTTCTTGCAGATGGAATTGATAAGTACTCCCATCGCTTTACCTTCATGAAACAAACTTTAAAAAAGAACCGGAAATATGGAATTTGGAGACTTCCATATTGAATAAATATGTGTTCTGCCTTTTAGAAGTTTGTATGTATGATTGTTTGGTAATCTAATACTTGGTTCATGTTGTTCTTTACTTGTCTGTAAACTTAAATGTTAAAACAACCCATTTATCTCTTTGCTTGCTTTAGTAAGAAGAACTAGAAGTGCATGTAAAGTGATAGAAACAACTAGAGTACTGCTCTGACCTCTTTATTACTTGAGCAGAGATGACCAACAACTAGCAACTAGCTAGTTATTAAGGTTTCAAAAATGTGTGTTATATATGTGTTGTTATAGTATGGAAAAAGAAAGCAGAAGCAGCAGCAGCAGCAGCAGCTTTGCTTGCCTTTACAGATACGACAAGTACAAGTTAGCCTTCGTAGGACTCATAAGACACACTTGACACTTCTATGGTCTGTTGTATTGATATCTCTGGTCTACATGTTGTTATGGGTGTACTTGTTGTTGTGATATCTTTGGTTTTTGGTATAATACTTTTATTAGGTTTCTTGACGCAAAGGCTGGTGAAATCAGTTGGCATGGACCACCAAGTTATATTTTTTTCCTCTGTATTTGAAATATTTTTTTGTTTCTTGAATTTTCTTATCAAGTGATTCTTTGTGAATGCAGATATGGAAATCGTGGACTGAAGTGAAGTTGATGCAATAATGCAACATGCCAGGCAGCCAAGCAAGATCACACTACTCACTAGCGTGTTGACATTGTTAGCCTCTGTTAGACATTGTATTTTACTTTTTTGGCTTTGTTGTAGCCTGTTGTGTACTTTCTTTTGCATTCACTAGACTGGGAGTAAACTCTAAAGATTGTGCTTGTGTGGGTTTGTACTTTTCACTGAACATTTTGAACTCAAAAAGACAGACTGTTTTTTTTTAAGTTTTTAGTTTTTTTCCTAGTTACTAGATTTTATCGGAAAAAAATCCGATATCCGATAACTTAACCTTAACCTTAACCTTATCGGATTGGATTTTTTGGTATCCGCCATATATTATCGGATACCGGATATCCGATAATCCTTAACCTTAACCTTATCGATACTACCTATATCCGCCAGATATTTATCCGTTGCCAGCCCTACAGAAGATGAAAAGGAGATCCCCTATGAAATCCTTACCTCTTTCAAAATGGATTTCCAAAGCCTGTCATAGCTTGCAAAAATCAACAAACAAGGTATTCGAAACTGTGTTAAAAAGGGGGGAAATGATGTGCATAACTCTTCTTTCTTGAAGACAAAACAGAAACAAGGAATGACGAATACTTCATCCCCTCGTAAGATATCTTCCAGTCCTGTTGTGGATTGGAAAAATTACATTATGTAATTCTGTTTAAGATGATTCTTGTTTGTCTCTCTTGGGAAAGAATCACAATCTTAAAGAGGGTTGTGATGAAATATCTTTGTTATTTCTCCAATTCTATTTCTTTTGTTGCTTTTAGTTCCTTTTAGTCAAGAACCGTTTGTGTACGTAAACGGTTTTCCTGTAAAGACTTTTTTTTTTGGGGATAACCAAATTCTGTTAGGGTTTTGGTCAAAGGTCTTTTTGGAAATTTTTATCCCCTATCTTCAACCCTTCTTAAAGATGAAGATTTCTCCTTGATGAGAGCATTTCATTTTTTTTCTTTCTCTTTTATCATGTCCTCATCAAGTCTTTTTAGCAAAGAAAGTCATGTCTGGATTGTTCTCTTTCTCTCTAAGAAGGTTCGTTTTGATTCTTATGATAGTGAGACGTGCTCTAACAAGCGTGACTTCTTTCCTGATGGGAATCCCTCGATCTCTCATTTTGATAATCTCTCTTTAGCCATGAATCTTGTCTTGGAATAAGTACGTGCCCCGAAGAGTGAACTTGAATCCTCTTCCAAAAGACTTGAAGAAAAGATGAATAATCTTGAATCCAGGATTGACCTAATCGAGGATGAAGCTTGATGAATATAGAAATATGAGAAGAGTATTCAAAGTAAGTGAAATGTTTCATAAGAGTTGTGTTTGATTTCCCTTAGAAAATCTTGTTATGAGAACTTTATTCTTGTGTTTTTAAGAAGAATAACTAGAGTTTGTAATAGCCTTTATTGTGATTACACATAGCTATGTCCAACAATTTTCATCTTCAATTTTTTTAGATTTATTTGTTTACATTCTAAAGTTTGTTTGGAAGATGATTTTTGCAGTATTAATCTTTATGATTTCTTATATTGCAATTTGTTATAGGATATGTGTGTTTGCGTCCGTGAACTATGATTGTCCCATACGTGGTCAAAAGTTAAGACTGTCATATGTCGATATGCAAGTATTGATAAAAGATTGAATTAACTTTTGCAAATAAAAGCTAAGCCTTTTATACCATTATGCAAGTATTGATGGAAGAAAGGATGAGCTTTTGTTTACAAATATTAAGTCTATTATATGTCATTGTGCAAATAATGATGAAAGATAGAATGAATCTTTTTTTATTCCGCAGTATTGATCTTCCCTAATCCATTTTTTTATGTATATACTGTGAGGCTCCATAAGTTCTCTTATGTTGAGAATTTGTGATTAAATTAATCATGGATTCTCTTGTGGTTAATTTAATTGAGTATTTTGGATACAAATTCATGTTTCATGTGATTTGTTAATATCCAAAGAAATCCTTCTTTTCTTGTGAAAGTAAGGTCGCTCTTGTTGTTCTTTCGGGAATGACATATTATGGGGGAGAGTTCTTAATTGAACTTGTGCTTAATTGCCAAATCTTTGTGGGGAGTGCGGCTATGGAATATTATAGGGGTTATCTTGTATCTTTATAAACTCCTTTATGAATGCATTTAGCTTCAGCTATATGATTGCATCTAAAAAGTTGATATGTGCTTTGTTTTGGTCATGAAGTGTCTCTATGGAAATTTCATTAGGATCCCACTAGTTTTCGTACCTTTGCCAATTTTACTGACAAAAAGGGGGAGAATTAATGTGTAGTTTACACTACAAATAAATATGGTTTTCGGATCATTATGTAAGGGGGAGTGGTTTTCATGTGAGGTGAAGTATTGACTAAAGGGAAGTGATACATATCACCATAGTATTGTTGTCAAAGTTGTGATACAATTGAACTTTGATACCGTGTAATAATACTATGACACTGTGTAACAATGATTAAGAGCTTTTGTTTTCTCATTGTTATAGCTATGGATCTTCAACAATGATGATAATGCATTGAATATCTTTGAAACCATTGGAGTACTTGGAGGTGACGAAGATTTCGAGTAATGTTGAAGAACCAAGGAGATCATGCATGTGGAAGAGAAGATGCAAAGTTTATTTATTTTGTATTCCATATGTATTGATAGTTTTGTCACTAAAAATGACAAAGGGGGAGATTATTAGAGCACTGCTCGGTCGAACTCGCAAGCGTTGCTATCTCAAGCTTGTTTGTCAAGTTTAGTTGCCAAAACTATAAGTCTTGATTTCTAGTCTACTTATAGCTAAGTCTCGGACTAGGATAGAAAATGTAGTTGATCTCTAGATTCCACGACGTTCATCATGCAAAGACGGAGAACTACTCAAGGAACTGATGGAACTTCATCGACTAAAAGGTATGTGGAGACTTGAACTTATCTATCACTCAAAAGTCTATCTATTCTATCTCCTATCTTGAGACAAAAGTCGTATTGCTATATAGACTCGATTATACACATTTTCTATTTCGAGCCGAGTCTATCTCGCTTATCTATTTCTCAAAATATGTGTTGGTAAGTTTTCGTTTTGGCCAAGTTCATCTTTACAAAGTGACAAAAGTCATGTTGAATATTTCAATATCTGGAAAATCGATTTGATAAAAAATAATGTGTGAATAACCTCCATTTAACATCCTCTAAGAATGTTTCAATGATTGAAATGAGAGTTTACAATGTATAACCTTGAATGGATATAAACATTGTATGTGAACTCATACTTGTGTAAGTCAAAAATCCTTGAACTAAAGTATATGTACTTTACTGGTTCAAGATGTCCGGAAGCTAAGTCCGCGTACCCGTACGTGTACTGTAGGAAGTTCACATCTCGTGAATTTCTGCTGGAGTTTGTGAACTGAAAACTTTAGCTCAATCCGGGTACTTAAGTATGCGTACCGGTATGCATACTTGAGTGGGTTATTTTCTAAAAACAGTTTATTCGTGAACTAAGACATATATAAACTAAGGAATGCATATTTGCAAACAGTGGCTATAATGTTCATGAATCGATTCGAGTGAATCAAAAACGTTTTTGTTTCGATTGTGTCTTATGTACTTCTATGAGATCTAAGCAATTGAACAACTCTCTAACTAGTTCATTTGAGTCATTTGAACTAGTTATGGTGAAGATGAATATGGTTGATATGAAAGTGATCAAATGGCTAACTATTGGTTAACTACTATTGAACCAACTAGGTGTATACGTTTAGGTACGGTTACACAAACCTGAATGAACGTGCGTTTCATTTGTGTATAACAAGCTAAGTTCGATCTAACAGTTGAAAGATATTAGCTTGAATCTAATCAGGTTTTCATCTAACGGTGAATATTGAATGTTTTGTTACCAAGATAACATTGCTTGCAAACCCTGATTTGAAGACTATATAAAGGAGAACTCTAGCAACTGGGAAACCTAATCCCCACACCTCCTGTGTGATACTAGTTGTATAAGCTAGAGTCGATTCTCCTTTAACCTTAGGTTTTTACCGAGACCCTGTAAGTTAACGACTTGAAGACTTCATGGGGATTGTGAAGCCAGACCCAACTATTTTCTCTGTATTTGTGTGATGTGATCTTGTTGTTTCTATCGTGATAGAGTGCAATCGTAAGATTGACAAAGTAGTCACAAACATCTTCGTCTCATCGTTTTTGATTCCACAATATCTTGTTTCGCTAGTCGATTAAGATTATTGTGAGGTGATTGATATTTCTAGGTTTTTCTTCGGAAATATAAGTCTGGTATATCAATTGGTTCATGTTCACCTTGATTTATCAAAAGACGAAAAAAACTCGTAGGTATTTCTGTGGGAGACAGATTTATCTATTCCTGTAGACTTTTCTGTGTGATACAAATTTGTTTATTAAAGTCTCCGACTTTGGGTCGTAGCAACTCTTAGTTGTGAGTGAGATCAGCTAAGGGAATCAAGTGCGTAGTATCCTGCTTGGATCAGAGACGTAAGGAGCGCAACTGTACCTTGGATCAGTGTGAGATTGATTAGGGTTCAACTACAGTCCAGACCGAAGTTAGTTTGTAGTAGGATAGTGTATGTAGCGGCTTAATACAGTGTGTGTTCAATCTGGACTAGGTCCCAGGGTTTTTCTGGATTTGCGGTTTCCTCGTTAACAAAACTTCTGGTGTCTGTGTTATTTCTTTTCCGCATTATATTTTGTTATATAATTGAAATATCACAGGTTGTGCGTTGAATCGATCAATTGGTAAATCCAACCTTTGGTTGTTGATTGAAATTGATTGATACTTGAATAGTGGTCTTTGGCACCGTTCAAGTTAATTGCTTTTGTATTCAATTAGACTCGCAGATTACTATTTGCTTGAGTAAGTATTGAATCGAGAAATTGAGATACAACTCTTTGATATACTTTTTATTAAGATTGAGTCTAACTGTCTAGTTGATTCTCTTAAAAGTATATTGGAGTTAGTCCATATAGATTGCTAAGCGAAATATTGGGTGAGGTTGTTGTACCCCCACTTTTTCATGACCGATCATGAGTATGTTGACCGATCCTTGTATTTGGTGTAACCGGACCTGGTAACTGGTGTGACCGATCACAAGTAATACCATGTGTAGATGGAACCGATCCTTGTAACTGGTGTGACCGATCCTAGTGACCGGTGTCACCGACCACAAGTATTTACGTAATTAGGTATAACCGATCCTAGTGATTGGTAGAACCGATTGAACCCATGTATGTGATTTGGTATTTGATCAATCACATAGTAGTCTTGGAAAATAGGTGAACCAATTACAAATTTGTTTCGAAGTGTGGTATAACCGATTCTAAGAATGAAAATCCATGTAAATATGAAATAAGGATTTGCAGTGAAAAGATGTAAACATACATTGAACACGAGCAGTAACTCTTATCATTTATTGTTCAAAGATATTCCTTAGTACTCAAGGTGATCATGTGCCTATTAGAGCACTGCTCGGTTAAACCCACCAAGCGTTGGTATATCAAGTTTGGTTGTCATATTTAGTTCCAAAACTCGAGTCGCTTAATAAGTAAACTAGAGTCAACTTCGTTAGGTTAGACTAGAAACGATAAAAATATTGTGCTCCAGTTACTCACGAAGATCTGAAGATGGATTGAAGACGACAAAGACATTATCCTTCAGCTTGAAGTTAGTAACTACAACTTGACTTGTTCCATTTATATCTTGTTTCTTTCAAATCTTTTAGATTGAAAGCATCACATACGAGGTTATAGATAATACTCTAGTATCAGACTTGGTCATATTATTATGATTAAAGTATTAAGGAATTAGACTACGAAGTATAACGCTTATCTTTTGAACTTCGTAGATATGACATCGACATAATCGTATGAATGCTATTGTGGTTATGAGTATGGGTAAAGTGAATATTTCATCTTAGGAAATAATGTTTACATTTGTTTAAAGGAAGTACATTCACGAACTTGTTTTATGAATCGAAAGGGAAATCGCCGGGCTTATTGGTATTGTTATTCATTGCATATCTTTGGATTACCAATATGTGTGAGTTAGTAGATCCGATCATAATTTGTTATGTATCTTGGTATAACTAATCATAGTGCCTGACTTATGATTTGATATGACTTAATTAGTGTAACCGATCCTAAGTAATCACCTGAGATGGTATGATCGATATTTGTAATTGGTGTGACCGATCCTAGTAATTGGTGTGACCGATCACAAAAGAATTGTGTAATCGATCCTTGTAATTGGTGTAACCGGTTCTAGTAATTGGTGTAAGCGATCCTAGTGACTTGTATAACCGATCACAAGTAATACCATGAGTATATGGTAACCGGTCCTGGTAAATGACGTAACCGATTCTGGTAACTGACATAACCGGTCCTGGTAACTTGTGTGTTCGATCACGGGAAAAACATATTGAGGTAGAACCGATCCTTGTGTTTGGTAGAACCGTGAATCCATGTTAATGATTTGATATTTGATCAATAACATCGTTGTCTTGGAACACAGATGAACCAATTCTAAACTTATTTAGAAGAGTGGTATAATCGATTTCAAGATTGTAAATATGAAAGAGGATTTACAAAGAAAAATGTCAACATACTTTGAACACGAGCAGTAACTCTTATCTTTTATTGTTCAAAGATATTCCTTAATTACTCAAGGAGATCCCGATCCGAAATAAATCAAGAATCTTTTAATTAAGGTTGTTAGTTTTATATGCTTTAACTACCAGTAATTAAATGCATATCTCTAGAGAATAAAAATTAGTAATGTGCATTTACTAATTGGAGATTCTCTATTGAGAGATTTCGGTGAATATTGGGCAAAGCATTTCCAGGAATTATGAAAACCGATTTGGGCATTTATTACATATCTTGAGAATATTCGGTTTTGGAAATTCCTTGGTGTCCAAACATCCTTGGTCTATAAATACCTAAGTTTGCGTCTCTAGCAAACTATCCTAAGAGCCAACCAAACTTCATCTTTTTGTTGTTTCTGATGGAGCCGTCTATCTGGAGAGGAAAGTACCCTAATTAGGCGAAATCTCTTACGACCGCTCGTTTAAAGACTTATGTGGGATCAAGCAGATCTACGAGTACCGTTGATGGGAAACTAGATGATTGCATTGTTATTTTAGTTTTCGATTATTGATTTGATTGACTAACGATGGTTGAATCTTTGATTGCACCTAATTTGTTTATTCTGGGGAACCTTCTCTTCTGATATAAGGCTCACTCAAACTAGATCAAAGATATAACGTTTCTACGGATCTAAGTTTTTCTAGATATGTAGTGTAGATTCATTGATTTTCCATTGTTAACAGACTCCGTTCTGTGCGACAAAACAATAAGGAATCAAGTTTGTTGTTGCAGGTTTATACTTTGAAGATTAAATCGAAGATTGAAGACTTTCAAGATTCGAAGACTTTTATTCTAGTGTTTTGATCTTGGTGTGACTTTCTGTGATTTGATTTTCCGGGATTAAAAGGTTGTTTATTTTCGATAAACATAAACCTTTTTAGATCAATGATTTTATCATAAACCTTGTAATCAAGATTGATTATTTCGGTAATCATTGTCTTGTTTGATCTTGTAACCGAGGAGCTTCGGATCTGGTAACGGGTCTTAAAAATAGAAGATCTGTAACTGTGCTTTTATCATATATTTCGGTATTCTGATTATAAAGTGAGTTTGGTTACAAACAGTTTTGATCATTTACTTTTTGGAATACGATCCAAAGGAATCTTGTGTTTCCAGTTGAAAGATTGGTAGAAGAAGTTATTGTGAATCAATAAGAAGATATACTAGATTTAGTCCTAAAGAGAACGCCTGTTCTACTAGGATATCTAGTATCAAATATCTATTGAGAACTTCGGTTCTGCTAGATATTATCAAAACAAGAATACTGTTGAAGTTGAGTAACTAGGATTTTCGTCTACTTGCTATTGCTTACACGAAATTGCAGGTTTAATTTTTGCAGCGTCTTAATTCATTGAGTATTCAAAACTGGACTAGGTCCCGGGGTTTTTCTACAAGATTTTAGTTTTCCTCGTTAACAAAATTCTGGTGTATGCGTTACTTTATTTCCGCATTATAATTGTGTTTTTATTATAATTAAAGTAAATACACTTGTATGTTAACTAGGCACTTGATATTTATCCTATAAGGTTTCAGTTATACCGTATATATTATCAAGTGAACACTTTGTTGTAGTATTGTCTCGATTTCATATCCATAGATGATCACACAAAGTGTATTGGATTTCTCCATTTGGATTTGATATTCTCACATTGTTAAGCCAGTCCGGACTAACCCTATTTCAAGTGGACACCGTGTTGAAATATTCCTTGAGTGATTGTTGCTCCAAGAGGTTTATACACGGTAGAGATCGAATAGGTTGTGATCAAATAAAAATATTGTGGTGTATTTGGGTACCCTCTTCTTTTCAATTAGTATCAGAGCAAGCCAAAACGAAAAGATCTAACAATCTGTGTTTGGCATGATCCAACCTATAAGTTTTGAATCAAATGGTTGATTTAGTTAACGTACCGCCAGGGTTTGATGGCTCAAACTATCTATGGTGGAAAATGGAAATGCAATCTTTTCTTCAATCTCGTGACTTTAACACTTGGGCTTTAAAGTTATTGATGGATATGAACACCCAAAAGTACTTGTCAACAACTCAACCACTGAGTTTAGACTAAAGGAATTAAAGGAGTTCAATAATGAAGAAAAATTGCTTTCGAAGCAAAATTTCGATGGATTGAATGCCATTATTCATGCTTTAACTCGAGACCTCCATCATCATGTAACCAAGTGTAAAACATCAAAGGAGACTTGGGATATTCTTAATGTCGTATTTGAAGGGAATTCCTCTGAAAAGGAAGCTAGGCTTCAAACCCTATCTTCTAAATGGGAAAACCTTCGTATGGATGAAGAAGATACCTTTGATGAGTTTGACCACAAACTTTCTGAATTAGTGAATGCCTTTTACGCTTTAGGAAAAACTATTTCAGATAAGGATATTGTGTGTAAAACTCTAAGGTCTTTACCACCAAGATACGGATCTAAAAATCATGTCATCATGGAACAAAATGACCTTTCCACACTATTTACAAGAGCTATAGTTGGTAAATTAAAGATCATTGACCTTGAATACCAATCCAAGAATGAAATGGGTATTACCCTTAAAGCTGTGACTAAGACTAGTCCTTCAGTAGAAAATTCTTGTGAGACACAAATTGTGAATTGTAGCGAAGATATTACACGAAAATTTAGAAAGTTATTAAGACAAAAGAAAAGGAGATCTTCTAAAGATGCATCTTCTCCTTATCAAAAATCACAGAAATGTGAGAGAATAAAGAACAAAATAATGATGATATCTCTAATTGTTCCAAGGATCAAGAGAATAAAGCTTTCACTGCAACTGTTGAATGCACACCTGAAAAGGATACTGAAGTAACTCCAGAGCCAAAGGAACTTGAATGTGATCTTTGTAAGGAGAATGAAAGCCTGAGAAAGGAACTCGATGATCTGTATAAAGATATAGAAATTATTAGCGATGGGCGGGATTATCTTGGATCCATGAAAAGTTATAGAGAGCAAATTGAAGAAAGTCATGATCGAGAAGTGAAACTATATACGGAGTTGGAGAACCTAAAGAACGCTAAGGTAAGTAATTCTACCAAATCTGAAATAGATTATAAAGTTCAAATTGAAAATTTTAAGGTTGATCTAGATAATGCTCTCGAAAAAATAAAAACGTTGGAAAAAGAGAATATGGGTCTGAAAGCGGACTCCAAAAAGTTCGAAAGTAGCACAAAACAACTTGACTCAATGTTGAAGGAAACTAGAGTCCTCGTGACACACGAGGATTGGGCTATAAAGGTAAAGAAACTTTGAATGCTAAACAGGATACTATTATCAATTTATGTTTCATAAGTTGTGTATATAGTATACATACGAGTTCAGGTTTTCAACTTTTGCTATTGGCACACATTAGTTAAAACCGATTCAACGTTTCTCTGGTGAAGGTTGCTCTCTGTTGTTGTTTTTTGATCTTGCGAGAGGATGAAAACATACTTGGGGAGAGTTCTAACTTGAACTTGTGCTTAATGATATATCTTTCTGGAGAGAAGAGGATGCAGAATCTGAGGTAACGAATTTGTTAGTTAATCGTTTTCCTGCTAAGAAAAGCCTTCTTATATTGCATATATTTTGCTTTTACTTAACAAAATTTCGGCACAATTGATATATAATCCATTATGTGTGTATGTGTGATTAAATTGTTTCCGGTTAAGAAAAACTGTGTCAATTTATTTGGATTATTGTTTGGTATCTTCTTTACTGTTTGATATCAAGTGTTTTTGCTTAACGAAATTTCGGTGCAATTGCGGTGCTATAATGTCTATGTTTGTTTCAATTGCTTCCGGTTAAGATAAATAATTGTGCAAGTCAATTTATTTGGTTTGTATGTATTGTTTATGGCTTAACGAAATACAAGATCATTTGTTTAGTCCAGTTCGATTCCGGATAAGAGAAACTAAGTTAATTTTGATCTTAGTTAGACTTATCAAATTAAAGGATTCGGTTATTCAAGTCTAATTGAATGCCTTAACAAGAAATACTAGTTAATTAACCTAGTATTTGTCTTGTCTAAAGTGAAAGGTCTAAGTTACTGTCTGAATAATTAGAACCTGGTGAGAAAATAAAGTTAATTCTGATCTTTATTTTGGTCTTATCGAAATAAGCGATTGTATGTGTACAATCGGTTTAGCAAGGAACTAAGTTTCTTAGTCAATTTGTTAAACTATTAGGGAAAATTGCTTCGGGCAATTGTTTCCTTGATAACATATTAAAACCAAATTACTTGTAGTTTCAGTTTTGATATTGGTTATCAAAAGTGGTATGTAAAACCTTAGTGCTTAACTCTTATAGGTTGTACAAGTCTTTTAGATTTGTAGGATCCTTTCGGTTTGGCATTTATTTGCTCGAACCTTTGTCATTTTATGACAAAAATGGGGATAAATATATACAGTAAACAAGTGATTTGTAATCACTAAGGAAAGGAAAATTGTGCTTAAACGTTATAGAGATTCTACACACTAGTAATAAGAAGTTAGACATATATATGAACACAATGTCATCCTTAGAAGTTGAGGGGGAAATAACCATCCCTTATCGAAAGAAATTCAGGTTCAAGAATGATCGAAAGTCTTGACTCTGCCTCACTAGAAAGGGATTTATGAAATTGCTCTCAATAATAAACAACTTTTTTATGGGTCACACATGTGTCCAGGTAGGAATTAAGAGAGAAATTCTGCTACACGTTGAATGGTAGGAAGGCAAAAACCCTCCGAATTCTATTTTTAAAACCCACATCTTTTATTGTATTGAAAACCCATTTTTTTTGACGATCTCAAAGAAAGGAAATCAACCACTTAACGAAGGTGAGAATATGCTTACTTACCTTGTTATCCGTTCGACGTGTAGTTAGCACCACAATTACATGATCCATAGAAACGTCTGCGGTCTTCAATCCATGTCTTCATCTTCGTCTCCGGTCTTCAACTCTTGAACTTTGTAGAATCTTGACAATGTGATTCTTTCCTCTAATTCCTTGTTGCTTGAAACTTCATTATGAATATTTCTTCTTCCATTGGCTTTATTGAAAGAATAAACTAAAAATGAACTAAACAAACCAAAATATGATGCAATGAATTATTTATTTTTTTCGAGACAACAAAAATAAACTAAATACAAAATGAAAACAAAACATTAAAACTAATGATGAACCTAACAAAATTCTCTCTTGTCCTTTTTTTTTATTCTTATTATTTTTTTGACAAGGGACCTAGCACACTGATGACCATGTTCGATGTTTTTTTTTTTTTTTTTTATTTTGAGACAAGAGAAAATAATACAAATAAAGATAAAATAAAAATGCAAGTACAAAGTCCATGGTGTAAGTACTTTACAGCTTGATTCTTCACAACTTGTATGTCTTGATATCATAAACTTCTTGAACTCTCATCTTGATAATCTTCGCTCTTGTACATAAGTCTTCAACTTGTAAAAATTCTTCTCATTGTCTTGTTGCTTTACTTGAATCTGAAATCTGCTTATTTGTGTACCGTTGTTAGTAAACCTTGAACGTCTTCAATTTTCCTTCGAATTTGTGATGCTCCGCTTGTTGATGATGATGGTGTTCTATGGACCTGTTGGTGTAGAGAGAGATAAAGTGAATGGTGCTAACTGCGAACAAGATTACAAGTGGTATGTAAGTTAGCAATTCGATGTCACCGTCATGATTAATAAAATAGCACTCAAGAGATCAAATTAATGCTTCTATTGGTGAGAGGTTGGGTAGCTCACCATTCTACTTTACGTACGGTGACACACTCTCTAAAAGCACATATTTAGACATGTACAAAGAAGTGAAGGTCGGCTCCTCTCATGATGTAACATGGGTAGTCTCCGCTATAGGGGATCGCAACTCTAATGCCGAATTCAGTCTGCACCTCATTTACCACTGACATGGTTAAATCCAACTTTAACTCTCATACAAGCAAGAAACCCGTTCACGTTCCCTGACATCTCTAAGTTCAGTCACTCTTGTGAGAATTTCGATGTAACCTTAGCGACATGTATACTATGTGACTCTAAACTAAATACAAGTTGGAGTTTTTCATGCGCTAATTCACAAAAAAGTTGAAATTTTTGAAAAATTTACAATGCAAGCTTAACCACTCTCCCACACTTAAACTTTACATTGTCCTCAATGTAAATTGAGTCTTCCAAGTAGAGTCAAGGTGGAAAATCCTACATGGAATGCGAAAAGAAATCTGAGAAAGTAACAAGAAAATACTAAAAAAAAAACAAGAAATAAACATAAATAAAAGATAAGAGATAAAATACCAATGAGTTGCCTCCCATGCAGCGCTTGGTTTAAAGTCGTCAACCCGACTATCTCCTTGCTTGCTAAGACTAACTAGGGTCCCATACGTTATGAACACCTGAATGAACATCACTAGGATAACGCATGACTTCAAACATGTTGAAGCGAATTATCTCATCATCAAACTTCATCGTGAGTATTTCCTCGTCCACATCAATGACGGTTTTAGCCGTCTTCATGAAAGGTCTCCCAAGCAGCAGGGGTATGGATGCATCCGAGCCATCATCCATTTCTAGAACACAAAAATCAGCTGGAAAAACTAGTTGGTTCACCTGCACAAGGACATCCTCAATATTTCCCCTAGGGTAGACATTAGTACGATCCGCAAGTTCTAGTACAATATTCGTTGGTTTCAATGGACCCAAATTTAAAGACTCATAAATATATGCCGGTATGACATTAACGGATGCTCCTAAGTCAAGCATAGCCTTTCCAATATTTGTATTACCAATCTCTACGGGTATAGTGAAACTAACTGGACCCATGCATTTGGGTGGGAGTTTCTTTTGCAAGACCGCTGAAGCATTTCCCCCCACACTCATAACCTCATTACTGGTTAGCCTTTTCTTCTTGGTACACAAGTCCTTCAAAACCTTCGCATATTGTAGAACTTGCTTGATAACATCAATGAGTGGAATGTTTACATGAAGCTTCTTGAAGATGTCTAAAATATCCTTTTCTAGATCCGCCTTCTTAGAATTAGCAAACATGCGAAGGAAAGGTAAAGGAGGAACATAAGTAGAAATAAGATTTTTAGAGTTATAAATAGGTACCTCAGAAGTTTCGGGACAATCATCGTTCTTTTCCTCCAAAACAGGTTCCTTTTGAGTCTCCATATCACCCTCATCAATAATTTTAGGTTGCACAAGTTGTGTACCACTTCTCAATGTAATAACACTAACATTCTCTCTTGGGTTAAAAGGTTGAGAAGGGATTTTCCCACCATTTTGTGCCTTAAATTGGTTCAAATCAATAGCCATGGAACCAACTTGTGTTTGTAAGTCCTTGATTGCGCTCTTAGTCTCTTTTTGACTTTGTTGAAACATAGTAGTAAAGCCTTGCATCATTACTTGAAGCTTTTCATCAAGACGGGAATCTTGACTTTGAGTTGGTTGTTTTTGCGGCTGGAACCCATTAGGATAGTTGAAAGTAGGTTGTTGAACCATTCCTTGCTTGTTGGCTAAGCTGAAATTGGGGTGATCTCTCCATCCAGGATTGTAAGTGTTTGAATAAGGATCATATTGTCTTTGTTTATTTGGAAAGACCGCACTAGATTTCTCCAACCCTTCGTCATAGGAAGGTACAATAACCGCAGCTATCTTTTTCACCATTCTCTCCATGCTACCCATCCTTTGATCAAGGTGTGATGATGAATCACTTACTTCATGCACCCGCCTAACCAATGGTTCACCTCTTATGTAAAATTGTTGCGAGTTCGCAGCCATGATTTCAATCAACTTGGTAGCTTGGGTCACCGTCTTGTTTACTAGTGCACCACCACCCGCAGCGTTAAGAAGATATCTATCACTTGGTTGGAGACCTTCTTAGAAGTATTGGATTATCATTCCGTCACTGAATTGGTGGTGTAGGCAGCTTGCCACCAGTCTTTTGTATCGCTACCAACATTCATACAAAGATTCTCCCACATTTTTCTTTATCTCACAAATCTCTTTGCGAATTTGAGTAGCCTTTGATGCAGGAAAATACCTCTCTAAGAAAAGTTTCTTCAACTCGTTCCATGTAGTGACACTTCCGGAAGGCAAGTAATACAACCAATCCTTAGCATTGTCCGCCAAAAAGAATGAAAAAGATTTCAACATCGCTCCATCTGCATTAGTCTCCGCTAGAAGCATGTCCATGATAACATTGTGGAAATCCATGAGATGCTTGTTTGGATCTTCATTCACCAAGCCATGAAATTTTGGTAACTCTCTAATCAACCCCGGCTTGATCTCGAAGGTTGAGTTTGTTTGAATACACCATTGTTGTGTATCAATCCTGTGAGAAGCCAAGTCCTTGAGTGTAGATTTGCGTCACCCATTGCTTCTTCTTCTTCAACTAGTGGTTTTTCTACGATTGGAACCTCTTGTTCTTCTTCTAGTTGTAACACTTCTTCCACTTCAAATTCTTGTTCTTCCGTCTCATGTAGTATTGTTCCTATACGAGTAGCTATCCCACACCTTGGATACTTCCAACTTTTGGAAGCCAGGGATTAGTACCTGAAAAACAATTCTCACAACCAAGTCAGAAAAACGAAAGAAGAAACAAAAAGTAAAGATAAAAGCAGAAATAATATAACGAAACTAAAAAAATTAATAACAAGATGTATGCCTCCCCGGCAACGGCGCCAAAATTTAATCGTTGTCGTATGCGTCAAAAATAATTCACTTTCGCTCCCTCTAAAATATAAATGAAGTATAAGATAAGAAAGAGTTCGTTTCCACATAGAGCCAATTGTTGTTATGCAATTTCAGTTTCTAAGTAACCAAAGGGGGGGATTTTTATATTATCAAAGCTAATCAATAGAGGAAGATATTGGTCAAGGGGTTGTATCATTCACAAACATGTATTTTCATCAATGACTAGAATCGATAATTTAATCTCTCTTTTATTAAAAGTCATAGGATATCTTGATCGCAAGAATATCCCGTTAATTTCCTGATTTCATCGCAAACACATTAAAAGATCCACATGTGAATTTTACCTAGAAATCAACCTAAAGTGTAAAAGCACAATTAAGTTTAACTCCCTAAGAGCAATAAGTTCTATGAAATAAGACTAATCAATGCAGACGAACGTGTAAGAGCACTAATCCGTTTTAATAAAGGTTATGATTCATATGTAATTATAAAGATGTATCACTACAAGTAATAACTATACTATGCTACTTGCAATCAAGAATTGACAATTTTTTCGTATTGAAAATCCTAATTTAGCAATAAAGATGAATGAAAATCCAATTGATTTCGGACTCAACCAGACAAGCAATCAAATAATGTGACAAGATTAATAATGAATCATAAACAATAAAGTTGAGACAAAACTAATGCATTGAATCAAATATCATGTTGAGAAATCAACTTTAAACCCTTAACTAATAATGGGAGTTTAGCTACTCATGGCTTTTGAGTTCATTATAATCAATAATAAAAATGAAAAAGATGAAAGATAAATGAAAGCAAACCCTAGTCTCCGCTATCTCCAAAAGCTCCAAGTAGTAATGTACGTGATTTTCAAAGTTGTAGAAAACTTTTCCTTTTCGTAGCTTTTCCTCTTTCAAAAACTAGGAAGCCCATATCCAATGTGGTCCACCAAGCCCATATGTGAAAATACCCATGTACTCCCTCTGTCTTTAATTAACAGTGCTAATTGACTTTGTCAAAATATTAAGGAAATCCTATAAAATGTCATGACTAACCCTTGACTAGCCCTATTCAATGTTATGTTATTACCAAAACTAAAATTATGTAAGAATAAGTAGAAATTTTATTAGGAATTTTATAACTATCCGTAAATATTTTTATTTAAAAAAGGAATAACAATTAATACAAAGATATTGAATAGATATATATGGTGATAATATTTAAGATTTCAGAACTAGTCATAAAAACCCAAGGTGATCAAACTTGTGGTACAAAAGCCCCATTCAAATGTTGGGATCCATTAAAACTCAATCTTAAACAAACTTGATACAAAACCGCCAAATTTTTAAAAATTGATACAAAAACCCCAAATTTCAAAATTGGTTTCATCAAATTTTATAATGAAACCAAAATTGGTTTCATCAAATTCTATGATGTTTCGTCAAATTTTATGATGAAACCAAAATTGGTTTCATCAAATTCTTTGGGGTTTTTGTGTTACTTTTGTTTTGATGTGGTTTTGTGTTACTTTTGTTTTGATGGGTTTTTTGTGGATGGATAGAGACATCTTTGGGGTTATAACTCGCGGACCGTTAAGATTTTGAATTAAGTTTATATTAAAAATGATTTTATGATTATAAAAAATAAAGGGTATTTAAGGGAAAAATATGTCTATAAACAGAACGAAAAGATAAAAAAAGACAGACCAAAGTGGGAGAAGAAAAAAAGACATAGGGAGTAGAAAATATGCCCCAAAAGTGGTCGCTGGAAAACTGGTGGAGGTGCCGGAAGTCGGCCGAAAAATGGTCGGATTGGTAGCTCAGGTGACCGGAAAAGCCCACCCGGTCACCGATCAAACATAACGGTAGCTGTTAAAACTGACGGTCGAGTTAACGGACACTAACGGCGTTACTGAGTCAAGAACAAGTCAGCAGCAATAACTCGACCTGCAACTGCAATTCTACTTCTCTTTGTCTCAACCTAGCCATCACATATACAGCTTCATCTAGCCTATTGCAACACACCTGCAATCATCTCAGTCTCCTCCATTCTCTGTAACTGCATTTCAGTACCACCATCAACTGCTCATTGCACTCATCCATCAGCTTCAGTTGCTTCTTAACAAAAGTCAACAGATCCCAAATCTTCACTGATTTCTTCCCTGACTCTCACAATCCACAAAGACCAACACAAGCCATTAACAGCTCCACTTGCAATATCCTAGGCATATATCTACTGAGAATAAATCATTTTATTCATCTGAGCTGTAACTGCAACAGTCTTGAGTCCTGGTTCCTTCTTTCATCATCACACAGCAACAACATCATCACCAGGCAAACCCTATACCAACAACAACATTATCAACAAAAGTTGTAACCCATCTCTCACAGATCCACCATCATCTCAACACCAACATCCCACCAAGATATTCTTCTTCATCACAAATCAACTTCAAACCCCATCTGATACCTACAATCAACATCAGTTCTTCAAAACTAGTGAAAATCACATCATCTCATGTCCTTGTTCTTGACAGAATCCCCAAATTCTCCACCATCTCCTTGTTCAACTCAGCAAAAACCTCTATATAATTCTTCAATAGCCAACTATCTCACTGTAACCTTGAATCTGAGACATACCCATATTTCTGATTCATCTCACAACCCTAAATCATCCACCATTCTCGACCAAATCCAAATCTCAGAGATTCAATATCAGATTTGAACTCTTATTCTCTTCTTCACCAAACCCTAGTTTAAATTCCTGCTTCAATCATTAACCCATCTTCTCTGTATTATTCTCTCCATTGAAATCTCCTACAGCAGTCTCTCGATCCCTAATCTCTCTGAATTTCTCCCTTTCATCACTTCTCGATTTTAGACAGAGGGTGAGGAGTAAAAAACTAAAGATAAGAAGAAGAAAATTTGGCTCTTTGTCTATATGTGGCTTATCGGTTCCGAATAACCGATAACCTATATATCTAATCAACTCAACTGTCAGTTACGGGGAACTGATAATTCGTTTTTCACCTCCTCCGTGCGCAACCCAACCTGCTCCATGTACAGCTCGCCGAATTGACCTTTTTGCTTTTTATGCTCCAAATGGATGTTTTTCTCCTTCTTTTGATCCAAATGACTCCAAAGTACCTAAATACTCAAAAGTAAACATAAGATACATATTTTATAAAAAAAAGTAGCAAAGAAAGCATAAACAATATATAAATATCAAGGTGTTTATCACACCTATCAAGTAACGACGAGATCCTTAGAACTGTTGTTAGATCTAAAGACATCTTGTGATAATCCATTGTTAACAGACTCCATTTTGTGCATGATTGATCACAAGAGATTCAAATGGTGTTGTGCAGGTTATTGAAGATTAAAGAAGATTTGAAGACGAAGAAGATTTCTTATTGGTTTCCGTATCTTGTGAATTATGTGCACAAACCTTGATCGGCTGGGATCCAACTAGAATCGAATTTATTCGATTGATTAGTTGTGTGAGATCAACATTCTCAATATATCTCTTTGATATTTATTTTGATTGAGTGCGAATCTATACTTAACTATTTCGGTAGTTAAAGTTAGATCAAGCTAACCATACAAAGGAGTTTATTAGATTAAACAGAAGAGCATTTGTCAACGACTCATCTATATATTGTAGCAAAGATTTATTAGATTGTTTACCAAACAGATTCTTCCTTTATTGTTTGGAATACGATCCAAAGGACTTTCTATTCACGTGCCTGACTCTAGAAGTCGAAGGCGCAGGGATACTGAGGGAACTAAGTAGCTAGCGGTAGTATGCTTGGTCTCAACTATACGAAGTTGGTTTAGATTTTGTATAACGGCTTAATTATGAGAGTATTCAAAACTGGACTAGGTTGCGGGGTTTTTCTGCATTGCGGTTTCCTCGTTAACAAAATCTTGCTGTGTCTTTTACTTTGATTTCCGCATTATAATTGTTTATTATAATAAAGTAAAATACACATATACGTTAACTCTGCATTAATTGGTAGTGATCCTATAGAGTTTGGTTATTACGGAACCTATTATCAAGTAACATACTTTGTTGTTGTATTGTCTCGATCTTGTATCCATAGTCAATCACACAAGTTATCTTGTTGTCGTATTGTCTCGATCTCGTATCCATAGATGATCACACGAAGTGTGAACCTAATTGTCGTATTGTCTCGACTCTTTCCATAAACGATCACATTTGGTAGAGGAGTTATAGGTTGAAACAAAAATATTGTGGTGCATTTGGGTACCCTCGTCTTTTGAAGGAATTATGATACCGGTATAACATCTGAATCTATTGTATCTTGTCCAACTCATGATCATATTACTAACAAGTTCAGTAAACACGCGCATTTGCACGGGCTAGTTTTGTTAATATGATTCATCCAATCACTGCCTTATCTTGATCTCAATAGCTTACAGTTATTAGAAGTTTGTTATCAATAATTTTTCCTACTCGAAATAGATAATGTTAACTAAATGTGATATCCAGCTATCCGCATATAGTCTCCAATACTGCATCGCCCTTGTTACTGTCGTTTCACAAAAAGTGGAGTTTTGATCAAAATCTAGTAGCCACCTTAAGATGACTAACGAGAATCATACTGAAACAAATATTCAAGACTATACAAACAGATGATTGGGAGACCACGCAATTCTTCCATTAACCAAAATCAACCAAATATGTTATTCTGAATTGTGTCGGATAATTCATATGAATCAATTTTTAGTAACTCTTCACCAGTACTTTGAACTTTTAGAAGCAATAATAGCACAATGCCGTGGATTGATTCTACTTCGTGAAGTCTCAAATGATGCGTTGTCCATGTTATTCTTGTGTAACAAAATGATTCTACTTAGTGGATTTCTGATCAAGATCTGGTAACCGCACTAATATCACTAACATGAACCAAAATTCCCTCATTCTTCACCCAGTGCTAAAACATTAATTAAAAGTTGTGAACATCAAAAAAAAAGTGATCGAACAAATGTATTAGAACCATCATATGAATCCATGGGTCTTTCTTCTTCAGAAAAGCTGGCAAAGATTTAACACCCGTTACAGGAATTTCACTGCCATCTTTATTGGCAAACTTGCAAAGTTTTATAATGCTTGACCTAGAAAATTTCCAAAAGAATGAGTAAATAATCAACGTTATAAGATTTCAACATCACTTAATAGTTACAAAATGCATACAACTTTTACATGGTCGTTACATAATCATAACATCGTCCAAAACTACGCCATATCCATCAATCGCAGGGACACCACCTTTTACATGCTGAAATGATTTGGATGATACATTTGTAACATACAATGGTGATAGCATTGTTGGAAAATAAGTTGTCGAAAGTAATATAAAGAAAGCAGCAGTGATAGAGAAAAGATTGAATCGACATCGAACTTAAATCAATAAAGTGCACTAAATGAGAAATTAACGATATTATATAAAGATTTTCCTTGAAGCGGCATGACCAAGGATAGTTACCCACTTCCAAACATCGACCAGCTGGTCAACGCAACCGAAGGCCACCGAAGACTATCCTTCATGGATGGATACTTAGGCTACAACCAAATAGCCCTTGCAGAAGAAGATCAGGAGCGTACTGCGTTCTTTACCGCACGAGGCTTGTATTGCTATACAAGGATGCCTTTTGGCTTAAAGAACGCGGGGGCAACATACCAACGATTAGTAGACAAAATCTTTAAGCCATGGATAGGCAAAATACTGGAGGTCTACGTAGACAATATGCTCGTCAAAAGAAAAGAAGCAAAAAACCATCTCTCGGACCTAAGGGAGATATTCGAAGCCATGAGAAAGTTCCACATGAAGGTGAACCCGGAGAAATGCACGTTCGGAGTTACCTCAGGAAAATTCTTGGGATACTTGGTGACTAAGCGAGAAATAGAAGTAGACCCTGAAAGGGTTAGAGCAATAATGGAGATGGCACCTCCACAAACTCTAAAAGGAGTACAAAAGCTAAATGGAATTTTAGCTTCCATGGGAAGATTCATAGCAAGGTCGTCGGATAAATGCAAAGAATTCTTCGATACGCTAAGAAAAGGAAACAGGTTTACATGGACCGCAAAATGCAAACAAGCCTTTCACAAGATCAAAGAGTACTTAGCATCAGTACCCATCCTACAGAAACCGGAGCCAGGTGAGATACTCACCCTATACCTAGCAGCAACAAGCTACGTTGTGAGCGCAGTATTGGTACGAGACCAAAGGAAAGGAGAAAAGCCCGTATACCACATCAACAAGACACTCAGTTCAGCGGAGCGTAATTATACCAAAGTGGAAAAAATCATATATGCCTTAGTAGTGGCGACACAGAAACTAAGGATATATTTCGATGCACACACCATCTAAGTTTTCACAAAGGCTCAGATAATTCAAATCCTCGACAGTACGGGGAAAATCGGAAGAGTGGAAAAATGGAACGCCATGATCAAACAATTTCACATAATCTTCGAAACAAGGAAAGCTGATAAATCACAAATCTTAGCAGACTTCCTAGCGGACCTATCTCTCAACGACGAAGCAGAGATAGATGACATCCCAGGAATGAAGAAAGACAAGCCAGAACCAGAAGACATCTTGGAACCGCAAAATTCACGAAGATGGGAGATATTCGTAGATGGCTCCTCCAACGGAGAAGGTGCAGGTATAGGGATTGTAATAACAACCCGGATACCGACTCATCTATGCATTCAGTTTAGAATTCGAACAATACACTAACAACATCACGGAGTATGAGGCGGTCATACATGGCCTATGCTTGGCACAAGAGCTAGGTTTATCAGATGTTCGTTTAACTAGTGACTCACAATTGGTCATTAGACAAATCGAGCTCAAATATCAAACTACGGATCCAATACTGTCTTCGTACCTAAAGTTAACACAGGAGCATGCGTCAAATATCAGCAAGGTTACGTTCAGACATGTGTGTCGGAAAGACAACATACACGCAGATGCCTTAGCATTCATATCGTCAATGCTGAGGGACAGAAACACCACCTCCATCCAAATCGGAAGGATATATGAACCTTCGATAGAAGGGATAACCTCGGGAGTTAAGGAAACCTTGGTCGTCCAAACTAGGGCCATGAGAGAAGCAGAAAAAGAAAAAGAAGACGAAGGTATAGAAGAACCAGATAACGAAGTCGACGAGTCCGACAAAGATCAGTCCATGTCAGACGGAAGCAACGAAGACAAAGCGTAAGATGATTGGAGAATCCCAATTCACCAGTACCTTGACAAAGGTACCTTACCCGCAGATGTCAAAGAAGCTCGAAAACTCGAATCAAAGGCAGTAATGTACAACCTACGAGATGGAGTATTGTATAGAAGGTCATTTTCTGGACCTCTGATGTGGTGTCTCTCACAAGCCGAAGGTAGAAGAATAATGCATGATATACACAACGGAGAAGCTGGAAATCATAGCGGAAGAAGGTCCTTGGCGATCAAAGCCAAGATGAAAGGATACTATTGGCTAAGCATGGACGAAGATGCAAAGAACGTGGCAAGGCGTTGAGAAAGATGTCAAAGCTTTGCCAGGAAAATTAAAGCACCAGCAACGGAGCTGAATTAAGTCATCAGCCCATGGCCATTAGTCAAATGGGGGTTTGATATTGTTGGACCCTTGATAGAGGGAACATCGAAAAGAAAGTACCTTATCGTGGCTACGGATTACTTCACCAAGTGGGTGGAAGCAAGGGCTTTGGCAAGAATTAGGGACACATATGTCTTTAAATTCTTGTTTGAGCAAATCATTTGCAGGTTAGGAATACCATCCGCCATAGTCTCTGACAATGGAAAATAGTTGGAAGGAAAGAACATAGACATGTTATTCAACACGTTCAACATTCAGAAAAACAAGTCTACTCCAATATATCCTAAGATCAATGGACAAGCGGAGGCCACTAACAAGACGATAGCAATGAACTTAAAAAATAAGCCGGGGGCATACAAGAAAAGATGGTGTGAGAAGCTACACAACGTCCTATGGGCCTACCGAACTAAGAGAAGGGCGGTCAAGGGAGAAACTCCGTTTTTGCTAACCTACGGAGCCGAAGCAGTCATCCCGACGGAGATAATACTGTCAACAACAAAAACAGAGGCATGGTATAAGAACCTGACAACAGATCTTATGCTAGAAAAGCTTGATGATCTTGAAGAAAGGCGAGAAGTGGCTTTGCAAAGGATGGTAAACTACCAACGAAGGCTAGCTCGCGAATACAACAAACGGGTAATCCCTAGAAACTTTATGGTTGAAGAATACGTACTACGTCAAATACCACAGTGACTACTCATTTTCTCGTAGTCTACGTAATGTATACAGCTCAGAGGATCTGATGCTAAGTAGTATCGATACTTCTGTTGAACTGCTACTGCTAAGTAATAAAGGATATTCAAGATCACAATAATAACGAAGAACACAAATATAATGTAAAAGCTTCTAAGTTATCATGATACACAAGAGATTACGTGGTTCGACATTTGTCTACGTCCACGGGGTAATGAGTAATTGTTTTGTATTAAGTTGTGGTGGTTACAAGAGATCTTAAATCCTTCCCAAAGTAATAGAGAGAACTCAAGTTGAAGTAATACTTAAGTTCTAAGCATTAAATAGGTATAAGCTTAAGACTAGATCTTCTCTCCTCGCTATTGAATGTCCTTAGTTTGTTGGTGAGGCTTGGTATTTATAGCCCCTTCTGCTCAACGCATATCTTTGTTGTCTATGAGTCCATAGTTTGCTGATATACCTTTCGTACTAATGGTACCTTCGTCTACCACATGCTTTCTCCAGTCGCATTCCGCCACCTCATCTGACCCACGTTCCTTCGGGAACTACCCAACCTTAGTACAGGTTGTACCTTCGTTCACCGCCAGCTTCTGCCAATCGGGTTCTGACACGCCTTCTCTCTCCACGTGCCATGACTCATGCGTGTAGATAAGAGATTTGTGCATTTAATGCTGATTGGATGCGTCATCTACCTCTGTCCCTTCGCCAGCTGCCTCTTTGTAGACTAGGATTTTACTCTTTTCATCTCAACCGTCGAGGCCTCTTTTCTTGAGGAGAGATAAAGTAGATCTGCGGAGGTATCCTTTGCTACTTAGGTTTCTCTGTCCAGTGAAGGCTACACCGTTGAATTCGTATGCAACCACTAAGATCGTGACACGTGATCCATAGAATATTGGTATTCACAGTTTGCCCCTTTTCTTTCATATTTTACCATTTGGTAGATGTTGAAGAAAACTTCCGTCACGCCGCCATTTTTGCACGTACCGATTGGGTGGTCCCTACATGTCCTTTCATGCAATAACTTCCCCATGAATTTCAGGACATCCAAATTTTTGGATTCTCCAGCCGCCTATAAGAGGGGGACAAAGATAAGGAATTTTTTTATTAATTCCCTTTCTTCTTCTTCGAACTGTCGCTCTCTATCTCTTTCATTGAGATTCCTCTCCTGCTGCTAACTGCTCCTTCTTCCTTTTGATTTTTCGAGCGTTTTGGCTCTACAGTTGATCTTACAAGTAAGTGATACTAGCCTTTTAGTTTTGATTTTCTTCATGCTTGGCCCTGTGTCTCTTTCTTTGACAAGGGTATTACTGATGTTGATGTTATACTTACATGTAATAATTATGGTTCTTTTTTACTTGCTCACGCTGTATGGGAACTTGGGTTTTGTTCCACTTTGATTTTTGATGATGATTTCGCCATGATCATTCTTTGCCTGCAATCTTGCTTTTCGTGATGTACGATATTCATTTTCGCCTTATGATGTGTTCAAACCGTTTCCTTTGGTTGGTTTAGTAAAACCCATGCCCAAAGTATGTCGGTTTTTGCCCTTTTTCTGCTTTTGGAATGAACTGTGATTTTCTTCTGCCATTGTTGATGAAGATATTCTTCCTGTTGATGTTAGGTATAATGAGGCTCCCTAAGAAGCCTACGCGCAAGGGTCTGAAGATGTCTTCGTCGACTGATCCTCCTCCAAGAATGGATCATCCTGATGCTTCGCCATCCCCTCTTCCTGAGGACTCTGAGGTGCCTGCTGGGACTGAGGTGGCTATGGTGCCTGAGGATGTTGTGGACCCTGATGTTGAAGGATTTGTTATCGGGGATCTTCCACCTCCTCCTCCTCATTATGAACTGCTAAGGCTGACACTTCGTGACAAGGATAGTTATTCCCATCTGACTTTGGATGAGATTATTAAGTATTTTCGTCTTCACAAATTTGAGATTTTCTTTGTCAACTGCCCTGATGTTCTCATCGAGTCTCTTATTCGAGATTTTCCTTACGATGAGAATAATCTTCTGATTAGTGTTGGCCAGTTGGACGCAGGTATGATCCTTCCTTTGTTTAGTAGAAAGGATCCTTTCTACTACGACGTCTTGTCTACCAGGGATGACCCGGAAAATAAGACTCAGGTCCGAGGAGTCATGCAGTATACTGGTAATTACTGGCGTGCCCTTCGTGAGAGTTGGTATCGTACCAAGGGACTAGTTTGAAGTCTTATGACCCTTTTACTGAAGGGAGATCTAAGCAGGAGGATTATACCCCCCCCCCCCCCCCCCCCCCCCCCGCCAACTTCAATGCTACATATGCCGATGCCATTCAGAAAAGTAACATTCTTCTTTGGAGTGTTGGCCCTCGTCGTATTCATGTTAATGCTAGGCAGATTAGGGAGAGTAACATCCTTCGCTTGCTGGAGGAGATTGATAAGACTGGTTTGACTACCATCCCTTATTCTGCTAGTCTGCCTTTGCCGAAGTCTAACCGCATCCGTCTTGATCATGATGATCGTTGGGCTCGTACCCCTGTTCGTGTAGTTGGTCCTTGGGCCTATGATTTCACCACCGCAGATCCCTCTGTCCCTTGTTCAGCTCGTTCTTTGCCCGAGAAGTATGATGGGTATCGACCTTGGATTTTTAATCCCGTTGCTTCTCATGAGGTACCTTTGCTTTTAATATCTTCGTCTGCTTTGATATCTTTGTCTGCTTAGGTGTCTTTGGATGCTTAGGCGCCAAGCTGTTTTTCTGATGGTTTTCTTTTGCAGTCTGCCCCTGCTTCTTCTGCTGGGACTGCTCCAGGCTCTGCTGGTAACTTTGTAGCCACAAGGACTAGGAAGAGGAAGGCTTTGGTTGAAATGCCTGCGGAGGTAAGGATCATTACCATACCTTTGTGTTTGTAAGTTCCTTAGTGCCTTGCCCCCGATTCTTAGCTGACGCATGTGTTTCTTTATAGTCTTCCCAGAGGAAGGGTAAATTGAAGACTGTTATTGATCTTGATGCTTTGGATGAGGATCCAAAGGCTGCTGACGAGGTACCAGGTGACAAAGACATGGAGGATATCGAGGATACTTGCCTCAGTCCCCATTTGGATGATATTAAGGAGGATTTTGCCAAATATAACCCTAGACCCGTCCGAGCTACCTCAGTTGAGGGTGAGAACCTTCTTGTTGGTACTGGTGCTCAGTTGGTCGAGCCTGTTAGCGTTCACGCCCCCGCTCCTACACTGTCTTTGAAGATGCCTTCGTTTTCTGCTCTTAGCAAAGCTTTGCCCGTTATTTCTGCCACTTCTGGAGCTGCTGTTATGGCTTCTAAGAGTCTCCCCTCGTCTCCCGCTACCTCCCTTCAATCGAGTGGTTCGTTTGCTAAGGTTTTTACCCCCACGGTGAGGGCTGGTAGCTCAGATTCGCAGCCGAAGAAGAAGGTTGTGATTTCACTAGCTAGCTTCTTCTTCAATGCTGCTCCTGCTTCACTAGGGAGTGCTCAGTCTGTCTCTACTACCCCTGTTAGCAAAGCTATTGGACCCCCACCTTCATCACCAGACTGGACCGTACTGGGTAATCTTCCTTATACCGGTGACATGGATCTGGGCGGTTCTCAAGCTCTTCCTTCTGTTCCTAGCTCATCCACCATGCCGTCTCTTTGTCGTGGTGAGGGTTCAGCAGTCGTTCCCCATGTTCATGCTCAAATGAACGAGGGAGTTGTTGCTGAATCTAGCCAGGGTAAGCTATCGGAGATCCTGACCTTAGGTAGTTCTGATGACGCTATTCTCGAAGCCATCCTGCGGGACTCCAAGGGTCCCTTTTCTGTTGGAGTTGATCATCATCATCTTGGTAGTTCTTTCGAGATAGCTTTGCAGCTGGATGTGTTATCTGCCCAGTATCGTGCAGCTAAAGACTTGTTCTTTGACCCTGATTGTCTTCGCTCCAGTTAGAGCTTTGGTGAGATCCGCAGGGGTAGCGTTCAAGATATGGAGGCTTTCATGGATACCTACACCAATTTCCTCCCTCATCTTTCAGCATTCTCGGTAAGTGGCTCTTACCTTATTTCTTTTCTTCTTAGTTTGGTCCTTCGTCTGCTCATACATTCCTTCGTTTGCAGCTTTGCAAGCAGATCGATATTGGCTACACCTTATTCAAGGTTTATAAAGCTAAGTGTACTCATTTGAGTGCCCTGATGGAACGTGCTCATCAAGAACATGCGCTTGCTATTGCGCATCGGCCTTCATCAAGTGATGCTGCTTCTGTTGCTAAGATATCTTCGTTAGAGGATGATCTGAGGAAGACTCAAAGGTCTCTGGAAGCTTGTTTATTGGCTCTTGATAGGGCTAATAATGCTTCCAAGGTTGCTGAGGATGGTCGAAAAGTCGCTGATACTGTCTTAGCCGCTGAGTCCTCCAAAGCCATAGGTTTGTTTCTTCTTCTTGTTAGCTTTTTATTTATTTTTGGTTGCATAGTCCTGAGACATCCTTCGTCTTACAGCGGGTAGCTCTAATGAACTTAGATATCTCCAAGATCAAGTGGCCAAGTTAACCTCCGACGTTGGGTATTATCAAAAGAAATCTGATAGGCTGATGAACGTAATCGTCCATAATGAGGCCCAACTTTCCCTCGAGTCTGCCCATAATGCTGACTTGGTGAGGCAGATGGATTTGCTTCGTAAGGAGTGTGACGAATCCCTTAGCTGGAAAGAGAGTCTCATTTTAAAGCAAAAGGAGAATATTGCCTTAGTCGAGAAACGTCTCCCAGCTCAAGAAATTATTCGCAAGAAATATCATGCCGATTTTGAAGATGCTTGTGCTTCCTTATCTAAGGTTACTGCGGAGCGTAACGTCTTACCTTCTGAGGTCTGTTCTCTTAAGAACAAACTTGTCGATGCCAGCTCCGCGTCTTCTTCCATGTCTCATGCATCCTTAGTAAAAAGGTTTGAAGAGTTAGAGAGTGTGTACCAAGCTTTATCTTCTGAGAATGCTTCGCTCCGGATAGATGTTGATGATCTCCGTACGGAAAGGGATACCCTTATGGAAGATCTCGATGCGGCTGAGGTGGATCTTGCTAAGGCTCAATATAGTTCAGAACTTAATGGCTTAAGGGTCAATGTCGGATCTTTCTCGACTGATGGAACTAGTCGAGACTCGGACAAAACTAGAGGTTCTAATTTGGGGTTCCATTTTAGTGTCTAGCAACGGTGCGGAGTCTAACAAGGCATTGAATTCACAAATAACACTATCATCATCAAAACCAAACCCAAAATGAGCTAAGAAAACCTCTAATGGATCTTCCAAGTGGCTCTTGCAAAAGCTTGCCGAGTACATAGTTGTTTTTCGCCTGCAGCAGTTCGGACTAAGGTACCTAAAAAAAAAATATCAAACAAACTGCGTAAAAAGAAACAAAGGAAAATCTAAAAGAAAAAGAAAAAGAAAAATAAATTATGTACAAAAAATAAAAATAAACTATATACAATGATATCAACTAGAGAGTATTTTGCAACAACTCCCCGACAGCGACGCCAAAAATTGATGATTAGTTTCAATTGAGTTGTAGTAAAAAGTTCGTTGAGACTTGTGAAAGCAAAAGATTTTAGATTTAATGAAATTTAAAGACAAACAAAACTTAATTCAAGATTATTAGGAATAACCAAGACACTGATTCCACTATCACACATGAATAAATTATGGCAAATAATCCAAAACTCTAATTATCTTTAAAGTCCCTTATTTCTTAATTCACAAATAATCAAACATATTCTCAAATATTAATTGTATTCCCCAAGCATAGACTATCAATTGATCAAACAAAGTATAATCTATCAAATTGAATCACAAGTAATTAAGAAAATTATGTAAACATTTAAAAACTCTGCAAAAGCAGTGATTGAGTGAATTATAATTAAAAATTAGAGAAAATGAAATAGTTACCCATTATTCATGCGTGAATAGCTTCCTCATTGCCTTGGTTGTGAGAGAATTAGCTCATCATCATGTTGGAAACACACTCAAAATTCATTTTTATTGCTCAAAGGGTGTTTATAAAAATGAAATGGAAAAAAATTATTAAACCGGGTTTCGTAACAGTTATATTTGTTACAAACTGAAAAGAACGATAGAACAGTATTGTCGCTGATTCTGCAGCTCTCGACCCACGTATGTGTGTCATTTCCACTGTTGAGAAACGACTGCTGTTGCGCGCCATATGTTCTTGATGTTCTTCACAACAGCAGAAATGTTGATTCTTCTGCAACTCGACTTTCACAGCTCTGTAATCTCCCAAACTCTCCGTAAACCTTCTATGATATCTCAACACCTATTTATAACCCAGCAACAACAAAATCTCACGTAATAACTTCATATAATTCTCCAGTATTCTTCACGGCCAGTTTAGGAAATAATTCAGATTTTTGATCTCTACACGCGTTCTGAAGCTTCCAAATTGCCATATTTAACTCCTTCACGCTCCAAATAGTTGTTAGGGTCTTCCAAACACGTGCAAACTCCTTTGCTGCTCGCGCAAATCCCGTGATAACCTCTTCCGAGAATAAACTCCCCTGTTTTCTTCTCGCGAGTTATCTAGCCAAATTTAGCCGATTCCAAAGCCCATACCAATCCTGTCTCGACCAAAGGAACATTCCCTAACAGGTTCAGCCATTGAATCTCAAGAAATCACGCCCAAACCATTAACCCTTATTCTGTTCTTCCGCTGCAAAACTTTCCCGCCAAAACTTGGAATTTGAATGAAGAAGATGACCTGTCCCTTATCCACGACAGGGGTGCGAATAGCAGGTGGCCCCATGGGGGTGAAAATAGCAGGTAGTGTGCCCCTTAATAATTGGGTGCTGAGGATGAATTTGGGCTACGCATAGCCCTGGGGGCCCCTTAGCCAAATCTGGGGTCCGTATAGCTAACGTCCTCCGGGGGTCCAAATAGCACTTTTTGAGCAACTTTTTCCACATAAGTGTATTTCTCCAAAAACACCTACACAAACATAAAAACACCATAATAAGTACAAAATCAAGCACTAGCAATAGAGACACTGAGGAAAATTCAGACACAAAAATGTGTCTATCAAATACCCCCAAGCTTATTATTTTCTAGTCCTCGAGCAAATCTAATATAAAATGACTACACTTAGCACGTGCAGCAAGTCGTTAAACCGCTAGGTGGCCCTAGCGGCGGAGTGTTGTCTCCGGAGGGTTTACCAGAGGTATACCCACAAAACCTTTACTCCAGACCCTATTTATCTACGCAGAACCTTGGAAGGCACTAAAGAATCTCCTTGGTTGGCATACAAACATTTACTATAGGAGGAAGTACCCTGATGCGAAATTCCAATTGTTGTACACGAGTTTGCACTCAAGCATACTAAAATTCATATATAAGTAACAGAGCTCTACTCAGATAGTTTTTGTACATCATAACCGGAGTCAACCAATCACATGGAAAGAATAAGAAGATGGATGTAGAGAAAAATGATGGTTTAAAGTGAACGGTGTTTCCCATATCTGTCTGAAGGCCTCTGCCAAGATGAACCTATCCTAATGGACTGAGATACCGGTCTGACTAATATCAACACAACTGGCATATACAAGGGGACCATGGTCGATAAACCTAACTCTAGGTCAACACAACTGGCATATGCAAGGGCACCAGTGGTCGACTTTATTGAATTTATTCCGGTTGGTCTGATGGTCTGGTCTCAATTCTCAATTATTATTATTATTTATTTATTTTGGTACCTCAATCACTCTATTCACCTAGCAATGGTAACAACTTGAATCGTGTGCCCCACCAAATCACTTAAGAAATAAAAACAGAAGGGATTAGGATTCAACGAGATATGGCGAAACTACCATGTTTTTTTTTAATTCTAACACCTGAGCTCTGTGCTTTTATGAATAGACTCTTTAGATGTTTCCATCTAATCAGATTGGTTCCTCAACTCCTACAACCAAGATGTTCCCATCCACTTAGATTGGTTAGTGACAACCTTAATAAGCATAAATTTCTAGGCTATGGAGTTTATTTATTGCAACTAAAAGCTAACAAAAAGTTTCTTCCCCACCCCCAAACTTAAATCTAACATTGTCCTCAATGTTTCTAATGAAAGAGCAATACCAAAAATTAAGGTAACATGAGGAATCAGTAAAGAGAGAAGTCGGAAAGATAGTACCTGGGTGAAGAAAGAAATCAAAAACTAATATACAACATACAATCGCCTCGATGGTCAATCAAGGGTAAACAGGGTCCTCCAGAGGGACCTCCTCAACATCACCTGTAGGAAAGGGCTCTAAAAAGGGTTTCAATATATGACTGTTAACCTTCGAAGAACTAATACCATCCGGTGTCTTGATCTCAACAGCTCCATGAGGAAAGACAGTGCAAACAATAAAAGGACCCGTCCACCGAGAACATAACTTCCCAGGGAAAAGATGCAAGCGGGTATCATAAAAAAGAACTTTTTGACCTGGAGAAAATAACTTTCTTAAAATATTCTTATCATGCACAAGTTTCATTTTGTTCTTATACTCCTTAGCACTATCGTATGCATCTCTACGAATTTCTTCCAACTCATTGAGCTGAAGTTTCCTATGGGCTCCTGCCTTGTCTAGTGAAAAATTTAGCTGCTTAACATCCCAATATGCTCTGTGTTCTAACTCAACAGGTAAGTGACATGCCTTTCCATACACAAGTCGATAAGGTGACATTCCAATGGGGGTCTTAAACGCAGTACGGTAAGCCCATAAGGCATCAGTAAGCCTAGACGACCAGTCTTTCCGATTAGGATTAACTGTTTTCTCTAATATATGATTTATCTCCCTATTGGAAACCTCTATCTGACCACTAGTCTGTGGATGATATGGGGTAGCTACCTTATGTGTAATACCATATTTCTTCATCAAAAGCCTAAAAGGTCCATTACAAAAGTATGACCCTCCATCACTAATTATAGCTCGCGGTGTACCAAAACGTGTAAGTATATTATTTTTCAAGAACCCAATCACAACCCTATAGTCATTAGTCTTACATGCAACCGCCTCAATTCACTTAGAGACATAGTCTACAGCGACAAGGATGTATAAGTTACCAAAAGAATTAGGAAACGGACCCATAAATTCAATACCCCACACATCAAAGACCTCAACAACTAAAATAGGGTTCAAGGGCATCATGTTCCTACAGGAAATGGTTCCTAATTTCTGGCAACGTTCACAAGTAACACAATAACTGTGGGAGTCTTTAAACAACGAAGGCCAATAGAATCCACACTGCAATATCTTAGCAGCAGTCTTCTTAGCACTAAAGTGACCCCCACAAGCATGATCATGACAAAAGGAAATAATACTGGACTGGTCACTCTCAGGTATACATCTCTTAATAATCTGGTCTGGAAAATACTTAAACAAATAAGGATCATCCCAAAAGAAGTGCTTCACCTCGGCTAAAACCTAGAACGATCTTGTTTACCCCAATGTTGGGGCATTCAACCAATAACAAGATAGTTCACTATATTTGCATACCAAGGTAATTGGGTAACAAAGAGCAGTTGTTCATCAGGAAATCTATCCCTTATAGGAAGGGAATCATCAACTAGCCTAGACAAGTGGTCTGCTACTACATTTTCGACACCCTTTTTGTCTCTAATGCCTGGAGAAAACTCTTGCAACAAAAGGATCCACCTAATCAATCTAGGTTTCATATCCTTTTTAGACAGAAGGTATTTCAAAGCAGCATGATCAGTATATATCACGATCTTAAAACCTAAGAGATAGGGTCTAAACTTGTCTAAGGCAAACACAATGGCTAACAGTTCCTTCTCGGTGGTGGTATAGTTCAACTGGGCGTCATTCAGAGTTTTGTTAGCATAGTAAATCACATGAAGTAATTTTTTTTCTCGCTGACCTAGCGCAACACCAATAGCATAATCTGAAACATCACACATGATCTCAAAGGGTAAATTTCAGTTGGGTGCCTGGACTATATGAGCGGTAGTGAGTAAATTCTTAAGCTTCTCAAAATCCTCTAAACAAGCATCATCAAAGACAAACTTAACGTTTTTTTCAAGCAAATTGCAAAAAGGTCTAGAAATCAAGCTAAAAATCCTTAATGAATCGACGATAAAACCTGCATGCCCTAAGAATGCCCTAATATATCTTACGGTTTTTGGGACCTGTAAAGTTTTAATAAGGTCAACTTTGGATCTATCTACCTCTATACCCTTCGACGATACGATATGCCCTAGAACAATTCCTGAACGAACCATGAAGTGACATTTCTCCCAATTAAGCACTAAATTCTTTTCCTTACACCTAGTCAAAACTAATGACAAATGATGCAAGCACTCATCGAAAGACGAACCAAACACTGAAAAATCATCCACAAAGACCTCTAAGAACCATTCTACCATGTCAGAAAATATGCTCAACATACAACGCTGAAAGTTTGCAGGGCATTACATATCCCGAAAGGCATGCGTCTATACGCAAAGGTAACAAAGGGACAGGTAAAAGTGGTTTTCTCTTGGTCTTCTGGGGCAATAACAACCTGATTATAACCGCAATATCCAGCTAAAAATCAATAATGTCTACGTCCAGCTAATCTCTCTAGCATTTGGTCGATGAAGGGAAGGGGAAAGTGGTCCTTCCTAGTGACCTTGTTCAATTTTCTATAGTCAATACAGACACGCCAACCCGTGGTCACCCGGGTTGGGATTAACTCATTATTCTCATTATGGACTACAGTAATACCGAATTTTTTGGGAACAACCTGAACGGGGCTGACCCACTTACTGTCTGAAATGGGTAGATAATGCCTGCATCTAACAGCTTAAGAACCTCGGTTCGAACCAGTTCTTTCATATTAGGGTCCAGTCGACGTTGCATCTCCCTAAAAGGTTTGGTGTCACTCTCTAAATAGATATGATTCATACAATCAGTAGGACTTATACCCTTAATGTCTGCTATGGTCCACCCTAAATCTTCCTTGTTGTTTTGAAGTACGGTTACTAGCCTACTTTCCTGATCACTATCCAAGTCGGATGCTACAATCACAGGTAAAGTCTTAGACGGGCCTAAAAACACATACTTCAAGGTATCTGGAAATGGTTTAAGGCCCAACTTAGGAGTCTCTTCTAAATAAGGAACTAGGGTAGACTTAGAAACTGGTAGTGGTTAGAACTTAGGTTTCCCCGGCAACGGCGCCAAAAACTTGATAGGTTGGAAAACCTACAATAAAATACTGCAAGTGCACAATGTCTAACTAGCAGAACAATGGCAAGTACAGGTTGTTCCCACGAGAAGTGTGAAATACTACTACTAATTAATATCAAAACTAACTAATCGACAAGATGATGTTTGAACGATTTTCAGAAATTTGGAACAAAATGAAATAATAATAATTCTAACAATAAACAAAATGAGAGCGGGTTATTAGGATTTTCGGTTTCCACCAATTAATTATGCAAATTCTACTAGTCATTAAAAATATATTCCATGCATTTTCAAATGTTGTTTCTCCGCTGTAATTTTCTTCGCTGCATGGGCAGTGATTCTAAAGCATTACCTATCAATCCTAAAGCATATCACGTCAAAGAACTTAACCAAAGCACGCCATATCAATCGAAAAGCATAAATAATCAAGAAAATCACATGAACAATAAAATACCAAGACATATGAAGAAAAACTACTAGTCATTCAAATCATTATTGAGCATATAAATATAGAGTTTACACAATTAAATTGGTTTCTACCTAAACCCTAACATGACTCTAGCTAGACATGGCTTTCTCAAAAGCCATAAACATATTAAAATCAAACTCTAGCTAATGAAAAATGAAGAATCGAAATAAAACTTCAAAACTCTTCTCTATTTACGGCCTTGTGGCCGGGCTCTCCTCTCAAATAGTCTACATTCCTTCTTATAACCTTCCCTTTCTTTTATTTCATTAATCAAAGAATCAAAATAAATTATTCTATGAAAATATCTTGCATGCAAGTTGATGTCGTCATCAGTATCTTTCCCCAAATAGTATTGCCACCTCGTTCTTCCAATGAAATAATAATCTCTCCTTATTTACAAAATCTCCCAAATGAAGAAAGAGTTACTTTATTTCCAAAATAATCTCATGTGTAAACATTCCTCAATTAATTCTTCACATGGCAAATAAATTATCTTTTCCGGTGAAATATATTTGTAATAAAGTAAGAAAGATAAAATACTCCCATTTTCAGTTTGCATTTGCCAACCCCACTTTGATTTCAATTCATTTGTTGCATTTGTGCCTCGCCTATGAAACAATTTTATGCTGCTGATATATATGGAGATACCAGGCCAGCTACATTTTGTCATTTTTTTCATTGTAGTTGTTGATATATGGAAATACCAGGCCAACCTCATTTCATCATTGTGGTTGCTGATATATGGAAATACCATGCCAACCCCATTTCATAATTGTGGTTGCTGATACATGGAAATACAAGGCCAACCCGGCTGCTGATACATGGAAATACCAGGCCACCATAATAAGTGTTGCTGATATATAGAAATACTAGGATCATTGTGGTTGCTGATACATGGAAATATCAGGCCGACCACATTTCATCATTGTGGTTGCTGATATATGGAAGTACCAGACCAACCACATTTTTCCATTTTCGTCGCAAACACCATTAAGTCTCACATTTTGCTGTTTATTCGCTGGATAGCATTAGTAACTAAAATATTGTATCATAGCTAATATAAATATGGGTATAAAATGTAGCATATACATGCTTATCAACACCATCACACTTATATTTTGCTAGTCATCGAGCAAAACAGAGATATTATGCAATTGATTTTTTTTTTTTTTGATTCTAAGAAAAGTGAAACCTGCAAAAATATGGATAATTACCCACTCCTCCACATTTAAATATTACATTGTCCTCAATGTAATTGAGTCATCCAACGCAGAAATTAAGATGGGAAATACAAAAATAAATAATAAAAATAAGAGATGGAGTAGAGGGAATAAATCTGATGGGTTGACTCCCATGAAGCGAAATATATTTGTTTCCTTACTTTCCAATATCATGTAGTCTCAAACAAGGTGAGGTTGGTACCCCAAAGTAGACATCCAATCATATATATAGAGTCTAAAAAGTTGAGGATCATCCCAACTAATCCAGTCAGCTGAAGATATGTCCCTGTGAACACTATAAACCTCCAAAATGGTATGTAAATTCATTCTCAATCGAAAACTGTAAGTGATATTCAAATAATGCATAGACGGGATAAGTAAATCATTCTCATACGCAACAAATTCATATTGTTTGACAGTTTTTATTGGCGGAACACGCTCTAAATCAGGTTCTAAATCAGCTGAAATAGTTTTCGCAGAACAAGAGCTCAATGGAGCAATAATATCACGACTCATAGACCCATTATAATCTAAAACGGTTTCATTATTAATATCATCAAGAGGAAAAAATTCAGAACTTAATGGCTTAAGGGTCTAGGTCGGAGCTTTCTCGACTGATGGAACTAGTCGAGACTTGGACAAAACTAGAGGTTCTAATTTGAGGTTCCATTTTAGTGTCTAGCAACGGTGTGGAGTCTAACAAGGCATTTGTGCGTCCTGCTGAAGTGTCTCTAATGCATCTAAGCAAACCTCCATCAAAACCAAACCCAAAATGAGCTAATCAAACCTCTAATGGATCTTCCAAGTGGCTCTTGCAAAAGCTTGCCGAGTACATACTTGCTTTTCGCCCGCAGCACTTCAGACTAAGGTACCTAAAAAAAAAACTGCGTAAAAAGAAACAAAGGAAAATCTAAAATAAAAAGAAAAATAAATTATGTACAAAAACTAAAAATAAACTATATACAATGATATCAACTAGAGAGTATTTTGCAACCACTCCTCGGCAGCGGCGCCAAAAATTGATGATTGGTTTCAATTGAGTTGTAGTAAAAAGTTCGTTGAGACTTGTGAAAGCAAAAGATTTTAGATTTAATGAAATTTAAAGACAAACAAAATTTAATTTAAGATTATTATGAATAACCAAGACACTGATTCCACTATCACACATGAATAAATTATGGCAAATAATCCAAAACTCTAATTATCTTTTAAGTCCCTTATTTCTTAATTCACAAATAATCAAACATATTCTGAAATATTAATTGTATTCCCCAAGCATAGACTATCAATTGATTAAACAAAGTATAATCTATCAAATTGAATCATAAGTAATTAAGAAAATTATGTAAACATTTAAAAACTCTGCAAAAGCAGTGATTGAGTGAATTATAATTAAAAATTAGAGAAAATGAAAAAGTTACTCATTATTCATGCGTGAATAGCTTCCTCATTGCGTTGGTTGTGAGAGAATTAGCTCATCATCATGTTGGAAACACACTCAAAATTCATTTTATTGCTCAAAGGGTGTTTACAAAAATGAAATGGAGAAAAACTATTAACCCGGGTTTTGTAACAATTATATTTGTTACAAACTGAAAAGAACGATAGAACAATATTGTCGCTGATTCTGTAGCTCTCGACCCACGCCTGTGTGTCGTTTCAACTGCTGAGAAACGACTGCTGTTGCGCGCCTTATGTTCTATGTGTTCTTCACCGCAGCAGAAATGGTGATTCTTCTACAACTCGACTTTCACAGCTCTGTAATCTCCCAAACTCTCCATACACCTTCTATGATATCCCAGCACCTATTTATAACCCAACTACAACAAAATCTCACGTAATAACTTCATATAATTCTTCATTATTCTTCACGGCCAGTTTAGGAAATAATTCAGATTTTTGATCTCTACACGCGTTCCGAAGCTTCCAAATTACCATATTTAACTCCTTCACACTCCACATAGTTGTTAGGGTCTTCCAAACACGTGCAAACTCCTCTGCTGCTCGCGCAAATCCCGTGATAACCTCTTCCGAGAATAAACTCTCATGTTTTCTTCTCGCGAGTTATCTAGCCAAATTTAGCCGATTCCAAAGCCCATATCAATCCTGTCTCGACCAAAGGAACATTCCTAACAGTTTCAGCCATTGAATCTCAAGAAATCACGCCCAAACCACTAACCCTAATTCTGTTCTTCCGCTGCAAAACTTTCCCGCCAAAACTTGGAATTTGAATGAAGAAGATGACCCGTCCCTTATCCACGATAGGGGTGCGAATAGCAGGTGGCCCCATGGGGGTGCAAATAGCAGGTAGTGTGCCCCTTAGTAATTGGGTGTTGAGGATGAATTTGGGCTACGCATAAACCTGGGTGCCCCTTAGCCAAATCTGGGGTCCGTATAGCAAATGTCCTCCGGGGGTCCAAATAACACTTTTTGAGCAACGTTTTTCACACAAGTGTATTTCTCCAAAAACACCTACACAAACATAGAAACACCATAATAAATACAAATTCAAGCACTAGCAATAGAGACACTGAGGACAATTCATACACAAAAATGTGTCTATCACTGAGGGAGTTGTCTTTCCCCGCCTTCCTTACCCATGATCATGTTACGGTGGCTTTGTTTCCAACTGAACTTCTTTGTTGTATTATACCCCACCTGAGGGGCCTTTGTTGTCTCCTTTCCTTGAAACAACTCTTTGTTACGTTTTGAACCTTTGTCATCTTCAACTTTTAAGACATGTTAGTCGTATTTTGGTAACACAATTATGGTACCTTCATTATTATATGAATATATGTAGACGTGTTGTGTCTAATCATTTGCACATTCGATTCATCACAAGGTGCTAAGGCATGTTTAACCTTTGGTGGAACATTCATCATCCTACCCAAGTATCCTTTGGCCAGAAGGTACCGTGGTGGCAAGGGCTCCTACGTGGGCAATAATTTTCCTATAACCCTATGCGTTCAGCGCGATGTCTGATTTACTTCGAAAAGGTACCTCTCTTTGTGGGATATATTGCTTATTATTTGCCTTTTAGTGAGATTCATTTGCCCTTAGGATCTGATATTGACATATGCATAGTTATGCCGTGTCTTGCCTCAGCGTCAATTCTGACGGAGGATGTCTATTCTAACCCAATTTGTA